>NC_086344.1:34058589-34372161 GCF_032445375.1 Bacillus rossius redtenbacheri
CGACAAGTACAACATCGATACTCGTCGTCGACAAGTACAACATCGATACTCGTCGTCGACAAGTACAACATCGATACTCGTCGTCGACAAGTACATCGATACTCGTCGTCGACAAGTACAACATCGATACTCGTCGTCGACAAGTACAACATCGATACTCGTCGTCGACAAGTACAACATCGATACTGCTCGTCGATACCTTTGAATATATATACTGTATAGAAGTCGCCAGCCCAGGTTAAAATTTCTAATACGGTTTTGAGGTAGTTGGTTAATTCACCGCCGCAATCGCCACCATCTCTAGGGCATCGACTTGTGGTGGTCCCTAGCGGTCAACTGTCGAACTCTTTAAACACCCCTTCCCCCTCCCGTTGAACGAACTTGAGCTGCAGTGAATGATAGCTGGGGGGTGCGCGGGGAATGACAGCGGGCGACAGTGCTGCGCTCTAACGTGTAAATAACAACCTAAGACGATACAGGGCGTTACGGCAGCGCACTGCAGCGGTGAAGTTCCCAAGCTGCTCATCCTACGCTTCTGAAAAACGTAGAGTAAATCCTATCCACTCGCGACTTCTATACAGTATATATATTCAAAGTCGATACTGTGGTTACAGCTCCAGCCAGAGTCTCTTGGCGTCAGCACGACAGCGTCACCACGAAGTGTGTCAGTCAGGGAGGGGGATGGAAAAGGGGGAGGAGGAATGCGACGCGCCACATCCTGTGTGCGTGGGGGCCGCTGATTGGCCCAATTAACCCCGCCTGTCGCTGCGGGCTGCCTCCGGACCCACGCTAGGTGCGCGTCTCCTCTTCCCCTTCCTCTTAAAGGGGCCCGCCTCGTCAGGGGCGTATCTGTGCTAGCGACGCTCGCTGGTGCTTCTAGCGCGGTTGTCTCCTCTGGACTGGCGCGCAGTCTTCTCGTCGTGCATCGAGCGGCAACCGTAACATCACACGGCTGAGAAATGAAGATGAAGGTGTAATGCAAGCCCCCTAAGTGCTTTCGAGAATCTCTACCGGTTGTTTTACGCCTGAAAAATTACTCTGGAAACACGCGTTTTAGCAAATTTAACTCTTCTAGAAATACAGTTTAAAAACTTCATCCGAAATCAAAAGTACTTTTCGGCTCTCAGCGAACTCTTAAATTCGCTCGTGATTATATTTAAACAAATTATTTAAATTAAAATTGCAAAAAACTGTAAATAATATTTGAAAATTAAAAAAAGTATGGAATTTTTCATCAATGTTTTCTTACGACGTTATCACGTAAAATTATCGTCCGTAAACCGACTTTACAGACAACCCCAATTTTTTTCCAAGCCTGTAAAGTCGGGAAAATTTAATTTTTTTTTTTTAGCAGGTTTGCTAGCCGCCGTATCATAGCCTGCGTAGAGTGTATGTACATTGTGTAGTTTTATCAGTAAGGTCACGGTCCATTTTTTTTCTTATGTACCCCGACTGTGGTGAATGCCAGTGTGCCAAGGTCGGAGTGAGGTGCAAATAGACGAAAGTGCCAAGAATGAAGGCGTGAGCATCCTTACTGTGTAATTGCAGTGATTGTGGTCAGGGTCGCTGAGTGGGTGTTTGGAGGGGGGGGGGGGGGAGGAGGAGGTGGTTTTCTAGAGATCTTTAATGCCCGAGTTAACCGAATGAAAATTGCAATCTTAAGAGGGGAAGCCAACAACTCACGTAGTTTCGGTTCCCTGCAAGAATTTCCGAAGATTTCCGAAGTTTTGCGTTTTGGTATTAACGCCACTTCAGCCGCTAAATCATAAGTATTCAATGAAAACAAGCATGCTGTGACTGACCTGAACTGACCTAACCCTTCGATTTTTTTAATTTCAATTTTTGAGAGAAATCCTAAGTTGCACGAACGTGGTAGGGAACCAAAACTACATGAGTTGTAGGCTACCGTCGTAAGAGACTGTCTCACATACCATTTCCCCCCCTCCCCCTGTAATTACTTTAAACAAGTTTTTTTTAATAACACTATACATCCTTTGCATTGGTTGTTCTGTGTAAAAGGTCGCGTTAAAGCCGAGGCAACACATGAAGCTACGATATGTTCGCTGCGCCATGTGGCAACACAGGATAGTCTAGTTTCCCGATGTCGTAGACACGTGCCTTGGGATTAAAGTGTTGATTCCGTCGATGATGATATTCTGCTGGCTCTCACAGCATGCGAACGTAAAAAAAAAAATTGATTTGTTATGATAATCTAAAAAAGGAATGCTATAAGAATATGTCCCGCAAAACTTATTTTTATATGAGGCAACTTCTCCGCGCTATAGCAGTTGAAAAAACAACTTCTTAAATATTTTTTTAAATTACCCTAATGTACCGCTGCGACCCTCAGCGTATTCCACGTTGTGGTTAAATTTGTGGTCACGTTAATTTTTTTGGTTTTAGTTTCTGTGGTGTTTGTGCCGTTCCTGTTTACCCTAGCAGTGTTTAACGATGTGGTTGCCAGTACTGATAACCACCCCTTGTTTACGACCGACCGCCTCTAGAAAGCAGACAGTCAGCCTACCATTTCCTGCTCGTTTCTGTGCCTGTTTTCTAAAAACACGTGCTCTGTTAAAGTCCCCCCTCCCCCCCTCCCAAATCTCCACTAATGGGTATATTGTTTCAGGCGCGGAAAAACAGGTTCTGAAACGATAGCCCAAATTAATTGAGAGTATTTACCAACTACAAAGTACACTTTTTTTCCTAAATTTGAACCATCCCAGATCAGCCAAGTAATAGGTATTTTCCGTAGACATTTCTGATCTAACCATCCAGTTACGGAAATACTTAGTGTAATTTATTTACGGAAGTAGACAAACTTAGATACGTCGGAAGTACATATCGTGTCTTCCCATTTGATTGTTGCCTGCAAAAATGACATAACCATTTCGGTAAAACAGTTCATATAATTATGTGTTACAAAAACAATTTCAAAAAAAGCCATTTTGGCGGGACTAGAGAACTGTTCACATTTATCAATTATATTTTTGTCGAGATATTACAATGCTCGGGTGTAAATTTCTGACATTAATGCTGTTACTTATAAATCACTAGCAAAAATAAAATTAATGTGTCGTTTTTAGAATGGTTAACAAAAAAATTTTTTTTAATGTAACCGTTATTTACATGTTTGAAAAACCGCGATCACAAATTTGCTGGTCAGGTGTCACGTTGATAAAACCGTTCGGTAATTGGGTACCTACGGCTACCAAACACTGCCGACGGATGTCGGATGCATCGCGAATTTTGATTGGCTGAAATTGGACGGTATGCCGTGCGCTATGGGCCCGCTGTGTAGGGAGACCTAAGATTCACATGAAGTTAAGCCATTCCCGATTACACCCGAACAATTTCACCTTCGGCCAACTTCGGGATTTGTTTTATTTTTGCGCAGGAAAAAAAAATGAATTCAAATATTGAAAAGTGGTCGGTTAGGTTAGCTACATTAAAACACTGTGGACGGTTGGTTAGGTTGGTATAGCTACATTAAAATAAACAGAGAAATATAAATATATATATAAATGAATAAACCCGAGGTTGTTCGAAGGTGAATTATTGTTCGGGCGTGTTCGGGCAGGGGACAGAACTTGGGTGTACATCTTAGGCTTACCCGCTGTTGTACTCCTCGCTCGCATGCTTCAGTCGTGAACCTGGTCAGAGAGTCAGTCTCCCGGGCCAACTTGTACCCGTGGAGGTGACTGACCCCTGACGTCACTCCCGTATGATTGTGCGGGGGGGGGGGGGGGGGGGGCTGCCTCTCTCTCTCTCTCTCTAAATTGGGGCGCGCCCTGCCCGGTGAAAGTAGTCGCTAAAAGTCTCGGCGAGGCGTCAGTCGACGAATATCCCGGCGTCCTGGGGCCTTCTTGCAGCAAGCCTTCTTTATTAGAGGGGGGGGGGGGGGGGTCCAAATGCTCCCCAAAATTTTAGGGACTCTTAAAAAAAAAAATTTTTTTTTGGGTGCATTCAGAAAATAAAATAATTAAAGATTAAAAGTGAAAAGTAAAATTATATCTAAAAAAAATTACGCCTTTTCTGTTTGGATTAAAAAGTAAAAAAAAAAATCATTTGAATATAAGTAATTTCTTTATCAGCGATTGGATGAGCTACAACTCTTGTATAAAGTAATTTTTTTTAATAAGCTTGAAATAAGAATCCAGTAATTTTAAAAAAAAGCAATGAAAAAAAAAATAGCCTGGGCTGCTCTCTTCTTTAGTTTTCATACTGACACTGTCCTTAAGAATAGTCTTTAGTGGTAGAAAATTTAAGACGACTGATATCAAGCACTCCAAGGATTTTTCAATTTTTTTTATTGTTTTTACTTGAAATAATCAAGTTTATTAAAATAATTATTTTATACAGAGTTGTAGTTAATTCTATCGCTGATTAACAAATGAATTTTGGAGATTATTTTTTTACTGTTTTTAGTTAAAGAAAAACAAAAGCTTTTTTTTCTTGGTTTTTAAAATTTAATTTTATTGAATCATAAATTTAAGTTCCTTTAATAATCCGTTTATGATTTTTTACTGAAATTAATTAAACGTAAGATATAAAAACACTATTGTAATCGTGGGACAAGGAATACAGGGAAACTCGGGACAATGACTGCTGTAGGATGTGGGAACCCTGACGAGGGGGAAAATGTCACGCAAATTGTAGTTATTACTCGTGTGACCTCTTATGACTCGGAAGTAAAACGTTTGGTGGGAAAATTTGTGACCCGACAGCAAATGCTGTCGTAATAAGTTTACAGGAAAGCCTTGAATTAATAGTAATGACAGGGAAATGAAATAACCAACAACTCGTGTTAAAGGAAGTGAATAGTATTTTCCAACCTTCCGATTATTATTTTTTTACGTAGGCTGTTTGTTCTGCCTGGTGGAATGGTTTGATTGTCGGCGTTTCGTATACGACTAATCTCGTGCTTATAGCTGAATGCATGTATGACGCAATTTTATTAAAATCCAATTTGGAAACAACCAGCTCAGCATAATTGTGTGTGCCATAAATAATATTTACAGTTCAAAAATATTTGATTATCCAATGTTATAAAATTTAAATTATTAGGAAGACCTTTTGAAAAAGACGACGCAGCTGCTACGGCAGCGAATTCTAGCGGCGGGTGCAGGAACTACGTGTGATTTCGCGTCCAGAAACGTAGTTGAGAACACGATTTGCCTACGTTTATCACGCTCGGCGTTGTTTTGAAGAATTCTGCGTTTAATTTCGTGTTAACAGAGTTTCGTATCGTGAGTCTTAGTACGGGAGAGCGGCGTACATCAGGTGTGTTCGGGGCTGAACAGGCAGGGCCGGATTTAGGGGAGGGCAACCGGGGCGAAAGCCCCGGGGCCTCCACAAACGGAGGGCCCCCACAATAGAGACTTCGGAAAAAAAAGTCTTTCAAATTCCGACAAGTAAACACTAGTAAACATCTTTTCCTTTGATATTCTTTTTTCGCTGTTTTACCTTTACCTACAGTACTTTGTACATACATGATTATATGATTGTTAAATATTAACAGAAATATTCATTAACACTAAAATTTAATTTCATATAATTCTTGTCTCCGATTATATTTATGTATGTTTTTTAAATACTAAGAGAATCTACATGATTTCACAATAAATTATTTATTGGAAAACTCGACTGAAAAAAATTGTTATTTTATTTGTAAAATAATTTGGGGCCAGCGGGCCTCCGCTCCTCTGTTGCCCCGAGGCCTCCAGACCTCTAAATCCGGCCCTGTGAACAGGGGTAAGTGAATAGTAGGTATTCCCGAGAGAATGCTACCCGCCGCCACCAGGAAGTGTTGCCTCTGAAGTGGTGGTGGTGGCGGTGGTGGGGGGTTAATTCTCTACGCTACAGCGACGATTGTAAAATCACGTCTCCCTATCACAGCCGAGTGAACACAAGCGGGGAGAGCTTTCTATAAAAGTGTCGAGCACGGAAGTCTAGGAACGGAAATGTTTTTGCACGTGAACACGAGTGCTGTAGGTACACCACTGTTCAAGGAAATCGAGCAATGACTTTCAAGGCTAAGTTTCGCATCTCGTTGTCTTTAGATTCAAAGTTATTGTTATTAATTAGGGGTCTGCGAGTTTTCAACAAAAAAAAGTTCGATATTCGTGAATAATTTAATATGCGATGTTCACGAATAATTCGATATATGATTCGACATTTCTAGTTAAACATTTTTTTTTCAAAATAATTGTTTTAGATAGGCCTTCACCATATCGGACTCATCCACAAAGAAATATTTAAACAAAAAGTGTCATGTTGAGACAGATGATTTATTGGGATATTTAGATTTGTTTACTGCAACATTGTTCACACTTTTTTATATTTAACAAATAATCAATGATTATGATTTAAACTTATTGATAATAGTCTATTTTATTTATATAACAAAAAAAACTAAACTGCTTTCAAACTTGAAATTTACTGGTTTAACTTTAAGGGCACTTCTCTTAATTAAAAAAAAAAAATAACTGTGTAACACACTTATAATAAAAACAACTGGGACACGAAATCAAACGTAGAATTCTTTAAAATAATGCCGAGCGCGATAAGTACTGTACGCAAATTGGGTTTTCAACTACATCTCTGGACGCGAATAGTAACGTAGTTTCCATACCCTTAGTTAGAATTCTAAAATACTATAACAATATAATGTAACGTCTCCGTAAAAGCGAAAAATACTTGGGAAAAAAATGAAATTCAGGCTTATGAACCAGATTTTCGACAAAGGAATTTTATTTAAATACTGCCCATCTTGTTGAAATTAATTTAAGAGTTAATAAATAAAGTTTCCCTTTGGCTTTGTGAACTTCGGTTCGCGCCATCCGCCACAGATGGCTGCACCGTGGTTGTTACACATTTCCACTCCACTCACGAAATCACTCCTCCCGAATGCCGTATACCGAGAGCTGAGATGTTGCACATACAAAAATTGGTTGTCTGTAAAGTCGGTTTACGGACGATAGTTTAACTTGGCAACGTCATAACAAAACATTGATGAAATGATTACATACTTTCATGAATAAAATTGAGTCATTTTTATTGAATTATCACTATTTTGTATGGATACAAAGGAGGAGTGGAATGAAATCTACAATTTAATTGATAAATTTAATTTTATTTGCACTCATTAATTCTAATATGTTTATTACTTGAACGAAGAGATTATTTTAACTATAACTTTTATACATGTTTGCTATTTAACTTCTTCCAATCTGTGTTATTCTGTTAAAGGTTAGGACGATGATAAGAAAAGTAGGAAACGAATGGGAGTGTTTCAAGTTGAATGTGCCTCGAAAAAAGTCAAATCGATGGTTGTTCCAATCGAGCGGAAGAGAGATAGATACGGCGCAAGCGTACAATGAGCGTAACGGGACACAGCGTAACGGGACACTCTTGTCGTGGGTGCAGCCGGAGTTCATCGATTTATTAGACGTTGTCACGTCAAAAAATAAACATTTGCTTGCGAGACAGAGTTTTAACTCGGAGCACCGGCTAGGTGTGCCGTCATGTGGAGGGACGACTTTCACCCCTGCGCCGCCCCAGGCGTCCGAGCGAGAGCGAGAGTGACCGAGCGAGAGAGCGGGAGAGTGGTTTTATTGGCTACGTAGCCTTGCCGCATGCGGCGGCCACCTGGCGCCGGTGTCTATCGATCCGTCTCTCTGCGCGCTCTGGCACACACACCGTGCCGCGGACTTGGGTTCAATTCCCCGTTCCGTCCGCCAAGGCATTGAATATATATAATGTATAGAAGTCGCGAGCCCAGGTTAAATTTTCTGTCCGGTTTCGCAGACGAATTGTTGTAGTTCCAAGCTCCGCCGCTGCGATCGCTTTCATCGCTGGGTATCGGCTGTATACGCCCCTGGCGGTATTTGGCAGAACTAGGTTAACCAGCCCAGTCGTGACATCATCCTTCACCCCCCCCCCCCCCCCTCGAAAATCCCAGACCAACGATTCAAATTACCCGGCAGGTCTTATCAACATCGTTAGGCGACCTTGAAGAGGAGCTTCCCTTACCGTCGTTTGAGAATGATGAAATCCCAAAAGAAGCTAGCCACGGAAATCACTGAATGATGGGATTCTGTACCCGAGTGAAGTGAAAATTAGCTATTAAAACTTTGTATTGGGCCAATAGTCAGTGTTCCGTTCAAAATATGGTTTTATTTTAAAAGTAAAATACTTATTTATACTATATTTCGCGTTTTTACAAATTTACTTTTAGATATTGGCAAGGAAAATCAACATACCTTAAACAACCTTCTCTTATTCAACGTTATCTATTAAGTAGTAAAAGGGGTAGATATTATTTTTAAAAATAAAAAATAAAAATGTAACCCACTAAATCAGTATTGGCAAGATATATATAAATTCAATATAAAAATACGCACATTAAAATTTTTTGTAATTAACTTTTTTCGGTAATAAAAATTCAGGATGATTTTGGTTTAATTGGTTTACGTATATTGCTATATTTTCTAAATCACATAGAAAAGGGAAAACAGTGCATCAGTGAAAATTCAAAAATTTAGTTTAAGTAATACTAGCCATACCAAAAGATCAATATGCGAGATAAGAAATTTGGTAACTGCTCTACATTTCAAATAAAAATGCACTGGTTTCATGAATACTGAAATGTATGCGTAATAAGGCATATTATGTTATTATACTAAGCATGACTATAACTAAAAAAATTACAGTAATTTAAAACGATGGCAGTCTTAACATACAATAAGTGCGCGAGTCTTAGTTTATTTTTTAATTGGCTTCTTCGTCAGATGGAAAAGAGTTAAGATTTCATCAAGGAAAAATATATTCTCAAAGTCACTAAACCGGGAGATAGAAAATAAGGTAGGTACTTAATTTTAAATAAAAGTTAAAATAGACTTACGCTAAACCAATTAAAAATAAGTCGTAAAAATATTTTTATTTATTAAATATGTTCTATACTTGACAGTTCTTTATGTATAATTCTTCAAAAATCTTTGAAATTTAATACATATTTTCTTAAAATGGTAGAATATCAGCAATACCCGGAAATTACGTGAGCAAATCCACGGGTTATTAGATACACTTTTATTATAAAATAAAAAACAATTATGCATTTGTAGTTCACGAATGTGATATTTTGTTTATTGCTTCACAACATTCATTTGCCAGTCTCAAATTTCATTGTACCACTTGTCAGAAATGTCACCAAAAATGAGAGATAGTTTTTTTTTTGACGAATTTCAATTACGAGGAAACCTTTCGCAAGACTTTTTTCTTCGCAGTAGTCACTGGGACACCATTAATTTAAATCCACTAAGATAATAAAATTGTATGTATAATGATTTGTTTTTGTATATTTATATAACTTTCCAACCAATTTTTAATGATTTTCATGTGAATAAAAACTTGTAAAGCAATTTAATTAACTGTGTCATAATACTTCTGATTAGATGGAAATACAAACTTTTCATCATTAATATACGATGATAAAAATATTTATTATTGCAAAATAATATTCACTGTTCAAATGCTAATTTAAATAGATTATTCATACATGTTTCCTGCTAATTAATGGTTTAAAATAATAATTTTTTAATATAAAATCATTTTTCTCTTGTGTTAAAATGGGTTGCTAAAATGAGGAATTATAAATATGTCACTTACTAAGTCCGTGCACAGATTTACACAAAACAGCAATGTAAATAATCTTTTTTGGTAGTTTCTAATTTTGTGCCCTGGATAACATGAATTTGGTTTAATTCATACCAAAGTGAATTTTTTGAACAACTTAAATTGATGTCATAAATAAATATTTATTTTATATTAAAAATCCACAAACAGTTTTTAAAATATAATATTTATCACGCCAGATGGAATAATAAACAAAAAATAGCTCTTATATGTTGTCTGTGTTTAAAGAATTGTATTATATTTCATGGAAATAATATTTACCTTTCGGTTATTAAAAGAAAATATATTTGTATTCAAAATACTTGCGCATCGTTTTTACGAGCATAAAGGCCGGGATACATTCGCAATAGCACGCAAACAGCACACAGATAGCACACACGCACAGAGCTTGATGCTACATTCACGCACAACACAACACAAAATAATACCGGAAGCATTCAAAAAAGTTTTTTAAATGTAAAACTCCCGTTCACAATTTTGGTCACTGAAGTTGGCATACGTGACGTTCGTTTAGATTCGTGTGTTGTTATTGTGGTACGGTTTTCGTTAAACCCAGAAATATTTTAAATATTTCAAAGTTTACGTACAAAACACAATGAGCATTCAAAAATATATATCACTGTTTATTTCAAATCCGGCTTCTTTAACACATTCAGACACAGACTTCCAAGCATTTAATTTAGCTTCTTCATTTTTGTATCCTGCGGATCCCCTGTCATACAAAATATTTTTACTTTCTATTACAGCTATCAAAAAGCTATCAAATGTGCCTTCCATTTTTATGTTATCGCGTGTTTGAAAACAATAACAAACTACTCAAGTCAAGAGCACCAATACTTTCGTGACAATTGTTCTTTTATAAGCCCACTCGAGTAGTACTTAAACTGTTTGCTGATTGGCTACCACCATGGTCGCGCACAGAAAATAACCTAAAAGTTAAAAGTTAATGAACTTTCTGTGCGCCGATCCTGTGCTATTTTTCTGTGCGCGTGCTATTTGCCAATGTGGCAGCTCATATCTAATAGTGTATGTTGAACTTCTGTGCGTCTGTGCTGTTTGCTTGCTATTGCGAATGTAGCCCGGGCTTAACTTGTGTATCTAACCTCAAAGCAAGGAATATAAAGAGTGGGAACTCAATGCTATAACAAACACTCTTATTTTCTTTGGCGATCCGGGAAATGTGCGTTATTTATAAGCAACTTAACATAGTAAATCGTTAACTTTTCAGATCTATGTTGGCAAAATTGATTTTTTTTGTGGTCATTCGCTACTGGGAATATTCACCATATAACGTTTAAGATTATTTATTTTGAATAACGAAACAACCAAAACATTATGTAAAAATGCTTCATCTTATGTTAAAAAAATTATAAACTGCATAGCCACAAAGTATGACATCATACCATTAGTTTCTGTTACTAATAACAACACGTGCACGCGTTTGAACAGTCATCGCAGCCATAGTTGTTTCATAGCTACCAAAATCATTCAACGATGTCAAGAATTATTCCAAATTATGTTTTGCCATTTTACTCAATGCACCACTCCGTTAACACAACATTTTATAAATTCTGAACTACGAATGTCAGTTGTTTTTTTTTACGTTATTACGTTTAAGAAATTTCTGTAGTTTTCTTATAATTAAACTTAATTTTTGATGTTGGCATCTTTTAACCGCACATTTTTTTTCGGTGACCGTACTCCTCCAATTCAGTTGCGCCCGCCCGTATCTAAGCGCTCGGATTTCAACAAAAGGCACCGCCTCTCGATAGAGTGAAACAGAGAATTACGCGCACGACCTTGAAAAAAGCGACGCTACAGCGCTCTGGCGTGGAAGCTGGTAACTACGAGTACCCTCTTGTGGAAAGAAGAGCTGTCTAGCGGCGGAGCTAACAACTACCTCAGTTTTGGATCCGAAAATTGGAATAATAAATCCTATCCCCTCGCGACTTCTATAAGTTATATATATTCAATGGCCAAGGTGTTAGTCCAAGTTGGCTTGGTTGGTCAAGATACATTCCATGGAGACTTTAGTTCAAGTAGGCTCGGTTGGTCCAGGTGGGCTCTGTTAGTTGGTCCAGGTGGGCTCGGTTAGTTGGTCCAGGTAGGCTCTGTTAGTTGGTCCAGGTGGGCTCGGTAAGTTGGTCCTGGTGGGCTCGGTAAGTTGGTCCTGGTGGGCTCGGTTAGTTGGTCCTGGTGGGCTCTGTTAGTTGGTCCAGGTGGGCTCGGTTAATTGGTCCTGGTGGGCTCGGTTAGTTGGTCCTGGTGGGCTCTGTTAGTTGGTCCAGGTGGGCTCGGTTAATTGGTCCTGGTGGGCTCGGTTAGTTGGTCCTGGTGGGCTCTGTTAGTTGGTCCTGGTGGGCTCTGTTAGTTGGTCCTGGTGGGCTCGGTTAGTTGGTCCTGGTGGGCTCGGTTAGTTGGTCCAGGTGGGCTCGGTAAGTTGGTCCTGGTGGGCTCGGTAAGTTGGTCCTGGTGGGCTCGGTTAGTTGGTCCAGGTAGGCTCTGTTAGTTGGTCCAGGTGGGCTCGGTAAGTTGGTCCTGGTGGGCTCGGTAAGTTGGTCCTGGTGGGCTCGGTTAGTTGGTCCTGGTGGGCTCTGTTAGTTGGTCCAGGTGGGCTCTGTTAGTTGGTCCTGGTGGGCTCGGTTAGTTGGTCCTGGTGGGCTCGGTTAGTTGGTCCTGGTGGGCTCGGTTAGTTGGTCCTGGTGGGCTCGGTTAGTGTGTCCTGGTGGGCTCGGTTAGTTGGTCCTGGTGGGCTGGGTTGGTCCAGGTGGGCTCGGTTAGTTGGTCCTGGTGGGATCTGTTAGTTGGTCCTGGTGGGCTCGGTTGGTCCTGGTGGGCTCGGTTAGTTGGTCCAGGTGGGCTCGGTTAGTTGTTCCTGGTGGGCTCGGTTAGTTGGTCCAGGTGGGCTCGGTTAGTTGGTCCAGGTGAGCTCGGTAGTTGGTCCAGGTGGGCTCGGTTAGTTGGTCCAGGTGAGCTCGGTTTGTTGTTCCAGGTGGGCTCGGTTAGTTGGTCCAGGTGGGCTCGGTTAGTTGGTCCTGGTGGGCTCTGTTAGTTGGTCCTGGTGGGCTCTGTTAGTTGGTCCTGGTGGGCTCGGTTAGTTGGTCCTGGTGGGCTTGGTTAGTTGGTCCTGTATTGGCTCGGATAGTTGGTCCTGCATTGGCTCGGATAGTTGGTTCTGCATTGGCTCGGATAGTTGGTCCTGTATTGGCTCGGATAGTTGGTCCTGTATTGGCTTGGATAGTTGGTCCTGTATTGGCTCGGATAGTTGGTCCTGTATTGGCTCGGATAGTTGGTCCTGTATTGGCTCGGATAGTTGGTCCTGTATTGGCTCGGATAGTTGGTCCTGTATTGGCTCGGATAGTTGGTCCTGTATTGGCTCGGATAGTTGGTCCTGTATTGGCTCGGATAGTTGGTCCTGTATTGGCTCGGATAGTTGGTCCTGTATTGGCTCGGATAGTTGGTCCTGTATTGGCTCGGATAGTTGGTCCTGTATTGGCTCGGATAGTTGGTCCTGTATTGGCTCGGATAGTTGGTCCTGTATTGGCTCGGATAGTTGGTCCTGTATTGGCTCGGATAGTTGGTCCTGTATTGGCTCGGATAGTTGGTCCTGTATTGGCTCGGTTAGTTGGTCCTGTATTGGCTCGGATAGTTGGTCCTGTATTGGCTCGGATAGTTGGTCCTGTATTGGCTCGGATAGTTGGTCCTGTATTGGCTCGGTTAGTTGGTCCTGTATTGGCTCGGATAGTTGGTCCTGTATTGGCTCGGATAGTTGGTCCTGTATTGGCTCGGATAGTTGGTCCTGTATTGGCTCGGTTAGTTGGTCCTGTATTGGCTCGGATAGTTGGTCCTGTATTGGCTCGGTTAGTTGGTCCTGTATTGGCTCGGTTAGTTTGTCCGCAGCTAGGAAGAATAAAAAATATGCAGATAAGTTTATAACATATCGGTAATGGATTAGCATAAAAATTCATAACAAAAAAAATTTGCTGTCCAAATGGCTAAGGGATGTGATTTGATTTTTTTAAATTGACTTGTATTATTAAAATGGAAAATATAGTACACAACCTTTCATTCTGATGTCTTACCACCATAGTCCGGACATGCTGATTGGTTTTCTTTAATGATTTCCCTGGTCTTTGTTAAATGTATGTTGTCTTGAATTAATTTTGCTGTTGACCAGGCGGCTCAATGCTAGCAATACATAGGCTAGCACAGTGTGACATATCTAGCTGTAACCAGCAGATGTATAAGTTTTTTTTTATAAATAATATTTTTTGTGTTTTGTAATTTATTACTTGCCCACAAACCTTTTTAAAATTATTATAAAATTTGGAGCAATAGAGATTTAAACTTTACTATGAGTTTATGCAAAGGTAATTAAAGGTATTACAAAGAACTTTTTTTTTATGTTGGTGTTAGTATCATAAAGTTTAAACAAATGCAATATTGATATCAAGCACTCTACTGAGTGTGTGATAACATGACAGTGCATCTTCAGTTACTTTTGACTTCTATTTATTTTTTATTCGATGAGGTTTTTTTAGATGACAAAATTTTCACAATTGTTTATCCTTAAATATGTTTTGCCTTTGTACAGCTAGGTGATTGTAACTAAAATGGAAAGGTTGATTGGCTTAGGTCAGCGATATTTTAAAAAAAATCTCTTTAAGGGCATGACAATTTATATATTACCTCAGACTTTCATTCTAAAGGTGAGATCACGAGTGAGCGGGAAACTTAGGATATTCTGGGGAATTGGAGGTAGCCTGTGAATCTGTAGTACCTTGGCATAAATATCTGTATTATCTTTGAAAGATTTGTGCAATGGGAGTGCATGACTTGATGTAAGCTTTTGGACATATGCCATTGCTAAGCACATGTATGTCTATAGAAGAAAACTAGTATAAAATAACACATAATTTGCTGTCATCATTTGTGGTTTTTTTTCGTTCTGTTAGTCCATTTTTCTTAGTTTTTCTTTGTTTGTTGACCATATTCCTGTTATGGAATATTATGTGGTGTTGACATCCTGTTGACAACAGCAATTTTTTGCTTAATTTGTGTTTTTGTCTTTTTTGTAGTTTTCTTCTATAGACATACATGTGCTTAGCAATGGCGTATGTTCAAAAGCTTACATCAAGTCATAAATATCTGTACCTGTACGGTGCAGTAGTTACAGATGCAAAGAATATTGTTAACATTAATTTAAGCCTTTAAGCAGACTACTAAGCACATGCTAAGTTACAATTTGTTTGGATTTTTTTTGTATTGACAGTACTTTCTTATGAATGTATGGGAAATTTAGTTGAAATAAAATATAAAAATAAAACATTTGTTAAAATATTAAATGGTTCCTTCAAAGTTTTGGTTGAGAAGCAAACTAATAAATTTGAGTACTTTAGACTGTAGAATAATATTTTTAATTTCTTTAGAATTTTTTTGTAGAACGGTTCTTAATTGTACATTTCACTTGTAACTTCGCCTGTAGTTATTATGGCTACCTTGCCTGATCATATGATGTGAAACATTCAACCAGGGGAATTAATCTTACACTTTTGGTACTGCAACCATAGATTTACTTTAAAAAAAAAATTGACAAATAGAATTCCAGTTATTTATTTTAAGAGGAAGATGGGTTGGTCATACATCACCATGAACCATGGAGCGTACCAAGCGAGACAATACTGCTGATATTAATGTTGCCTTTTACTGTTCAGGGGTGAAGGGACTTTGCAACACCCTGTTCTGATCCGAGGAAGGCAATTTTCCACTAGTGAAACGTCCCTGATTGGCCAGGAATCGGAACACACGACCCTTGCCTCACTCAACTGACAGATCGGACATACGCCTAAGAATGTCCATCCTTTGAAGGCTGGCTAGACAATCAGTGTGTAAATTAAATGAGAAGTCATAACTGTTTTAACTCCTTACTTTCATAGCTGTGAGGAGCTGATGATAAAAGAGTTTGGTTTTATTTTTTGTTTTAGGTAAAACATTTTGCCAGAACTGCAAGAAAAAGTGTTCCGGAGAGGTGTTGAGAGTTCAGGACAAGTATTTCCACATCGGCTGCTTCAAATGCCAAGGTTGGTGAACTGTTTCAGCAGTTATCTGTGCTTAGTATTTATTTATTTATTTATTTATTTATACATTGTAATATGCACATCAACACTCAAGTGAGTTTGCATATATGTGCGCAACAGACACAGCCAACAAGAACAATAATAATTACAAATATAAATACAATCCATATAGGAGAATCTTAAAAAAAATTCCCTAATAGACTAATAGTAGTGTGCAAATAATGGCTAAATTTCTGTATTTCAATGTTGTTTTGTTTCCAACTTGGTAGCAAACAACTCTTTACGTGTGCGCAGTAGGATTGGCAAATTTCGGGCTACTGGATAATATTTTATAAATAAAAAAATGTTTCATATTAGTTTTTTTGTATTTTGTGTCTTACCTTTAAATTAAAAGGTGTTTTTTACTTTCTTACATTGAACTTGGAGAGTAAATGTAATTGGTGATCAGATTAAATGTTAATGATACAAATTTCAGACGGACCCCATGCTTGGGTTAGATGTTGGTTCCAGAGATAATTCTGGACAACAGGAGCTCATTTGTAAAAAAAAAAAAATAAACTAACTATAGAAATTATTTTTTTGTGCATTAACCATAATAGTTGTTATTTTCTTGAGGGATTTTGTAAAACAACAAATAAGTTTTCTACTTCCTAATAGAGGTAAGCCAAAGTAATTGGGGGGTTCTTATAAACTCCGAATTTTTTGAAGTGAAAACTTCTTTAGTCGCATTGAACGATTTTTGGTAGGGGCGAAACTCGCGGATTCGCGTCACCGACATGCTATTGACGTGTTGCGCCAGACTGGCGACGCGCACCGGCCTGTGTACACGTATACGCATATATACACTAATACATTGTGTATACTCGACTGTATCATGTGCGTGTTGGACTCTTTTTTGGATGAGTAAAATCTTGCGAGTTCACATCACCGACATGTCAGTGATATAATACCGAAAACATTTTCTTATGTACATTTGACGTAGAAATGATGTCATGACTTGATGTAGGTTTTTGGACATACGCCATTGCTATGCTCATGTATGTCTGTAGAAGAAAACTACAAAAAACACAAATGACAAAAACACAAATTAAGCAAAAAAATTTGCTGTTGTCAGGATATAAACACCACACAATACTCCACAACAGGAATAATATTCCTGTTTATATCCTGACAACAGCAATTTTTTTTGCTTAATTTGTGTTTTTGTCATTTGTGTTGTTTTTTTTGGTAGTTTTCTTCTACAGACATACATGAGCGTAGCAATGGCGTATGTTCAAAAGCCTACATCAAGTCATGCACTCCCATTGCACAAATCTTTCAAAGATAATATAAATGATGTCATGTTACACATTCAAAAATCAAAGTTTAAAGTTTTCACTTCTGTCGGCAGTCCCCACGACTGTCGTACATGAGGGTACGGAGGGTGTTCTAGCCTAGTGAAGGTCCGGTAGCGTCGCATGTTCTGTCTGTAGCAGTCACTACCCAGCGATAAATTATGGAAGGCGAGTGCCCTAATATCTTGCCTGACAAAGAAAAAGAGGCCTTGCCAAGGCTATATAACATAACGCATAGCGCTTTCTTAACAGCTGTTTGAGGCTTCTAGCGCAGATCGCCCTCAACAAAATTTATAAGGCAGGATCTGCACTTATAACGCTGTACACCCCTCACAATGCCGTTCTTTATGAAGCTATCGGAGCCACATCCCTTGCAACAAACCCATAAAACCACTCTTTAGTTCTTAAAAAAATGATCATATCATGTTCCTATCTAATTGTGAAGACTCTTGTGACTCAGTGTTCGTGTGTTGTTGTTCCCGCAGTGTGCAAGAACTCGCTGGCGCAGGGGGGGTTCTTCTGCAAGGACGGGGCGTACTACTGCACGGCCGACTACCAGCGCCAGTTCGGCACCAAGTGCGCCGCCTGCGGGGACTACGTGGAGGGCGAGGTGGTGTCTGCCCTCGGCAACACCTACCACCAGAAGTGCTTCACCTGCGCCCAGTGCAGGTCTGTCTCTGCCGCGCTCTCTCGCCTCCGTGTTCTGTCTCGTCTGTAATGTAGCGAAACGATTTTAACAGAAACAAATTCCAATGAGGGAAATGTTTTGAGTTGTAACGGAATAAAACGATGAATGGAACAGAAATGCATTGCAATGTAACAATATCAAAGTGAAACAATCGATTTAATCCGAAACGAAACAAATGGACATGAAGTACGACCAAATGAAAAAGGAAATGATTTGAAAAACCTAATGTATCGACCGAATGAAATCTTAGAATACAAATAAAATGAGATGTACTCGAATGTTTCGAAAATAAATGAAAGGAAGTAAAATTACATGGAACAGAATCAAAAGGAAACAAATTTTAATGAAATAAAACGATTTTAATAGAAACGAATTTCAATGAGAGAAATGTAAACAAAACACACGTAAACGATTATGCAGTTCTCTGTCTCCTGTCCCCTTAAAAAAATTCTTTAAACATAAACTCCAAAAAACCTTTACCAACCAACCATGTAATAAATTGTTTTGAAATGTGCAATTCACATAGCGTAAAAAAAATCACCATAAAGGAATCCATGGAAATTAACCGCCAAATCAAAAGCTGCATTCGCAACCTGCACAGCACACAAGCACAGAAACCAAGTACACATACAGATTCTACATTGAAAGTCAGTTTGTTTCTTCATGCTGCGCTTATCCTGTTCGTGACCAATCAGTAGGGACACCTGTATTTCGCGAATGAATTTCGTGTCGAGGTATTTCACAAAATACTGTAGCTTTTCTCCTGTGGTTATTGGCTAAGGTCGGTGAGAGGTGTCGTCCCGCTCTTGACGGGGCCAATGAGAATGTGGTCACCGTGCTGCTGCACCCTCACAATTTGCCATGACTCTTAGAAATGCTACAGTGTTTTGTGAAATACTTTGACATGAAATGAAATCGCGAAATACAGGTGTCTCTACCAATCAGCATACACTAGGTCAGCCAACGATTGTTTTGATGTGTGCATTTCAGAGATTAAAAAAATATGGCATTTATTTGTGAGCCAATGCTTTGTAGTCGCAGTCAATTCGTTACGAACAAAAAAAATATTAAATACTTGTATGTACAGCAAAACTTTGATTAACAGTCAGCATTTTGAGCAGCGCTGCGACATATAACCGGATAGACGGATAGCAGAAACTGCTACCTATTTACAGTAACGCGATTTCACTGCGAGCTGGAGATGAAAATCCCAATTTTGAATTTGAATCCCAAATTTGAATATACCCCTCAAATCTGAATCTAGATCTCAAGAGTTGAATAAAATAATTTACAGAAACTACAAATACTAACTATGGTGTTTGAAACATTCTACCCTTCAAATGTTTGTTTCACAAACGTAAGTTTCCAGAATGAACAGAATAAGTATGAAGAAAAAAATTGGCATAGTAAACTTTGTAGGTTATCAGTGATGAATTATCTAATTTATTTTATTTCCTCTAGTATTTTTCTTTGATTGGCCCATCCCTATGTGGAATGTAACCTGCCATTAAACAGAAACCACTGTTCAGAGAGGACGAAAAATGCAGCAGTGTAGTTATGCAACCTGACAGCCGGGAATCTACCTGAGAAAATTAGAAAGTGAAGGACTCTATTGAAGATCTTTCACTGTGTTTTTTTTTTCCTTAATTAAAAATAAACCTAAATTTTTGTTGGTTTTGACCTTGTTTTGGTGGCTATTCTATTATTAAAAATGAGTGCCTATACTTATATACGTGCATTAGAAGTTAGACTTACTTGGCATAATAAAAACTAATTTTAATTTTGCTTGCAAATAATTTAATAAAATTAAAATTGTAAATAGTAAAATAATCAAGATAAATTTTAATAATGAAAGTAAATGAACATGCTGAATGTTTAATGTAATTTAAAATTCTAAACATGTATAAATACATTTTCTATCACTAATATTCACATTAAACATATCATTTTAATGATATGGAACAAATGTTCAGAGTATCAATCACTAGAATGTAATATTTATAATGTAATATTTTTTTTTTCATCGTGTGACAATTTTGTTGCATTGTGCGTACGTATCATAAACAAATTCACTAGTATTTTTTTTTTAACGCAACTAAAATATTTCCTTTGGAACTGCTATTTTTCAAATTTATTTTTCTCCTTCGGTAGCACTTGTTTGAGATGGCAGTTTTTTTTTATAGTGTGACAATTTTGTTGCATCGTGCGTACGTATCATAAAAAAAATTCACTAGTAATTTTTTTTTTAACGCAAAACTAAATTATTTCCTTTGGAACTGCTATTTTTTCTCCTTCTGTATCACTTGTTTGAGATGGCAGATGTGTTTGTTCCCTACAACGGGAGGTGTGTGCGTTGTCGCGTCGGCAGGCAGCCGTTCCCGTCGGGAGAGCGCGTCACCTACACCGGCAAGGAGGTGCTGTGCCAGAAGTGCATCAAGATCCCGGTGCGGGAGAGCCAGTCGCCCCAGGCCAGCCCGTCCAGCACGGGCGCCCCAGGTGAGACGCCGTCTCCGCGATCAGCTCGGAAAAGAGATGTTATTCATTTATTAAATTGACTGGAATCAATTAAATGCAACGTTTGGTTTTAACAGGATGTCCACGTATTTGGAAAAGTCAGGGAATTTATTTCAAATCGTGGAGAAGTCGTGGGAAAAAAAAAAAACCCCCCACCCCAGTGGTAGCAACGTGAGGGGGAAAAAATTTTTATGCTTCCCACTTTGGCACAGAATAAACTATTGGTAACAGAAGCGACAAGATGTGGCTTTATCCTTGGTTTGTGCGTACCGACACTCTTGATTGGCCAATTTGCTCTCGGGGCGTACGCGAATGTGAATAAATGATTGTTTTCCCATTGAAAGTAAGGGGTTTATGATTTAACGAATAGTTTTTGTGGTAGTAAATACAATAATTCGTCGTAATTTCACAAATATGTTTGAATTCTAAGTATTATAATTCAAATCACAACTCACAATACTACACTCAAATTTCAAACCAACAGCCGTCAGAAACTACGGAGAGAGATGTCTTGCGACACTTGAAGGAAAAAAAAAATGTTAACCAAATCCTAGTTTTTTTTATTTCCAACACATCAAAATATTACGCACATGCTTCATCATAATTCGGCTAAATATGCGTAGTAATACATGCACCTCTCGTTCCTTAACCTGAGGTTAGCTTAACCGAGAGTTGGCTAAACTCGTGACTTTAGCTGGGAGGTGGTACGAGTGGCCCTTCGCGATAAATGCTGTTAGGTCACAGTTAGTCTGGATGACTTGAGCCATCCCTTGATTTGAATTATGTAATTTTTTTTTAATGGCCGAGTTCAATGGACCTCTAGGACAGACGTCACGATTCCCTACATGTTCGGGCAAATGCCGCATGCTCATAGGCTTAATTACTTCTGAGACCTGTCAAACGAGAATGCTTCCGATTCGATACTTCTTTGGGTGAAGGTTTTTTCACTGGCTCAAAGTCCTTGAACAGAAGACTGTGAGCCAGTCACAGAATAGTATGAAGGTACAGGTGTTTGGATCGTAGCATAACGCCGAAACGAATCCGCAAATTTTTTTCCGGTCTCTAACGATTAGCTCGGAACTGTTAAAATTGGGTTTCGATTAATTAAATGTAAGGTGTGTTGTAACAGGATGTTCACTTTTTGAAAAAATTTTGGGGATTTATTTGAAATCCGGGAAAAATCATGGAAACTGCCCAGTGATAGCAACGTGAGGGGAAAATTTTATGCTTCCATTTTGGCATCACCCAGACTGTGAAAACAATTATTATTTTTCAATTGGTTCTAATGTCAGGGTTGGCTGATTTAAACCACATTTAAACCCGTGATATAAGTAAAGTGGTTTTTATATATAAAAAAAGTAAATGGTTTTTTTAACGTATGTTTAAATAGAATATCTTAATTAATTTTAATGAAAGGTCTGACAATTTAAAATGTATGCTGGGGTAGAAAGTGGAGAGAGAACCAGGCCAGCCATGGATTTTCTTTAATTTCTTTTTAAAATTTGGGCATGGAAAATTTTGGTGAGGGAAATTCAGGGAAATATTACATTGGTACCATTAGTACCCAGAGATTAGAAAAGTATAAGGATGGAGCATTAGGCATCAAAGACAAAGACATTCTCCCTTCCCCTCCCCTCCACCCCCATATTTTTCCTGATTTTTAAATACCAATGTGGCATACTTTTGTTTACACTTGTATCAGCTGTTCTAGCCTGCTTTTATTAGTGACTGTAGTTGAACTAGTCAGAAGAAAATCAGTTGTTAGTATTTATATATATATATATATTAAAAATTCCAAAACAAATATTCTTAATAAAATGTAATGACATGAGTCAGTTGACTTTGATCTCCAATTTAACCTCCAATACAGGTACAGCTGATACATTTGCAAACAAACGTCCGCCATATTGGTGCGTGTGGTACACTGAAATTCCCTTTCCCTTTTGACTTCACTCCTTCTTCTAGTATCGGACTTTATGCTCCATGTGTACATTTCCCTGATCCCTGGTAGTACCCGGTTACAAAGTTTTTCAAGGGGTGTAAGGTAAAGCAGTCTGAGCAGGAACGTTGTGACGGAGCGCCCGGGGGACTTGTTGTTGCAGAGTGCGCTGGCTGCCAGGAGCCGCTGAAGGACGGCCAGGCGCTGATAGCTCTGGACAGGCAGTGGCACATCTGGTGCTTCAAGTGCCACACCTGCGGGGCAGTGCTGCACGGGGAGTACATGGGCAAGTGAGTGCAGCCCCGCGCGGCCGGACGCCGTCCCTGCCGTCTCTGTATTCCCGCCACACCTGCTGCCGTGTCGGGCGGTCGTCTGGAAAAAAAACACGGTGGTACCGGACTGCGCCGAGAAGCGCATCGGTGCCTCTTCTCGGATTCGGGAGGTTATTTGGACGTAGTTATGCAAATAAGGAACCAACCAACACGAAACCTATTCAGAGTACCTATTTTTAAGTTAAAAGTTAATTATAAATTGTAATTCTCATATTGATAACATAATGTGGGTATAATTTTAATGGTCTAGTATAAATACTGATATAATAATAGTGTAGGGTGTGGCAGGGAGGTTCTGAGAGTGCATAGTTTTACACAGTGTGCATGGTTATTATTAACGAAGCTAAGCCCCGTTGTTTTCATGTTCGGGTATCTGCAACGCACTTATAACTACCCCGCCTTGCTCCATAGGCAGCACCGTAACTCGTTGCAGTACTGCGGGAAAACACACCTAGACAGGCAGTTGTCAATATTGTCGGGAAAACAATGGTGGTACTAGACTACGCCGAGAAAGCGCGTCGGTACCTCCTCTCGGGTTCGGGAGGTTATTATGGACGTAGTCATGCAAAAAAAGGAACCAACCCACATGGAAACCTATTCTGAGTATTTTGAAGTTAAAGTTAATTATAAATTGTAATTCTCTCGTATTGATAACATAATGTGGGTATAATTTTAATGGTCTTGTATAAATACTGATATAATAATAGCAACGACGGTACGATCAACCTTGTAATATTTTAATTTATTTTCAAATAAAATATAACAAAATTGTGGGTTGGTTCCTTTTTGCATAACTACGTCCATTTAAGGATGCCGCCTGCCCGGGCACACACAAGGTGCGCAGAGATTCAGTTAAAAAAACAACGCGATTTCATAACTACTCGAGATATCCGAGTGGGGCCTGTTTACGAAAAGTATTTAAGAATTTTCTGATGGTCGAAAAGTACATTTTGATTTCAAATTAAGTTTTTAAACTGTGTTTTTATTTTTTGAAGAGTTAAGATGTCTAAAAGTCAAGTTTTAAAGTAATATTTAGAGGTAAAACAACCGGTACAGATTCTTGGAAGCCCTTAAGGGACTCGCATTTCACCTTTATCTTCATTTCTCCGCCCGTGTAATGTTACGGTCACCGCTCAAATTTCACAGTTGTCCAATGGACGACGAGAAGTACAGAACCTTGTGCTTAAAGACGATACCCCTCTAGAAGCACCAGCGAGCGTCGCGCTTGTTATCCTGCCTTACTGACATACATACACCCCGACTAGGCAGGTCCGTTACCCTCTTACTATGTATGTACAGTAAACTCCCTATTATCCGCGCATGCTACGAAAAAATACAGCTCATATGTAAATCTGTATTTTATTACAAGTGAGCAAATTTGAACTTTACTGACGAGTGTATTGTGTGCAGTATACAGTAAAACGCCACAGGCCTTCTCGGAACTCACTCAGTATAGGCTGGCATGCGTTGCTATTTTTTTCTGTGTCGCACTTTGTTTCTAGTCGTATGGTTGCTTTGAAATTAATGTTTCCTTTTTTGTAGGGATGGGACGAATCCACATTTTGGTCGAATCCGAATCCTTGTTCGAATCCTCAGTGTTTGTCATCGAATCTCGAATCCCAGTCCCACACTAAACTTCAAATGTTATTAAAAAAATCACACATTTATTTTAAAAAAATACATAGGCCTATGTATTAAAAAAAAGCACATGTGTATTTATAAAAATTATAAAATAAGTGCATAGTGTATACGCCTGATATAAAATAGAGACAAATAACCTCAAAAACCACACATGTAAGTTTTCATCTGTCTAATTCTCTGTTAAATTAATCCTTCCTATGTTTTCAATAAAATATGTTTGTATAACAGACACTATTTAAAAAAAGTTATGTTTTTTTCTGCAATGTTATATCATTGAAGGTTGGGAAATGATCGAGTAGTAATGCTAATTGACAAAATACAGCGTAGTTTATCTATGTTTGTGCTATTTCCGTTACCTTTACAATATAGTTTAGGTATACAATTTTCTAGAGCTGGATGAACCTCAGTTCTCTGGTTTCGAACCGAACCATAGCAAAAAAATTTCGAACCGTGCCGAACCGAACCTCATACAGAAATAATTGTTTTGAATTAAAATGAACCGACCACCAGCATTTTGGTCTTTAACTGAATGGTGAGAAAGAAAGGTTCTCCAGCCATATGTAAAATTAAAACATTATATAGCTTAGCTTTATTAAAACATTGCAAAACATTTTATAAGTAAAGTTTATACAATAAATAATGAAGGAAAGAAAACAGTTTAGAGAAAATCATATACTTTTAATTCATGAAGAAGTTCCATCTAAATTTCCAAAAGACTATCTTCCTTTTTCAGTGTACACCAACCTTCATTTAAAAAAATATAATATTATAAAGATGACGAACATTCAGCATAAGGCCACATAACATATTTTTGTGGTAGACATAATCTAACATTTTCAATAAGTAAAACTTTTTAATAGGACATAAAAAAAAGTCGAATGTGAATTAAGTTACCTATCTACCTACATTACAAAACCCGCTGACTGCAGTTGCTGTTTTCTTGGAAGAATGCTGCTCGTCAGAAGAAACTTAGACATTTTTTGGGGTGGTTCTGGGTCATCTGGGTCGTCATTATCTTTTCTCCATTTGGAAAACTTAAACGACGTAAGCCTGCTCATCGCAAATCACCTCAAGAACAATTATATTGTAAACGTAACGTAATAAGTGTGGTTATAGAAATTTGCGTCGGAAAAAAAGAAAACACGAGAAATAATTATGGCTGCCGCGACTACGCTAGTCAACTTAGTACCGTACTGTAAAATTTACTGGACCAGTACTTTTAATAAACAAGATTAAATTAATATTTTCAGTACCTGACTGTTATAACCAAAAAGGCCAAAGAAAATAAATACATCCCAGTAATTTAAAATACGTACCTAATTTACGTAATCATTTTCTACCTCATTAGTCTTGTGTTAACTTGATCACGTTAGTTTTGCCGAAATACGAGTGTTCTCGTACATGCGCTTTAGTTTAACGTATGGGGTACGTAATCTTTGGTGATTTTACAACACTTCTCGTACACGCACTATAGTTAAAGGTATAATATACAATACCTTTGGCATTTGTACGATAATTTATATTACGTAGTACGAGAAATGCATACAAAATTCTCTAAAGTAAACAAAAAACAAAGCGCGCCTATGTGAAAAAATTCTTTACGAGTTATGCGACAATTAATAAATTTTTTATTTTGTCTGCGCTTGAAACTGTTGAGGCGACGATTATGCGATAAAAGTCGGAATATTACAAGTAATGGAATTTTGTTGTGTTGTTTTGTGAATGGTCTCAAATGGGGGTTAGAAAATTATAAAAACGTATTTTTTTTTTTTTTAAACGAACGTTCGGTTTTTCGAAAATATTTTAAGAGGTTTCGAACCGAACCGAACGTAAGGGTTCGGTTCGGTTCGAAATTTTCGAACTTCGGCCAGCACTACAATTTTCAATTACTACCTAAAACTCTTAAAAACCCACTTCGAATCCCACTTCAAATCCTACCTCGGATCCTACGAATCCTCGAATCCATAGGATTCGGTATATTCGACGAATCCAAGATTCGAAAATCCCATCCCTACTTTTTTGTTTCCCATTTTCGGCTATTTTGCGGATTATCCGCGATTTTCACTATCCGCGGTGGCCCTGCCACTTAATTTCGCGGATAATCGGGAGTGTACTGTATGTGGTAAGTGATCTTTGTTCTAGATAAAGTTTAGTAGTTTTTTAAATAAATTATAATGGTTATGATAGTATATCAATTAAAAAAAGGAATGGCTTTTTTGGTGTTTATACCCTTATTTCCACCCATTGTAGTAATGGTTTGTTAAATAAAATTATCTTTAGACATTAGTTTTGAACAATATTTAAAAAGTTAAACAATAATATAAATAAATTCTATAGAGTACATGGTAGGGGGAGTTCTATCTATTTTATTTCAACCCCAGGTTTTTTTTTTAACCCCTTGCAGTAATGGCTTGTATTATCGAAAATTGTTTAAGACAAAAGTTTATTTAAAAATTATAAGATTTACGAACAATGTGAATAGATTTCATTTTGTATTTTAACCACTCTTTATCCACCCCTTGCAGCAGCGGTTGTTTGTATAAATAATTATTTCAGGCAAAAGTTTTTATAATATGAATAAGTTGTACAAACAATTTGAAAAGATTTGATTGTGTGCCTACTAAGAGAGTTATGATTTTTTTATTCTCCAAACTTTGTTTATTCCACCCCTTGCAGTAATTGTTGGCCATATAAAATATTTATTCAGACAAAAGTTTTTGGTATTACTTCTACGTGTTAAAGACGTTCAAGCGAATGTGATATTTTCCATGTTATGGTAGTTGCAGCTATTGTTTTTTTTTGTTCAAAAAACCTTCCCCATTTTTACCCCTTTGGTCGGATATTCCCCGTTTACGAACTTGGCCAAAATTTTCCACTGTTAGATTTTATGTATCAGTTTAAAAGTGATAGTGAAAAATTGCAGCAGTATTAAAATTGAAATTTTTGAGTTGAAGGATGGTTTTGGGGTCTATGGACCATGAATGAAAAAAACTATATAAAAATTTTCTGGAAGTTCTACCATGGTAACGGCTACAATAGGCAGTCTTTCTTTTGAAATCTACCTACAAGCTGTTTTAATCATAAAAATAAAAAAAAAATAAAAAAAAAAACATGTTCGATTTTTTTCCCCACCCTGAAACTAATGCATGAGAGGTATCAAGTTAAAAAAAAATTATTATAAACGGCCCTTAAAGTCATGGTGAATAAACTAAAAAAAAAATTAAGTGGAGTGAGAGACTGTGCTTTAAGGCCAAGGGTAAAACACATTTACAATTGCACTTTTAACAATTGGACAGTCATCATCAGCAGCCGGTGGAAGTGTTAGCAACTTATTATCTTTGAAAGATTTGTGCAATGGGAGTGCATGACTTGGTGTAAGCTTTTGGACATACGCCATTGTTTAGCACATGTATGTCTGTTGAATTTTTTTTTTGGGTTTAATATTTTTGTGCCGTCATCATTTGTTGGGGGTTTTTCCGTTTCTTTTTTGTTTTTTTGTTTTTTGGAAAACTATTGTGTTTTTTTCGTCTTTTCGTTTTGCTGTATTTTTGTCTCGTTTGAACTGTTGTGCTGAATTTTTTGGGGTTCGGTATTTTTGTGCTGTCATCATTTGTGGTGCTTTTTTCATTCTGTCAGTCCATTTTTCTTTGTTTTTTCTTTGTTTGTTGACCATATTTCTATTGTGGAGTATTGTGTGGCGTTAAATCCTGACAACAGCAACTTTTTGCTTAATTTGTGTGTTTTTTGTAGTTTTCTTCTACAGGCATACATGTGCTAAGCAATGGCGTATGTCCAAAAGCTTACACCAAGTGTTGGCAACTTGCCAGCGACGACGTGTGCTCGTGTGCAGGGACAGCATCCCGTACTGCGAGAAGGACTACCAGAAGCAGTTTGGGGTGAAGTGCGCCTACTGCAACCGATACATATCCGGGAAGGTGCTGCAGGTAACGACACTTCTGCCCCCTGTCCGTTACGCGGTGCAGGGAAACTTCTTTAATGCAACTGTCTGTGGTTTTCAGCACCACTCTGTTACTTGAAGTGGGTAAATACTCGCACAAAGCATCTCTGTATCTATATAATTATCCCTTTATAATATCAAACAGGTTAAGGCGGGCTTTTTAAAAGCAGCAATTTAAAAAGTTTGATTTATTTGTCCAATTTTGTCATTTCAAATGTAACAATTTATTGATTTCATTTCAGTTTATTTCTATAACTAATTGTTTGTGATTATATTCAAACAAATTATTTTAAATAAGTTTGCAAAAACTGTAAATAATATTTGAAAATTAGAAAGTGTGCAATTTTTCATCAATGTTCTCTTATGACGTTATCACGTAAAATTATTGTCCGTAAACCGACTTTACAGACAAACCAACCCCCCCCCCCCCCCCTTCCCACCTTTTTTTTGTTTGTTTTGCCGTATGCCAAGATTTTTTTTAATCTGTCCTGTATGGCTCGTAAAATGACGTGAATAGTTCGGAACGGGCAGCGTTTCCAGTTTTTTGTAGTGTGTCCGATACTTTTCAAATGCTTCGTCTTCGTCGGTCGTGTTTGCTCAGTTCGTTGTCGGAGGGGTGCGAGGTTGAGCACCAAGCGAGCACCAGCTTCGCGGCCAGTGTTGTCGAGGAGGCGCGGTGTTTGACGACGTTGTGGATGTGGTTGTGTTTGCCAGGCGGGCGATAACCACCACTTCCACCCGACCTGCGCCCGCTGCACCAAGTGCGGGGACCCCTTCGGCGATGGAGAAGAGATGTATCTGCAAGGTGCGTGCCGGGTTTTCTGTGCAGACACGGGAGACTCGGGGAGAATTGGAAACGGTTCTCGAAAAACCTGGAATACACAGGGAAATTGACAGGGGACGCACCACGACGCCGAAATACCACAACGCCAATATACACTAACGCCGAAAAATGTCATTGCAGGACTGTCACAAAGGTTAGGTTAGGTTAGACTAGGTTAGGTTAGGCTAGGATAAGTTAGGTTAGGTTATATTACGCTAGGTTAGGTAAGGTTAGGTTTGATTGTGGTATTTCGGCGTTAAGGTACATTTAAGAAACACACACAAATTCATTCAGTTGTTATTTCGGCGTTGTGGTACACAGCAGTTTTCTAGCTGTCGGCGTTGCGGTCAATTTTGACATTCGGCGTTATGGTATTTCAGCGTTGTGGTAACGACCGAAATTGACATACGTTTTAAAGTACAGACTAGTAGGGATAATATTATGTGGTGAATTACGCAAGAACTGAAATTAACACAGATTGTATGGTAAATTGCGATGAATCCAAAGTAACATCAAGAAGTGTTTCAACACACCATTATGACACGGAAGTGCAAGTTAATACACCATAAAGCACTTAAATGAAAATAAAATCATGAAATGAATCACCATTTATAATGAATAGTTAACTTGTATCACAAATACCTTATCTCTTAATACAGGAAATTCTACAAATGTAATTTATGTTCTGAATAGTTAAATAATCTTATTAAAAAAACATAATATAAGTAAAAGTGCAATATATATTAGTCAAAATCATTTATGTGCCATATTATTTAATAAATATGCTATAGTTATGAAAAAAATTCATAATTTATAAATACAATAACAAGGAAATCTTCTGTTTTAAAAACATAATTAGCTAAAAATAAAACCATATAATCTTGTCCGTTTCCCTTGTTAGATGTGGAAGATTTTCAGAATAACTTTTTGTATGTAACTGCAAATACTTTCTGAATATAGAGTCCCATGGTTAAATAGTTGTTCGTAGTCTATATCTATAATTTGTACACTCCATACCATAAATTATATTATTGACTGACCAATCAGCAATTTCAGTACTCAAACATTTAACTTGATCTTTTGATAATTTGTTTAATATAAAAAACTGAACTTTTTCTTAAGGTTATAAAGTTATTAATAAAATTTATAACTTCAAAACCTAATTGCTAGAGACAAGATTTATAGTTTTTATTTTCATTCCAATTTTGTTTTTAAAACAGAAGATTTCGGTGTTAATGTTTTTTTTTGTATAAAAGCTGTTTTTAATACCTACTGCTGCCTTTTTACAATAAAAAAAAAAGTGAGCATTTGTGGTTTGAAAGTGATTCAATAAGAGATGTACAATAAAAAACATTTCAATTAATTATTTCTAAACCTTGCACTTTGGTACAATTTTTTCCCCCGGAAATGACATTCCTTGAATTTCAAACATTATAAGATTACTTTTTTTTTATGGCTCAAATTAACTTTTTGTATAATGCGTCTTAGTACCATGATATAAAGTGAATAGCGGTGTTTTTTTTGGTTTATCACAACTCACCATTTAATCTTGTCACTACCTACTAATTGTCTTAAGATGTTTTACATTCATCTGTTCTATTTTTTAAAAAACATTTTTTACGTATGTTAATGGTTTTTTACTGACTAATAACAATTTTTTTGTTTTTTGTTTTATGTAACGCCCATTTGTGTATGTGCTTACCTTAAAGGTTTTTTAATTGTTGGTAGGAATAAACAAATTAATTAATGTCCGAACAGTAGGGACCGGAAAAATTCGCGAATTCAATGACCTACAGGATGGACTCCAAGATCCTCTATGCACTCGGACAAATTACATCTGCTCATTGGCTACTGACTCGTGACAACTATTAACTAGAATGGCCTTTTGATTCGATACTTCTTTCGTTGAGGATTATTCATTGGCTCTTGATTCCTTCAGACGACCTGTGGTCCAATCACTGAAGCAGCGAAAGGTTAAACACACTTGGATGCCAGCCTATCGCGAAATGAAACCGCAAATTTTTCTGGTCTCTACCGATCGGCGGAGCGAACGTGGTGATGGGTGTTGGCTGGTCGCAGGCAGGGCCGGCGCGTCCACACAGGCTAACCAGGCAACCGCCTAGGGTGCCAAGTAGCTGGGGGCGGCGCAGCACGACACATAACAGCTGATATCATATGTTTAACGATTATTGAAACTAGTTGAAAATGGATTTTTGTAAACAGTTTGGAATGTTTTATAGTGATACAAGTAATTATTTAAAGTCCACGGTGACCTGATTATGATTTGTAATAAGTAAAAAAAAAAAAAAAAAATTAAAAAAAAAACAAGCCTGCTTACATTTGATTGTTGACAAAATCTTAGGCTTACGTGATGTATTTGGAGGCAAGGAAATTTTTTTTTTTGGGGTGTCCGGCCGGGGGGGTGGGGGGTTGGCAATTAAGGTTTTTCGCCTAGGGCGCCAATTTACCTTGCACCGGCCCTGGTGTCGCAGGCACGGCCATATGGCACCCGCGCTGCGGCCCGGGCCCCACGGAGAACGGCACCGTGCTGAACGGCTCGCTGGAGAACGGCCACTGCACGGACGGCGAGAGCACCAAGGACGGGCGGGAGTTCGACCGCATGAGCAGCTCCGGGATGAGCGAGATGCAGGCAAGCCGTCGTCGTCCGCCGAGCGCCTCTGTGTTCGCTCGCTCGTAAAGAGAGTGCGCCTGTCCTGGCCGTTCCTTTCGATCCCCCCGCCCGTTCCAGTGCGTCCAAACTAGACCGAGTCAACGGTGTAGCGGAGAAAATACACCGTGAAACTCTGTTGATTTGAACTAACTCTACTACTTGTCGTTGATGGTTTCGATTTTCATTTTGCAACCAAGCTCTCGAATGCCTAATTGTTTTCAAAAACAAATAATAAGAATGACAATTAAATCCCACTAAAAATTCTTTTTTCATCATGGAATAAATACATCAGGAAAGAAAAAAAAGTAAATTTTATTCAAACATCAAAAATGGGTATTATCTCACAAATGACTTAACCTCAATTGTGTCAATTGTGAACGTTGGTATACTCAAGCTCGACAAGGTATGCTATGACAAATAACCGTAACCAAATGAATAAAGCCTGTGTCCTTGATTGGATGTGTCTTAGCCACCGCTAAAGCCCTCGGAATATGGCTGTTGCATATAAATAAATAAATATTTATTTTTTAAAAGTGTTAGTATTCAATGTTTAATCAAATACAAAAAATAAAATTATTTGTATTGGTATTTGAATATTGCTATGAAAATACCTGGCATAGTGGTAAAAAAATTTTTTTTTAAAAGTAAGATTAAAGTTAAATAATGATGCAAATGAAATGTTCATTAAAACTTAAAATGTAGGCAGTAGGCTAATCTCTTTCGCTGGCCAGGTCATTGTGGGTTATCTTCGTAAATGGATATTATTAGCTATTTCCTAAGGAACTGAAATTTTTTACTGGAAATAAATGTACTGTACGTTTCAATTCGATGTATTGACTACATCGGTTCTAAAATTCATGAAAATTGTATTTTAAAACAACATAAAGTGATTAAGCAAAAAACTTCTACATATTCAAAATTTTATTTTTTTGTATTATTTGAATTAACCTGGAAAACTTTTGTAAAGTGTCAAATCATGTTTATTTATGAATCTAGGGCAAAGTGGCCTAAGCTGTACCTGACACAATAGTTTAAAGCCACTTTGCCTTGGATTAATAAATACATGAGATTAAATGTGAAAGTTTTGAAGTACCGTGTTTTATTGTATATTCGTCGCACATTTTATACTAAAATCAAGTTTGAAAAGTAGGGGTGTGACGTTTATGCGAAGAAAAAAAGAATTTGTTAGGTAAAGTTATTCAAAAACATAAAACCCATTCATGGAAAGTATGTTTATTTAAAAGTGGAGTATATAAGAGTACGCCGAACAATTTAAATTGATGTCATGCAACAAAAACCTTTCTTCAACTTAAAACAGAAAAACGAAATGCGAATGCGAGTGTGAACTAACCCATAACTATTGCCGTAGTACACATTTACCACGAAAGAATGCGGGCCATTAAAAGTAGTTAACTCGGCTCTCGACAGAGAGTACGCGTTGCATGCAATTGGCAACATATCGATATGTGACTACGTGCGCGCGCTCTATACGGGAAAAACATAACCAAACATGAATGATGCCATTTAGCACTGGCTATATTTTTATAAGCGGTACACAGCAGCGATGCAGACAAACAGATGAAGGTTATAACGTTTAAAAACGTTTTTAAAAGAAAATTTACACATCAGACAATTTCGTATTTCCGTTAATTAAATAAGTAAAAGATTTAATTTCCGCATAAATATCAGATTTATACTTTAAAATACATCGTTTTAAATGGAAAAGATACCTACACAAAGCACTCAGAATCTAATAGCGGGACCAAAAACGTCATGCAATGTTTATGCGAGAAGTTTTTTTATCCAAATTTTGATGCCCTAAAATATAAGTGCAACGATTATGCGATAACATAGGGTAGTTTAAATCGAGCAATGCATGAGTACTCAAAAATAAAAATATTGAGTCGGATCAAGTTTTCACTACTCGACTTGAGCCCAATTGCAATTGCCGGGTTAAGTGGAGCTGGTTTAAAGTTAAACTGTTCGCTCGGAGATTGGACTGGGAAGGACACATAAGTTCACAATGATATTTCTAACCATATGGTGATTAGTAAGAAAACTAGCATAGTATTCATCTTCACAATTCCACTGAGCGAATTTGCGAGTGAATGTGCAAGCAAATAGCTTTTAGTCTCTCTGTGTAATTAATATGTAGTTAACCACTCATGAACTTGCAAGTATGAAATTTGTGTGAGAGTATAATTTTTGGAGTTGTATAGAGTTTTTTTTGCTTGAATATTACTTAACTTTTTTTAACATTTTAGATGCATGGTTTTTTTGTTTTAATTTTGTTTTGTTTTTATTTAATGCATGTTTATGCTTTGTTTTGTTTTGTTTTTGTTGTATTCACAGTGTGTTTGGTTTTTTCAGTATTCCATTCGTTCTCGCACTCCAAGCTTTAATGGTTCATTATATAGCCCCTACAATAGCTTGTCGAGAAAGGTTAGTATCTGCATGCTTTGTTTGGTTTCGTAATAAAAAAAAATGTGTGCTCAAGGGTTACCAATGCCAAACCACTAAGTGTTAGTATGGCATTTGTCATCAATTTTCTTTACACTAAGATTTTTTATTACATGTGGGAATGATTTTAGTGAATCCTGAAGACTGAACAAAATATGCAATTCACTACTGTAAAAAAAATTGTAATTTTTTTTTCTGTATTTGGCTTGACAGCAAAAATAAATACTGAGTGCCAGCATTTATCAGTAATAGTTAAAAAGTAAATTGATACTTTTAAAGAATGTATGTTCTGTTTCACTTTGGTCAAACCATGTTATTTCTTGAGTTATGTTGTAGTGTCATGCGTGACTAACTATCCTGTAAAAAGGTTGGCAACCCTTGATAACACTATTTATTGAGAGCTTGAAATTGTAGGCAATTTTTTTTTACAGGTTTCTATTACGCTGTTTTTTTTTCTTTTCCCACTTTTATGTGCTAGTGTACAATTATACAACTACCATCTTTGTAATTTATTAAAATGGTTTCTATTATGTTTTTCATGTTCTGACTAATCTTATCCAGTTTTTCTAGTTCATTCTGAAGTGCAAAATTAGAATTAAATTTAACATTTAGACCAGTATTCTTACTACTATAAAATTTGATTTTTTGTGTTCTATTTGTCAGTACTGCACATTAATAAATCAATTAAAAAATGGAAATTTAGTAGTAACCATGCTATTATTAGAATGGACCATTTTGATGCATTCAATAGAATGCTTCATGTGATTTGACTTAATGTCTTCTGTATTATTTACTTCAATTTTAGAGGTTATTAATTTCTTAATTTTATAATTACATAGTTCTTAGTTTCTTTAAAAAAAAAAGTATATAGACATCATTATTATTATTATTATTATTATTATTTTTTTATTTTAACTTTAAATGGTAAATATCGGTTTTTGGTGCATTAGTTCTCATTAATAATTAATAAACCCCACAGTAATGACTAGCAGAATTTTTTTCGGTCACAGATTTTATTGGTCGACCATGCACTCAAGCTTTTGGCATTTGGCAAAAAAAAAAAATTAAATGAGGGATAGTTGTGTTTGATATTTTAAAGTGATTGGTGTAGTGAAATGAACAACTAGATTTCCATCTTTAGTTTATAGCCGGACATGAAATTTAATTTGTTGGATACCGTCCACGTAAACCATTTTGAAGTTATTTCTAAAGAGGTTTCATTTGTTATATTAGAAAATCATCATGTTCCAATGAATAGCAAATCTATTTTGTATTATGTTTAATTTTACCAAGATATATAATGTGACTGTAATAACAAAAATGTGTGAATGTATGCCTATTGTATGCAAATAATAAAAGGACTGAAGTGATATAATTATGATTGCTAAAGTATAAATTCAATCAAATTAAATAAAATTAAATACTCGGTATCCAATATTAATATAAACACATGTATAAAATTAAGAATTTAATTTAGTAAACATAAGCGGGATAAATTATAATTTATAATGTAAATTAATCATACATACAGGAACATAACCTCACATCTATAAATACGCTTGAAAACATTTAGAAACACAATTTCAATTACAAGTATACTCAATGATAAAATTGTTTTTTAATGAAACAAACTAGTATTTAATATAAATCACTAAAGTATAAGATTTAGAAGCACGTTATATAATTTTTGTCTAATATTTTTTATTTATCCTGTTGAAAATTCGGTTGCACGGTGTGTGTGCGCACATTGTAAAAAATTCACTCGTAATTTTTTCCATAATGCACCTTAAAGAAGTATAAACTTCAAAAAAAAAACGAGAAATTTTTAAAGTGGCTTGGCTTCTGGGTTAGGTAACTAACTGCTCCCTGATGACGGCGACCGCAATGTCGATCGAACCGTTGGGGTGAATTATCTGCCGAGGATTTGCCGAGGAAGCGGCTGCAACCCGAAAGCCGAGCTACTTCAGACGATGGCTGTTTAAGGCCTTGCGAACGTTATGCAAAAAATTTTTAATTTTGAAAAGTAGTGGAATCGGCTCAACCGGATGTGTCGTGGACATGCTTAATTCCCCCGCCCACTCGGGCACACACATACGGTGTGCAGAGCTTCAGGAAAAACAACGCCATTTCAAAAATACTCAAGACATCCGAGTGGGGTCTGCTTACGAAAAGCATTTAAGAGTTCGCCGAGGACCGAAAAGTACTTTTGATTTCGGATTAAGTTTTTAAAATGTATTTCTAGGAGAGTTAAATTGGCTAAAAACGCGTGTTTTCATAGTAACTTTTTTTGGCGTAAAACAACCGGTACAGATTCTTGAAAGCACTTAAAGGGGCTTGCATTATACCTTCATCTTCATTTCTCCGCCGTGTAATGTTACGGTCGCCGCTCGATGCACGACGAGAAGACTGCGCGCCAGTCCAGAGGAGACACCGTGCTATAAGCACCAGCGAGCGTCGCTCCTTATCATCCCGCCTCGCTGGCACACATACGCCCCTGACGAGGCGGGGCCTCCTTAAGGAAGTACGACTCGGGAGTCCCGGGCGGGCGCGTGTGCTGACGGCCGCCTCCCTGTTGCAGTACCACCGCACTGGCAGCCCCGGACTGATCCTGCGGGAGTACAAGAGCCACCAGTACCCGGAGGACATCAGCCGCATCTACACGTACAGCTACCTGACGGAGGAGCCGACCCACGGCTACCTCAAGAGACCAGTCGACCCCTACGACAAGCCGCCCACCTCCCCGCACTTCCACCGACCCTCCTGTGAGTTCCCCGAGCGTGGACGCTCAATTGAAATCTTTATTTATATCTTTTAACGTAGTGTATATTAGTTTTTGGTGCTCTAGTTCTCATTAAAAAAAAAAATAATTAACCCCCACAGCAATGCCAAGCAGGAATTTTTTTTTTTTCGGGCAAATATTTTCATTGATCAGCTGTGTCATTTTGGCAAAAATATAATTAAATGAGAGAGAGAGTTGTATTTGAAGTTGTTAAAGTCCTTTGTGTATTCGTTAAATGAATAAGTATCCCACCCCTCCCCTCCGTTCACTTTCGTTCTCTTGTTCTGGTGATTATTAAGTACTTTATTTTGGTAATAATCAAATGAGAGAGAGTTGTATTTGATGTTTTAAAGTGCTGGGTGTAGTCGTTGAATGAATAAGTAGCCCGCCCCTCATTGTGTACTCATTATTTAGTACTTTATTTTGGTGATGTTATGATTGACAAGCCGATCTTTTTTTTTTTTTCGTGCGACATCATGTATTATTGCCTCATTCATTAAAATGACCTGTCTTTTTCCTTTTGATGATAACAAATGTGCCGGCAAATGCAGCAGTTTCGTTTCGTACCTAGTCTTTCATTCGGCAGCGAGAGATCTCGTACCTGTCACGTTCGCAACCATGGCCGTGTTGGATCATCAGGCGCTTTTGACTGGAATAACAAACTGATGTGAACTTGTGAACCGCAGTTGACTCCTTATTCTCAGGTATAATGAATGACAAGGAGTCCACTGATAAACGGAAAAAATTTTGGAAGCAATGTCTCAAAAAAAATTGTTTAAAATTTTTTGTCCCGGCAACAAATATACATTGAATACTTGTTGCATTTATTTTTGTGTCAAAAATGTTCCCTGAAATGCTAATGAGCATTAAAATCCCTGAATTCCCCTTCGTTTATTATTATTCTTTGGATCTTTGTTATCCGAATATCAAATATTTATTGTACTTATTGAAGATTTACTGTTTTACGACAATTTGGTTGGCCCGTTTGTAGCAGTTCAATTTGATTTACTTGAGATTGAAGTTGATTTGTTTTATTTATGGTTAGAGACCTGCAAAATTCGCGGTTTCGATGGCCTTCAGGATAGACTGCACATAGACCCGTACACTCGGGTCAAATAACGCAAGTTCATTGGCTGCCGACTCGTAAGTCGTCTCAGCTGGTTTGACTGTGATTCGATCCTTCTTTGGTTGAGGGGTTTATAACCGGTTGAGATTCGTCCAGATGAACGGTAAGCCGATAGCAAAATTATGTAAGAGGTGTATATGAGTTTGAATTCTAGCCTATCACTAGAGACCCGTGAATTTCGCGGGTTCAATGACCTCCAGGATAGACTCCAATATCCTCTACACACTCGGGCAAATGCCAACTGTTCATTGGCTGCTGACTTGTGAGTCGTCTCGACTGGGTGGCCTGTGATTCGACACTTCTATGAGCGAGGGATCTCTAATTGGCCCTCAGTCCTCCAGATTAACGGAGAACCAATGACAGAAGCAGCACCAAGGTATAATTATTTGAATATCAGCATAACACGAAATGAACCCGCGAAATTCACAGGTCTCTAACCTATCACCGAATGAATCCGCGAATTTTGCAATCAAGATGACGCCCTCTGAGAAACTATTTTTAACATAGCACTCCCTACCATACATTACTAGTACTATACAAACTTTGAAAACATAAATACCTTATTTCTTTCTTATTCTTCTTCTGACCCGATAGCCAAGTGGCTGCGGTTTCTGCCTGTCAACCTCGACATGTTTGAGTCTCTGGGTTCGGAGCTCTGCCACTTCACTCCCTGTTTTTGTAAGAAAAAAAATTTCACTAGCGCCGCCTGTCTTCAAGCTTCTCTGTGGCTTCCCGAGCCGAGCGTCCCGCGGGGAGGTGTGATTCCGGGAGTGTTGGCGTGCCTGTTTTGCAGCGGCCCAGTCACGCGGCAGCGGCAAGTTCAGCCTCAAGTCGGGCTCGCACAAGTCGGGGATGCGGGTGATGGCGGACAGCATCCGGTCGGAGACGCCGCGCCCCAAGTCGCCGCACATGAACAACGAGGAGCCCATAGAGCTGGCGCACTACCCCGCAGCCAAGAAGCCCGCCCCCGGCGAGAAGCCCAAGATAGAGCGCGACGACTTCCCCGCCCCGCCGTACCCCTACACGGACCCCGGTGAGTCCCCCTATCCTGCCCCCTCTCAGTCCCCTCTCCCGCCCCCTCTCAGTCCCCTCCCAGTCTCCTCTCCCGCCCCCTCTCAGTCCCCTCTCCCTCCACCTCTCAGTCCCCTCTCCCGCCCCCTCCCAGTCCCCTCTCCCGCACCCTCTCAGTCCCCTCTCCCGCCCCCTCCCAGTCCCCTCTCCCGCACCCTCTCAGTCCCCTCTCCCGCCCCCTCCCAGTCCCCTCTCCCGCACCCTCTCAGTCCCCTCTCCCGCCCTCTCCCAGTCCCCTCTCCCGGCCCCTCCCAGTCGAAACCTCTCACTCTGCAATAACTTTCACGAAAAAATTGGTTGTCTGTAAAGTCGGTTTACGGACGATAGTTTAACGTGAGGACGTCATTACAAAATATTGATGAAATGATTGCATACTTTTATGAATAAATTTGAATCATCTCTATTTTGTATGGATACAAAGAAGGAGTGAAATAAAATTTACAATTTAATTGATAAAATTTACTTTTATTTGCACTCATTAATTCAAATATGTTTATTACTTTAACGAACAGATTATTTTAACTATAACTTTTATACGTGTTTGCTATTTAACTTCTTCCAATCTGTGTTATTCTGTTAAGGATAGGACGACGATAGGAAAAGTTGGAAACGAATGGGAGTGTTTCAAGTTTTAATGTGCCTCAAAAAAGTCAAATTGATGGTTGTTCCAATGGAGTGGAAGAGAGATAGATGCGGCGCAAGCGTACAATGAGCAAACGGGACACAGCATAACGGGACACTTTTTCATGCATGCAGCCACGAGGCAATACTTGAAAAGTAATAGTTTCAGGTGAGATATACATACTTATATAAATTTTGTTCACGGTAGGGGAATAATATTATTTCGTTTTAATAACACGATATTATAACAAATACGCATCCCAAATACACCAAACTTTTTTATAATGTGTTACAATATTTTTTAAAACATTGTGCAAAAGATCCCGGGTGTAATTTGAATTATTATGTGTAACTGTAAAACACCATTGTTGGTTCAAAATGTATTTTAATATTCAACATTACTTTTAAATAACCGTACCGATTGTGCTGAAATTGGTGGACGATCGTTAAATTACATAATATTAATAATGCAAACGACGAAAATATGATTGAAAAGTAAAATCGATGGTTGTTCCAATCGAGTGGAAGAGAGATGCCACGCATGCGTACAATGAGCAAACAGGACACATTCGTAGTGGGACATCTGTAGTGGGACACTTTTTCGTGTGTGCAGCCGGCGTTCATCGATTTATTAGACGTCACGTCAAATATAATTCACAATCCTTTGTAATTTATAAATCAAAAGTACTGTTTTTAGTGTTGTAAAATACAATTCTAGGGTGGCTACACATGTGGCTTAAAAATTATTTTCCACCGTTTCACACTTAAAAAGTTTAAAGAAATAGTTTAGAAATTACCTACAAAAAGACATGGCACATGGATAATACCAACATTTTGGAAGAATAAAATTTCTTAAGGATTTTCCACAACCTGCAAAGAACCAAAGTAATGGAAACATTATTATTTTAGTTAAAACTTCATATTGTTTCTTTACGTTAATCTTAAGATATTTGTACTAACCATACTTTAATTATTAAGGAAATTTATGAGCACTATAACTCTTAGGAGTTCTAGGAACTGTGAAAACACTTTGTACTAACAGGTTTTTTTAGGTACATTTCAAATTTCTTGAAATCAAATTCGTCGGAATTGATATTTGTCATCTTCATGATTTTAGATTTATATTAATCACTGATCAACTTTTAGACATTTTCAATCGTTAAACTTTCACGAAATGAAAAAATATATAGTTGCATACTATTTGCATAATTAGCTGCCAAAGTTACATTTTTAACCTTTTTGGGTTGTACAAATAAGGAGAATTTAATTTATTGCAGAACTGAAACTTTTTAGGATTAACTGTAATGCCACTGGCTACTTCAAGAAATGGTTTGCATTTCTTTCAGAAAATATTAATTAATTTTACCTGACATTTCAAAATTCTCAAAATTTTTATGATCTTGACAGCCAAGAAACATGAAATGAGTTTTTGTGTTGGAAGCACCTCTTTAATACGGGGTAGGGGGGGGGGGGTGTCATGCTTCTTAACACCCCCCCCCCCCCCCCCTCCCATACACAAATCATGGCTACGCCACTGCACACTCGTCCGTTTCTAGTTGCCGGCATCGTCACGTTTTCTGTTGGGCAGAGCGGAGGCGTAGGTGGTCAGACACGTACAAGGGGGTGCCGATATCAGACGACGAAGAGGACCAGGTGGACGGGGAGAAAACCGACGGCAAGGGAGAGGAGAAGAAACTCAAGGTATTTGGTGGATTTCAATTTTGCTGGCGTGCTGGCCGTGTGATACGGTATGCTGGTGAGCTCTGTGTGTGGTGATCAGGTTGGGTTGCGTTGCTTGCTAATACAGGGCAGCTGTGAGATTTGAGTTGTAAACACAACTAGAGAGGTGATTGGGAAAATTATGACTTATTTTTTACTTAGAAAATTATCCTTTTTTTTTACATTACCAACATAGTTTTACATAGTTTGAGTTAGGTTGATATGTTTTAATTCAAAATTTATATCTTGCAGATTGGTAGGTCTGGTCTGTTCACGAAAAGCTTTTAAGAATTTGCTGAGGGCCAAAAAGTACTTCTGATTTCGGATTAAGTTTTTAAACTGTGTTTTTTTAGAAGAGTTAAAATGGCTAAAAGTAGTTTTAGAGTAATTTTTAGGTGTAAAACAACTAGTATATATTTTTGAAAGCCCCTAAGTGACTTGCATTTAACCTTTATGTTCATTTCTCCGCCATATAATGTTACAATATATGTCAACTTTCGCAGTTATCCTTCGGACGACGACATGACTGCGCGCCAGTTCATAGGTCATAGACATTCCTACAGCAATTGTGTGTCATTTCTCTATGTACACCACACTGTCATATAGCGCTATCAATTTTGCTTTAAATCGCGTACAATGTATCACCTTGTGTTCAGCCCGGGCAACGCCGGGTACTGCAGCTAGTAACATGTATGTTTAATGTCAAATACTTTCTTGAAATGTTTACTGTCAAAATCTATAAGCTACTAGCTGCCCGACCCGGCTTCGCACGGTTGTATTAATGGGGGAAAAAATGATAACAAATCTCTTATTTACTGTTATAATAAATGAAATAAAATTTTAATTAATTTTGACAAAAACTTAATACAACAATACACGCAACGTTGTCATGGAGACGAAGTACCCACTGTTTCCCGGGCTTAAACACCAATCAACATTGGTAATCAGTTTATTATTAATTATAAATTATTAAGACCATTAATCGAAATAAAAACTATCCTATCTCTCAAGTTGGAAAAAATTACACATAAATGCCAATTTTCATCGAAATCGGTTGACTTGGTGAAGAGTTCACTGGAAACAAACATCAGGACACTGGATTTATATTTATTAAGATACGCACTAGAAATGCCGGCGAGCGTTGCGCTTATAATCTCATCTCGTTGACACACGTACGCCTTGACTGGACGGGCCCCGTGAGATGTGATTGGCTGGATCGCCGGTGCGTGGGCAGCCTCAGAAGCGGTGTGCTCTGGCTGCCGCAGAAGGGGGTGCTGTCTTAACTTAGAAACACATAACTTGGAATTGTCTAAGTTATGACTTTCTACATTACGTTTCTAAGTTTTGTGGTTCTGCGTTGCGTGTTTCTAAGTTATGACAGTTCTAAGTTGTGTGTTTCTAACTTGTGATAATTCTAGGTTGTGACTTTCTACGTTATGACGTTTCTAAGTTGTGTGGTTCTGCGTTGCATGTTTCTAAGTTACGTGTTTATAAGTTATGACAGTTCTAAGTTGTGTGTTTCTAACTTGTGACTTTCTACATTATGACGTTTCTGTTGTGTGTTTCTAAGTTATGATCTTTCTAAGTTGTGTGTGCTCTGGCCGCCGCAGAAGGAGGAGGAGGAGCTGAGCAAGATCGCGACGGGCATCGGCAAGGTGTTCCTGCAGAGCGTGCGGGAGCGGGAGAAGCTGCGGCAGTGGAGGATGGCACACCTGGACCCTCGCAACGCCTCGCGCACGCCCTCGGCCGCCCGGGAGCCGGCATACCGCCTGCGCTACGAGTCCCCGGTCAACGCCTGTGAGTGCTTCATCGCCACCCTCTTCCCTCTTCCCCCGGAGTCCTTCATCGAGACCCTCTTCCCCCGGAGTCCTTCATCGAGACCCTCTTCCCCCCGTGTCCTTCATCGAGACCCTCTTCCCCCGGAGTCCTTCATCGAGACCCTCTTCCCCCGGAGTCCTTCATCGAGACCCTCTTCCCCCGGAGTCCTTCATCGAGACCCTCTTCCCCCGGAGTCCTTCATCGAGACCCTCTTCCCCCGGAGTCCTTCATCGAGACCCTCTTCCCCCGGTGTCCTTCATAGAGACCCTCTTCCCCCGGTGTCCTTCATCGAGACCCTCTTCCCCCGGTGTCCTTCATCGAGACCCTCTTCCCCCGGTGTCCTTCATCGCGACCCTCTTCCCCCGGAGTCCTTCATCGCGACCCTCTTCCCCCGGAGTCCTTCATCGAGACCCTCTTCCCCCGGTGTCCTTCATAGAGACCCTCTTCCCCCGGAGTCCTTCATAGAGACCCTCTTCCCCCGGTGTCCTTCATAGAGACCCTCTTCCCCCGGTGTCCTTCATCGAGACCCTCTTCCCCCGGTGTCCTTCATCGAGACCCTCTTCCCCCGGTGTCCTTCATCGCGACCCTCTTCCCCCGGAGTCCTTCATCGCGACCCTCTTCCCCCGGAGTCCTTCATCGAGACCCTCTTCCCCCGGTGTCCTTCATAGAGACCCTCTTCCCCCGGTGTCCTTCATCGCGACCCTCTTCCCCCGGTGTCCTTCATCGAGACCCTCTTCCCCCGGTGTCCTTCATAGAGACCCTCTTCCCCCGGTGTCCTTCATCGCGACCCTCTTCCCCCGGTGTCCTTCATCGAGACCCTCTTCCCCCGGAGTCCTTCATCGAGACCCTCTTCCCCCGGTGTCCTTCATAGAGACCCTCTTCCCCCGGTGTCCTTCATCGCGACCCTCTTCCCCCGGTGTCCTTCATCGAGACCCTCTTCCCCCGGTGTCCTTCATCGAGACCCTCTTCCCCCGGTGTCCTTCATCGCGACCCTCTTCCCCCGGAGTCCTTCATCGAGACCCTCTTCCCCCGGTGTCCTTCATAGAGACCCTCTTCCCCCGGAGTCCTTCATAGAGACCCTCTTCCCCCGGTGTCCTTCATCGAGACCCTCTTCCCCCGGTGTCCTTCATCGCGACCCTCTTCCCCCGGAGTCCTTCATCGAGACCCTCTTCCCCCGGTGTCCTTCATAGAGACCCTCTTCCCCCGGTGTCCTTCATCGAGACCCTCTTCCCCCGGTGTCCTTCATAGAGACCCTCTTCCCCCGGAGTCCTTCATAGAGACCCTCTTCCCCCGGTGTCCTTCATCGAGACCCTCTTCCCCCGGTGTCCTTCATCGCGACCCTCTTCCCCCGGAGTCCTTCATCGAGACCCTCTTCCCCCGGTGTCCTTCATAGAGACCCTCTTCCCCCGGAGTCCTTCATCGAGACCCTCTTCCCCCGGTGTCCTTCATCGAGACCCTCTTCCCCCGGTGTCCTTCATAGAGACCCTCTTCCCCCGGAGTCCTTCATCGAGACCCTCTTCCCCCGGTGTCCTTCATCGAGACCCTCTTCCCCCGGAGTCCTTCATCGAGACCCTCTTCCCCCGGTGTCCTTCATAGAGACCCTCTTCCCCCGGTGTCCTTCATCGAGACCCTCTTCCCCCGGTGTCCTTCATCGAGACCCTCTTCCCCCGGTGTCCTTCATAGAGACCCTCTTCCCCCGGAGTCCTTCATCGAGACCCTCTTCCCCCGGTGTCCTTCATAGAGACCCTCTTCCCCCGGAGTCCTTCATCGAGACCCTCTTCCCCCGGTGTCCTTCATAGAGACCCTCTTCCCCCGGAGTCCTTCATCGAGACCCTCTTCCCCCGGTGTCCTTCATCGAGACCCTCTTCCCCCGGTGTCCTTCATCGAGACCCTCTTCCCCCGGAGTCCTTCATCGAGACCCTCTTCCCCCGGTGTCCTTCATCGAGACCCTCTTCCCCCGGAGTCCTTCATCGAGACCCTCTTCCCCCGGTGTCCTTCATCGAGACCCTCTTCCCCCGGAGTCCTTCATCGAGACCCTCTTCCCCCGGTGTCCTTCATCGAGACCCTCTTCCCCCGGAGTCCTTCATCGAGACCCTCTTCCCCCGGAGTCCTTCATCGAGACCCTCTTCCCCCGGAGTCCTTCATCGAGACCCTCTTCCCCCGGAGTCCTTCATCGAGACCCTCTTCCCCCGGAGTCCTTCATCGAGACCCTCTTCCCCCGGAGTCCTTCATCGAGACCCTCTTCCCCCGGAGTCCTTCATCGAGACCCTCTTCCCCCGGAGTCCTTCATCGAGACCCTCTTCCCCCGGAGTCCTTCATCGAGACCCTCTTCCCCCGGAGTCCTTCATCGAGACCCTCTTCCCCCGGAGTCCTTCATCGAGACCCTCTTCCCCCGGAGTCCTTCATCGAGACCCTCTTCCCCCGGTGTCCTTCATCGAGACCCTCTTCCCCCGGAGTCCTTCATCGAGACCCTCTTCCCCCGGAGTCCTTCATCGAGACCCTCTTCCCCCGGAGTCCTTCATCGAGACCCTCTTCCCCCGGAGTCCTTCATCGAGACCCTCTTCCCCCGGAGTCCTTCATCGAGACCCTCTTCCCCCGGAGTCCTTCATCGAGACCCTCTTCCCCCGGAGTCCTTCATCGAGACCCTCTTCCCCCGGAGTCCTTCATCGAGACCCTCTTCCCCCGGAGTCCTTCATCGAGACCCTCTTCCCCCGGTGTCCTTCATCGAGACCCTCTTCCCCCGGAGTCCTTCATCGAGACCCTCTTCCCCCGGTGTCCTTCATCGAGACCCTCTTCCCCCGGAGTCCTTCATCGAGACCCTCTTCCCCCGGAGTCCTTCATCGAGACCCTCTTCCCCCGGAGTCCTTCATCGAGACCCTCTTCCCCCGGAGTCCTTCATCGAGACCCTCTTCCCCCGGAGTCCTTCATCGAGACCCTCTTCCCCCGGAGTCCTTCATCGAGACCCTCTTCCCCCGGTGTCCTTCATCGAGACCCTCTTCCCCCGGTGTCCTTCATCGCGACCCTCTTCCTGGAGGGTTTATCATGACCCTATGTACAGAATGTTTATCAGACTGGCAATGTTGGTTTTGTAGTGTTGATCAGAATGATACAAATGCAAACATAGTGTGCAGAAAATATTATAGTTAAAATTTCATGTTGGTGCTTGTCCAAATGTTCTATGCTTGTAACTATAGCGATGTGATAAACTCACTCTACGACCACCTCTGGATCACCAGTGAAAGAGAGTGGCGGTTGAGCTCTGCTTTGACGGAAAGTGACACACGAACAAGTCAAGCTGGTACTGCAAAGCGATTTCATTTTTGACGTGACAACGTCTAATAAATCGATGAACGCCGGCTGCACGCACAAAAAAATGTCCCGTTATGCACATTGTCCTATTTCGCTCATTTTATATTGCTCTTTGCTAACCTGAACCTCCTAGCATTGTGACCAAGTCCGTGGCGTAATTATGTTTCATGCATTTCGATGTAACATTTTAATTGCTCTTTGCTAACCCGTTCCTCCTAGCATTGCTGCAGAGTCCGTGGCGCCAATATATTATTTTTGACTGCATTTTGGTGTTGGGTAAGCCATTTTCCTTCACATCATCCTTGAAACACTCCCATTTGTTTCCTACTTTTCCTATCATCGTCCTATCCTTAACAGAATAACACAGATTGGAAGACATGTATAATAGTTATAGTTCAAATAATCTCTTCGTTAAAAGTAATAAACATATTTGAATTAATGAGTGCAAATAAAAGTTAATTCATCAATTAAATTGTAGATTTCATTTCACTCCTTCTTTGTATCCATAAAAAAAAGGGAAAATTCAATAAAAATGATTCGATTTTATTCATAAAAGTATGCAATAATTTCATCAATGATTTGTTACGACGTTGTCACGTAAAACTACGTCCGTAAACCGACTTTGCAGAGGACCAATTTTTTTGACGTCGTGGTTTTGTCGGCAGCGCCGTCGCGCAACGTGGACCACCCGCGGCCGTGGGAGGAGGACGAGCTGATCGACCGCAGCTCCAGCTACCGCTCGTCCGTCGGGCGCTCGATCGGCACCATCCCCAGCTACAACGGTGAGTGGGCTCGGCCGGGAACAGACGTTCTCATTCACTGCCCCAGTCTTGGTAACAGCGTGTCCGTCAGGGACCGTTCTTAGTCACGTCATGACGATTTTGGTCATTTTTGATCTCCCCGCCTCATTTGACACGTAAGATTTCTCAGAAATCTACCCCCCTTCCCCCCCCCCCCCCCCCTCTTTCCATCTTTCTAAATAAGATTTTTACCTAGTTCCCCTAAAAAAAAAGCGTTAAATAGTTAAATGCTGTTAGAAAAATGTTCATTTACACTAAAAATAAGTTACTATTTTAAATAAATCAAATATTTTAATTATTTAGTCTTTGGAAAATTAAAGGTTAAGATTTGAAACAATCTTGAAGTTGCATTACCGAAAAATTTTTCATGTAGGCGAATTTAGACACGTAGTAAATTATTCATGGAGAAAGTCTCAAAACTTCAGTGTACAGTACTTGGGCTCATTTTAAAAAAAAATTTTTTCTGGATTAAATATTCATATTTTAATGAGGAAATAGCAATTACAATTATGTTTATATGTTATAATCTCACTATAAAATTAATTTATTCCAGCAGTAGTGGCTGGTTTTGGTATTGTATTGGCTTTGCTTTACGGAGTTAAGAATATTTAGTTGTGCTCTACTGCACCATCGTGTGACAGTTTAGAAGTGTTTTTTTTTTGTGAACTTGTGCTGTCAGTCTTCATAGTTTGTACTATTATATTATTGCTAAGCTTAGGTTTTTGCCCTTGTCTGTTTAAGATGGATTGGACCTTCGTGTTTTGAATTCTGAGTTTTGGTGTTTGCGAATTTATTTCATCATACACAGGCATTATTGCTTTTGTAAGACTTATAAATTTATTGGTAGCAACTAGAGCTGTACCGATCTACAAAATTTTGCTGATATGCTGATACATTTGTTGACGATTCACAGATTCCAATCCGATTTAGGATAAAACACATTTTGGTTAAAAATATTTATAAATTTACTAAACTACCTAAAATAACTCATTCTATGAAAAGCATGCAATGCAAGTTCACATGTATTTCAGTTCATAAATGGAACATAACTACTGGTGCACCGATGCGGATACCGATGAATCGTAATCGGTAGAGACATGCAGTTTTGGGGTTTATTTTATAGCAAAATTCGTTGTTATTTACCCTTAAAAGTGGTGTTATCATACATCAAAAGCGGTGTTATTTTTTAAATAGTTTTAGCACTATAAATTAAAAAAATTAAGCTAAGCATACCTTGAAATTTTGGACACATTCTTGCATTGTACAGTTGCACTAGCAGCAGTAATTTACAATCGAATTTACACATCACTTTTTACATACAGTAATTGAAAATATTTTAGTACCTAAACCAGCAAGAATAAATATGAAGTCTCTAAAATAGTGACATAAACACATGGAACAAAATCCTCAAACTTTAGCTCTCGAAAGCAAAAGTAGCCATGATACACAAATTAGCCTCACTTAAATTTGTCCTGCGGTCTGTTAAGACTGTGTTATATGAGGACAAAAATCGTTCACAGTCAACGTTTGCAGAAGGCATCCAGATGGCTTCAAGGCAGCTGGAAGCAAACAATGGCTGTGACAGCTTTACTACATTCAATGACTTCACTACGTCCACTGAATTGTCTGTTTCCATTTGTTTTGTAACAATGTCCTGAAGCTGACCAAAACCAGCTGTTAATTCTTCAGTGCTTATGGAGTAGAGACTATGGACAGTTTTCAGTTTCTGCACCATTTCTGGGTTTAATTTAGCAAGCAACAAACTTTCCTGACTAAAAATTTGAATTGCTTCAAATCTCTTTCTACTTGGGTCTGTTGTCATGAGAGAGTTCAGTTTGGAAAGGGCTTGTGTTGCTGTTCTTGTGATGGACACTTTAGCTTCAGCAGCTTTAGCGGGGGGCATGTTAGACAAAGCTCTACTAGTTGCCTCAAAATAAATGCCACGAGTGATGTTTTCAAATTTTTTTTTTATACCTTGCAAGTCCCCATATAGTGAATGGGCAGTTGGATACAAAGAACCTTCAAGTTTCTGTATTAGCTCTACAAGGCTCTTGGCATGCTCTTTCACAAAGACAGCTTGACAAAGAATGAGAGAAATGTCATTTTCTGTGAGTGAACACAGAAACTCAACCCCTGAATTTTGTGTTGCCTTTAGTTCATCTGTTTTGCAGAAATCAACAATGTCATGTATGTAGTCTGCTACATAAAAAACGCTGTTGAACCAGGAATTCCATCTAGTAACAACAGGAAGTGGGAACAATGGACGTTTCTCTCCATGCTTTTCTTCAAGAAAGCTAGCATACAGGTGCCTTCTTTTCCTGGTGTTGTTGAACACATTTTTTATTTTGCTCATAGCATTGTTCAACTCAGGCAACTCTTTCACCCAGACATTGCCAACTAGATTTAACTTATGTGCCCAGCACTGGACATGCGTTAACTGGTCTCCAAGGATTACTTCGAGAGTACTAACAGCCTTGGTCATATAACGAGCAGCATCGGTTACTACTGAGAGCACATCACCATACTGTACATTGTACATTTTGAGTGAATCTAAAATTGCCCTCACACAGTTTGTGGCATTAGCAGCTTCAAGAAAGTGAACTCCTGCAACAAATATTTCTGGTTTATCCTGTTGAAGATTCAGAATTCTAAATAAAACAACAAATACACACCTACCCATTTTATCTGTTGTTTCGTCGCACAGTATGTCAATTTTTTTGTCCTTTAATGCAGTTTTGGCATCTTCAATTCTGCATTTGGCTATGTCCCCTACATATTTCTCACGGACTGTTCTCGCAAGTGGCATGTCTCCAGCACCTTCGATGTATTTGTTCAGCCATGCCCTGATATTAGGATCATCAAGCTTTTCAAGGGGTATATTTGCCTTTATAAAGGTCTCTGCTGTTTCCTTTATAAATTCCAACTTTTTGTCTTTTTGGACATTATTTTTTGCTGTCTAAAACGCTGAAGATATTGACGACTGGCGTTCAGACGCACTAGATGAGCCTTGCAATGAAGAGAGACGCTTCTTGTGTTTTTCACTGCCTACATGTTTTTCACATGAGTCTTTCCTATCCCAAGAGACGGTGACATTACAGTGACGACAAAAAAGTGTGGTTGAATCACTAGCATAAAGTCCGTGTTGAGAAAATTCAGAGGCTCGCTGTTTTGCAGTTACCGGCACTTTAGGCATTTTAATAGGCCTAATGTTTTAGCCGACCTTTAAATTGTACACCTTTAATTTATTTCACAGACGTTGAAAACTATCTGTAACAAAATTCGACCCGTTAAACTTTAACTTGCGCACAACAGAATGTTACGAATCGTCACCGTGTTTGCATTTTAAATTTGGTATTTGGTTAATAAAAATGGACGCAATGGACAAACAACGCTAAAGACTATATAAGAGAACAACGCTTCGAGAAACAACCTGCTGTAAACACCGTGATAATCGACTGTCCAGGCGAGCCGAATATCAAAATACAGCAAAACCCCTTATTTGCACTTTTCATGGGGACAAAGTAAAAAAGTGTAAAAAGCGGGAAAGTGTAAATAAAGGGAAAAGTAAGAAATACGTTAAAGTTAATTAAAATACAGTCGCATCCTGCCGCGTTCAGAACGGGCTACATTACACAGTAAAAATAAATAAAAAAGGGGCGCAAATTGATGAAAATTTACCGTCAATTGCGCGCCTTGCGCGGAGAAAGGTCATTGTACTCGATCATCTGTTGTTACAGTGCGGCCCAGTGCGGCGTCTGTTCTCTGAGCTGCGCATGCGCAGTATAACTCATTCAATGCTCCGCCCAGACTCGTGACCTTCCATCAGCAGCCAGCCAATAGAAGCGAGCCTAGCGGAAAAAAATATAAGCTCCACCTCCCGTGTACCAGTTTTGTCCAGTTCTAATACCAGTTTATTGGTATACGCACCCGCTTACTCGCTGCCGTGACATGTTCAAGTTTACGTTCATCTTGATGTCTTGATACCAATAATTAATAATTTACGATCCCCACAAATAAATGGTTAGTTTAAAAAATATGCGTCAACAGTATAATACTTCCGAAATTATATAATACGTATAAAACAGTTACCAAGATTCCACTCATTTTATCTTGTGAAGTTCATGTCTCGTACCAGTATTTCGGCTAAGTTGTGACATAAATACAGTATCAGCACTTACAATGTTACGATCAGCCACGTAATATTTCCGACATTTCCGTTACGTTTCTATATTCGTGAGTTTACGTTTTTCCCTAGTACATTTTAGATTGTCTCCTGCTGTAATTACTCGGACTTTTACACGCCTAGGCTTAAATTGTTACATGTTTAGAAATAAAAGCAACTTTTCATGTTATAAAATACACTGTGTGGGTAGTTATCTTTGGTTTTTTGTTGTTTCACGTTTGTTACTGTATTTACAAATTGAATTGCCGTGTTCGAATGAGGAAAATGTTCTGACTGTTCGCCGAAAATTCAAGGATTTCGCGTTATTATCCAAAATGTGAGAAATTCGCGTTATTCTTAAAAATGTACTCAAATTCGCGTAAAAATTCGTTTTATCGCAATCGCGAAATATGCATGTCTCTAGTAATCGGTGATTATGGGTACTTACCGATTAATCGTAATCTGCGATTATCTTAACGATTACTTTGCCGATTATTTACATCCCGGCGTAATTAAGTAGGTTTTTACCGTGTAATATTTTTTTACACATTTTAGGACGAAATATGGTAATATTTGTATATGTTACAAAATTCATCTAACTCCGTCATATCAGAATTACAGATATTTCGTTAAGTTTAATAAATCTCATTGCCTCAAACAATAAAAAAATACATTTTTCCTACACGTTTATTTACGTATCGTCTTTTGTTTAGTGGCCTTGTACATTACCTATAGCCAGAGACGTAAAATAGATGGCACGCAATCAAAATAACACAAACAGTTGCAGTGGATTCTATGACAATCAATCTTTTCGAGTCGTAGTAGCGGTTCAAAATCGTGGTCCCGATACCTTCTAGTTTTTATCACTGCATTTTACAAACATGTTATGGGCGTCTTTGGTAACATTATCCGTTTGTTATTTGTATGTGACTGAAGAGTGAGAAAGTATTTATAATTTTATATATTCAGTCAACATAAATAAAATCACATGTGCTAGAATTCGTTTTTAGTAATTTTTATATAATTATAGTGAGATGGCGAGTAGGGAGAAAAAAATTGAAGTGTGGAAACATTTGTCTATAAACTCAAGTGACCAAAATAAAGCAGCATGTTTACATTGATAAACGGTGATTTCTTGATGCAACCTTATGTGATAGTCGATAATAATGCTAGTTTTCCGCAACAAAAACTTACCCATTGTAAATTACAATTATTAGACTGTAATTACAGTTATTAGACTGTAGTTCAAGTTGTTTACAATAACAAATTTAAATAGAAGTTAATTTAATTTACACTTTGCAATGACTTAATAGTGTATTTTATATATTTTTATACTGTTAATATAACTGTATTCTCAATTTTACCTAATCTTGTTATTAAATTCACATGGGAATACAAATTTTTGTGTGCATTATTACATTTAAAAAAATTTCTTCATTATAATCGGTAACTGAATCGGTATCTGCAGATTATTGCTCTCATAATCGGTAATCGGTAAAGTCATATCGGTGCATCACTAAACATAACCTCTCTTTTTTTTAACTTGTATTTTCAGCTTGTTTTCATTTGTTTGTTGACCTGTTAGTTGCTTATTAAAACATGAATTTACTAATGGAGGCTGGAAAATTTTAATATTTAATGCTTTATTATATAAAATATCATTTAATAATAGGGAACTATGAAATATATTAATTCACAAAATATGAAGTTTCAAAAAAAGAATTTAAAATGTGCAAAATTATGTTTCATGTTGGCGTTATGCACAGGAAACAGTAAAAGTAATTTATATTATGTGACATCAGATATAATTTCGTTATTATTTTGTATTCAATTTTAAAAACTTTACATAAATTAATTAATGTTTCCGTCACAATATTATGAACATTTCATTGCAGTTCAAGCAGTTGGTATTTTCCATTGTTTGTAGTGGTAGCCATGCTCTAAATAAAGCAAGTTTTAAGTTTTTGTTATATAACTTTATCATGCTGGTGATATATATGTATTTACGATGTTCTATATTCAAGAATGTTATTAAAACATGGGATGTTTAAGTTTGATATGTATGGCTGGTACACGTAGCTAAAAAATTATGTGAATTCAAAGTATGTATGTAGTATGTAGTATGAAAAGTAAAAAGTGTACTGGTGGATTTGTAGGTTATGACGGGCACATTCATTTTTCAATAGTATCAGCTGAAAATTAACAAGCGTATCGTTAATCGGCAGAAACGCTGATTCAAATAAATATCTGCGAAATCTGCTTCTGCACATTCGTATCGGCACAGCTCTAGTGGCTACTAGTAAATAAATTGTTCATTATCAGTCCATATTTTGTGACGTCTGGAGTGAAAATTTAAAATGAGGTGAAGCATCATGTCACCTGTACATTTCTCAAGGTACCATTAAATTATGTTTAAAAAAATATGGGAAAGTATGCAATTTAATAGTTGCGGAAAAGGGGCCTCAGATGTTGTAAGAATTTACATAAATCTTACAAAATGTTGGCTTTGGAGAAAGTTCACTAGGATTGCCCTTTGTGTGATGCTTCAAGAAATATGTTCAAAGATTTTTCACCTGCAGCTCTTTTGAGAAATCTGGAAATTCAAAATGGCTGGGGGTCAAACAATCCATCATTAATGACAAGGTGGAGTTATAATTTTGTTACTGTGCTGTCCACAGCATCCAAACATTTGAGCTGTGTGCTGTTTGTGGTTGCTAAGCACTAGTCCTGAGCGAATGCTAGTTTTTTTTTAATAAGTGAAGGGAGCATCAAGTCAAATTTTTAACTTATTCGCGAAGTCAAATTTAATTTCTATTGTTCTTGGCAAAGCTGTTATTACAATTAAAATACAGGATTGAAGTGTAAAACAAAATCTTTTTAACATTTGTGATGTTTGAACTGATTAAATGATTTACCAATTGGGCCCTATGTATAACATAATTTAATAAAAATTATATAATAACCATGAATAATATTGATATTGAGCATTTATAAATGCAAAATTAGTGCCACCTTTTGATATTTTTGAAAGTAATCAACTTTATTTATGCAAAACATATACAACACAAAAAAATTAATATTTTAATGAGCGAATCTTAGGCTTCCGGTGTCTTAAAGCTTTTTAACAAATGCAAAGTTTTGCATCAGACATTAAGCTTTTTGCATTACAACCAAAGCTTAAAAAAAAAAATTAAGTGGCGAAGGCAAATTGAATATTAAAAAGAGCTTGGATATTGATTTGCTTAGTCGAAGCTTCGCACAGGACTGCTAAGCACTTGCCCCTTGCATATTTACTGAGGCATGTGCTTTTATCAAGTAGCTCAGGGAAGGATGGACGTGTTATTCAGCAGCTAAACACTCTTGGAACCACACACTGGATGGAAACGTTAAACATCGATAGTCACGAATAAACAAGCAGTCTGTAAAATATGATCGAAACTCAGTTTTACCGCTCTTATACACACACACACACATACATACACAGACATACATACATACATACATATACACACACATACACACACTGACAACTTGTAATTGTGTAAATTTCCTGTTTATTGTGTGGTTCCGAGTAGTGTCATGCTACCAAATGCAAAAATGCAAGTTATGATATTCAGTTGGGTTTAACATTTAATACATTAAAATGTGAATGTAATTGGCTATAAAAATTAATTAACCGGTATTTGATATTAAAAAAAAAAGAGAGGGCTGTGCAATATCCATAATTTTATGTCTGTCTTCATCTGTCACTTGTGGGTCAAAGTTACACATATTGGTTTTGTTACTTACCCAAATTTGTCACCCATGTTGACCTTGGAAGTGACATATCTTATGTCCCTGCTGCATTATTTGAGATGGGTTACGTATGTTCAATGACATCCTGAATTGAGACCAAATGTTGTATGTGTTTCTTTCAGTGTTTTTTTTTATCACCTCAGAATAAATGTTGACTTCAACAGTCTGGTGTATATGTTAACTTTACATATCAAACAAAGTTTTAAATCATAAAAATTGAACAAGAGCACAAATACGCACAGGACAGTATACTCGCAGATATAGTCTGGAAAAAAAAACTGACTAAAAACATTTTTGCATGACCTTTTGTGGTCTCCACATTCTGGAAAGTCAGATGAAATTAGAGAAAGGGAAATTTTTATTGGTCAGGGAATTTACCGGAAAAGTCTTGGAAATTCCCCAGTGAGGGTAATTTGAGGAGAAATGTTATGTTCTGTCTGCCATCATCCAGACTAAGATATTCCTCCCCCAGTGTATAGTCATTGAAAAAAAATTTTCAGTGTATAGTCATACACATTAAAAATGGTGTAGGAAATGTTAAGTTAAAATTTCTATTGTTATATATTTTAGTTTAAAATTATTTATGATTTTGTGGAGTTCTGTAAAATGGTGGAGACTGGAATTTCTCAAGCGGCCCGCCTCGTCAGGGGCTTATCTGTGCTGGCGAGGCGGGATGATAAGCGCGACGCTCGCTGGTGCTTCTAGCGCGGTATAGCCTCTAAGCAGGATAACTGTGAAATTTGAGCGGTGACCGTAACATTATATGGCGGAGAAATGAAGATAAAGGTGTAATGCAAGTCCCTCAAGTGCTTTCAAGAATCTGTACTCGTGTTTTTACGCCTTAAAATTACTCTGAAAACATGCGTTTTAGCTTAGCCATTTTAACTCTTCTAAAGATACAGTTTAAAAACTTAATCCGAAATCAAAAGTACTTTTCGGTCCTCAGCGAACTCATAAATGCTTTTCGTAAACAGACCCTACACGGATATCGTGAGCAGTTTTCAAATCGCGTTGTTTTTCCTGAGGCTCTGCGCACCGTGTGTGTGCCCCTTAATTTCCTTTATAATTTTTTTCTAATAGGTTGGGAAAAGATTAAATGGTGAATTGCTATAACACAGAAAAACACTTAATACACCCCATAACATTAAAATGCAAGTTAATACACATAACACGGAAATATAAGTCATATTGTGGAACTAAGCAGCATTTCACCAAAACTTAATTTAAAATTCACAAATAAGATTAATCTTTTAGTGTTTGAAATAGAAGGAATGTCATTATTTCCGGATAAAAATTGCATTGAAGTTGCTAGATAAAAAAAAAAAAACTAATTTAATGTGTTTAGTTTTGCATCTCTTATTGAATCACTTTTAAACCACAAAAAATACTCTCCCATTTATTTTTAGTTTTCTGAATGTATCTGTTTTTGACCAATTTATTGCAAATTATTTTATCACAAATACGCTGTTTAGTAAAGTATTGCAAAACATTATTTTTAAAAATAAAAACAATAAGATCAAAATTTTTCATTTTAAGAACACACAAAATCTTTTTCTCTACTAATTAGTAAATTAATTAAAAAAAAAAAAGATTCATCAGGGAATTTTGAAATTACAGTCAGGGAAAGTCGTGGAAATTCTATTACAGATGGGTGTTGGATAGCTAGTTTGTGTCTTGTCAGTAGCTCTAGTGAGTACTTGTGTTCCTGTGCATTATCTTTTTAAATTAGTGACTGATAGGTCACTAATTTAAAAAGATAATGCACAGGATATATGCATATATATATATATATATATATGAACAGTGTGACCTATCGAAGTACTCTATGTATGTAGAATTTTGATGGACATAAAAGGTTGAGACGTGGACCCCTGTTGCACAGCCCTCTCGGAGTTGCACCGGAGCGAACGCAGTGTGTGTCTTGAGCAGTAGCGGCTGTCTCCACGCGCTCGCGGCCGGATACATCAGGCCCGGAGCCCGGCTTGCATGTATCGTGCCGCGGGCTGCTTTGTGATTGGCTTTGTTCGACCCTCCTCCGTCCCCCTCCTTCGCCCCTGTCAAACCCCCTACGCTCGGTCCCCGCCCCGGTCGCGAAACAAAAATTCTCTTTTTGGAAGAAAAAAAAAATCACAGTTTTTTTAGACACCGCGGTGGCATCTCCGTCTTGTGCTCAGGTGAGGTGTGTGTCGTGTTGGTCGCAGTGCATGTTTGCCTTGTTGACGTTCGTTCGTTTGTTTGTTTGCATGCTTTGTGGAATGTGATCTTGTGTGTGGTGATAGTGTGTATAATATAACCTTTTGCGATGGTAATTTTTTTCTTTGCATGTTATTTTATACCACCAATCATCAGTAGGGTGATATTGTTGAGACACTTGCACTTGTTAACCAGTTTGTTCCTTAGCTGTAAGTACCTAGTTACAATACATCATTATTTTAAAAGAATTTTTTTTATTCAAATCTTTCAATAGTGCATAATTACTTTAATAATAATTATTTTAAGGTAGGCTTCTGCGAATCCTTTTATTTATATATATACATATATTATATGTGTGTGTGTGGTGTATGTATATATAATATTTTTCGTAATGTCGAACATCATTTAGTTGAGATAATGTATCTGCACAGTTACATATTGCTCTATTGAACAAATATAAAAACAGTGAAATTTTGCTATTCATGCTTTATACGTAAACTGAACCTTTTTACATTAAATAAGTTTTATAATGTTTATTAATCGTTGCTGATGTGACCATGTAAAGTGTGATGAAAAAAAAAAAGTATTTTATAATGCATTATAAACTAGGGAACTGTAATTGCTGTTCATAGCATATCTGTTAAGATTGCCAGTTAATATTACTGGTTTGAGCAAATAGTTCAGTACATTCAAATTTTTAAAAAGGTCTTTTTAATGTAAATCTCCATTCAGTACACCCATACCCACAAAACATAGTTAAAAATTTAGTGTTAAACATGTCATCTATTTGGTTTTCAATATCATTAACATACACTCACACACAATTTGTGTTTTGATGTTTAGAGACTTGACTTGAAAAAAATAATGCACAGCTTTCTTTATCTATGCTTTTGGTTGTACATAACACAATGTGTAAGATGTGCTGTGTATGTTGGTGTTTTGGGATTGTCAGAACACACTGTAAAAAAAAAAAGTGTGTTTGAGTTTATTATAGTCTGTATGCAAGATCAAGAAAAATTTGTTGTAGTCAAGTAACTTGTGCTTTGCACTTACATAATCGTAATGAACTCAAAATACGGTGCTAGCAGCTTAGGGAAATTTGACAATAACTCTGTGACATAATGATTTTTATAGTCATGATGCAGTTTTACAGAGTTCTTTAGTACTATACCGTGATAGTAATAAGCTTGTGTGATAAAAGATTTATCATTTTATCCATTTAGCTAGTTTGGATATTAGTAGTGAGAGAGCTATGTGTATAGTAGATACGTAGTCACTGTTAAAGAAATATTGATGTCCAGCGAAACCCATAAACTGAATTTTATGACCTTTCCAGGTATTTTCAAAAAATTTGTGCCATAGAAAAGAACCCATATAAATTTCTGCCCTACTTACAGATTCTTCAATTTTGTTACATAACTGTTTACACTGTAACAAATGGGAATTGTACACACTTATGTTTGCATCACACTTAAAGGCATCATCGCAGATGGAATGTAGCCTAATACAGGCTGAGCTATTATATAACCAGTTCTTAAAAATTCCCTTATATAACCAGTTTATTTAAATTAGCTGACTATTCAAATTTTTTACTGTTTTCCTTAATGAGTCTGATAAATTTTCTTATTCCTCTAATTTTGGATTCAAAGAAGTAAGAACATTGAAAAAATTTCACAAATTTTTGTGTGTTATATTCTGTATTTGTCTTAAGAAATTCTAATACTATTTTTAGGCAATTTTCATTTTCCCTAACAACCTTTTTATTCCTAAACTTGTAGTAACCTTGTTTTTTTACTTGTGAAGAATTGCTGTATATCCTGTATATTCCTGTATATGGCACTTTTTTTTTTTTTTTTTTTAAGAGAATTGGTTACTTTTATGTATGGAATTTTTTTTTTTAACATATAGTTATAGTTGAGTAGTAGTAAATGTGTGTGTGGAAACAATAGTAGTGCATGTTATCCTTGCATTTTGGCATGAAACAAACCCTTTTAATGGATGGTTTTGAAAAAAAAATAGATCTGAAAACTTAAAACAGATTTTGGGAGGTTTTAATATTATTTTTGTGGAATCTAAGATCTGGATTTCTACTGACACTCCAAAGCTCTGAAAACGTAACGAAAGTTCCGATATACTTTATGTAGTATGACTTAAGTTAATGTACAGTGTATGTTCTTTAATCAGGCACGGTTGGGATGCTGCCATGCTGCTTTATCGATTATGCCTAGGGACACAATTGTACAGTGAATTGCGAAAAAACCGAAATAACGCTGAAAAGCACTGCATAACACCTAAATGCAAGTTAACCCTTTGTTTTGTAGTGGTATTACTATGATAACACTTTGAAAAAATGTTACTATTCGCAATGTTTCAGTGGTATTACCGAAATACATCGCGTGAGTAAGCCTTGTGCTGCTATCTGGCGATCCTAACAAGAACAAGCCACATTGGCTGCTTTAATTTTTCTTTTCCGCCACGTCTGCTAAAAGTTACATAATAGATTATAATTAATTTTAATATATTTCTGTGTGCCTCAAAGGGTTAATACATAATATAACACCGAAATACAAGTTATATTGTGGCGTTTAACCTAAACTCACTTAAAATCATAAAAAAAGTACATTCTCAATGCTTGAAAATCAAGGAAAGTCTTGATTTCCAGACAAGAAAATTATAACCAAATTACAAAAATTAATTTAATTCGTTCTATTGTGCATCTCTAAACGAATAAATTTTAAAACATTAAAAGCTTGCTAATTTAATTTTTTTTTTATTCCGAATGTATCTATCTGTTTGAGACCAATTTTCTAAAAGTTATTTTGCCGAAAAAGTGTAGCATGTAAATTTTATCTTTTTTTTTTTTTTTATTTGGGAAGTGAGTATTACAAAACAGGTTTTAAAACTAAAAAAAAAAAAAAAATGGATTAAAAATAAAATTGTTAAATCTAGTCTCTAATAATGACGTGACGGTACCACGCAGCCTCGGTGGTTTTCAGCGAGTCAAACACGTCGGGACGCAACTGCTCGGCTCTGGGGTGCAGTAGACGCTCGGGTCTCGAGGGGGGAGGCCGCCAGTAGAAGGGTTCCCAACCCGCCGCAGGTCGGGGGAAGCATGCCCGCTAAGGGGCCGTGCGTGTGTGTCTGGTGTGTGTAGTGGTGTCGGGGCGGCCAGCGTCGCGCCCCGTGTACGGGCTGAAGTCCTCCACCCTGCCGGCGGCCGGGCGCAACGGCGGTCCGGCTGGCTACGCCGTGAGTACCAACTCCCGACGTCGTCGAGACTCCGCGGGGCCCGGGCTAGAGGGGGGCTGGCTCTTCCACCGGGCGACCGCTCAGCTCTCCGTCCCCTCGCGAGACCTGCTGCAACTTCCCGCTTGAGACAGCAAAGAATTGTACTGATGAGATAACGAGCTGAAAGCCGTTATAAATCACGATCTGACGTGATCGAAAGTGACATCAACTAAATATTTAGTACTTTGTGCTGTGTGACTCGGAACGTAAACCTCACAGTTTTATCACCTTGTGATGTGTGGGGTCCCGTTCTACCGGTAGACCCACGAGTGCGCCATTTTGCACAGTATCACTTTCGAACGAAAAAGCTGCAGTGTGCATTGCAAGGAAAACGAAAAAATGACTAATTAAGAAGAAAGGTACAGAAACAAGTTGTAATTGTTGTTTTTTTTTTTTTTTGCGGTGTTGAAATGTTTGGGTCATCGAAAAACACTCGCCTACAATAACATTTTTTGTAAATTTGTCATATCCATGATGTGAAAAATTGCTAAATTTTGGCTTAGTAATGTTAAACATGTAAATAAAAATAACCTTACCTATTTAAAATTTCGGACCCTATAAAGAAAACTGATTAGTATCTTGTGTGTCGCTTAGAAGTACCTTGATTGCAGTTTTTTTTTTTTTTGTCATTACTAGTTCCAGTTCAATTTTTTAAGTGGCTTGCGTTAAGCTGACTTTTTAACTTAAAACTTTGAAGGGAAATTGTTGCTGTAGGAATTTTTTTTTTTTTTCGTGCAGCAGCGACAACATGACTCGGACGAGGGAACGATGGATTGGGCAGTTGCTCGGTGGGAGCCGTGCACCGGTGGCAGGGGGGGAGGGGGTTCAGGGTCAAACTGGGGAGAGGGGGAGAGGGGGGGCCAGCGCGAGTGTTGTGCTTGTTTGGTTGGTAGTGGTGAGCGCCCTCCGCCACGTGCCCAAGCCGGGGTACGGCCTGGCCGCTCGCTCTCACACCTTCAGCAGCACGGGCGGCAGTGTGTCCAACATCGGAGTAAGTCGCTGCCAACCTCGCCTCGTGAGAGGGGAGGGGTTACGAAACCAAATGACACCATCAGATTTATCGTTCCAATACATAATATAATGTAATCCTCTTAAGTTAACAGTGACTAGTACTGCAAAAAGTTCACCTTGTGAAGTCATTGATTTTAGTATTTTACTCATTTCTTGAATGACGATAATTGTAATAATACCGTCAGTTGACACTAAATCATGGTCTTTTTAAAGTGTTTTAATGTATCACTAGGGACAAGAAAATATGGTGAATAAAAGCATGCGAATTCAGCATGTAACATCGAAATGGAAGTTTACACACTATAAAGTACCAAAATACAACTAAATTCATGAAATTTGTACCAAAATGCATGTTCTAAATAGATTGCAAATGTGTTTAATTTCATCTTGTAACTGTTATTAACAACTCATTTTTTTTTTAAATTTACGACATTGGTACATTTTCCAATTTACTATTTTCATTGTTCCGAGTCGTAGCAAAATGACTAATTTTGGTGAAATAAGTGCAACTAAACATTTAAATGTCAGATTTGTTTAGTATTATGCTGTCTCTGAATAAACAAAATTCGTAAAAAAAAAAAAGAATAACACCAAACACTCATGTTTTGAGAACAAAATTTGCCTAAAAATAAAACCATAAAATCTTGTCCTTAGTATGCCCTATGCTATAACAAAGACATAGTTTTGATATTTTACAGTAAAAGCATCTCGTAACTTCATCTAATGCCATTTTTATGGCATATAAACATTTGAACCCAGTGTGGTGTTTTTTTTTGTTCCTCTCTCTCCTTTCTGCAAACCTCAAAGAAACATGTTTATTTTATTGGTTCTCCACATCTTGCCAGTACCGAGGGGGGTAATAAACAGTAACTGGCAATTTGCTCATTTGCAAGGGTATGTATTTTTTTATTTCTCCATTTCTATATAAGAAACATACTTAAACTAAAAAAAATGTTCTGTTACCCATTTTCCGTACTTAAGTTTTTTTTGTTTCAGTAAATTACTTTACTACAAATAGATTGTTTACATTGTCCTGCCAAAAAAATTGGGGGATTGAAGCTTTTTTTTGCCAAAAATAGTTCCGAAAAATTGCAGTCTGATCTTAATTATTGGCTAGATATGAAATAAACTATGGCTTCTGTCCCTTTGTCAAAGTTTTCATCTGAAAGAGAAGAGAAATGTTTGTTACATTGAGGTGAGAATGCCTTGCACTAGGGTAGGTTCACTAGGAGTTGTAAACTAATACACCTACGTGCAGTGCTGCAGAGTATTATGGATGTTCTGTACTATTACTGATTAAAACTTCCAGTTACTGAACTATAGCATTTTAGTTACTGATTTACCACAAAATCTCAATGTCCCCATCTTTACATCATGTGTATCAGTGTTCCGTACACAAAGTATCTCTTGTATAACTCTTTTGATAAGTAGGTAAACTTTTTCTGAAATACAGAGCAAAAATATTAATCCTGGATCTTATTTTAGATTTTTTTTTTAATTACTAAGTTGTTTGCAAACCAATGTATTTATTTTTTATAAATTATTAAAATGATGTATCAGCTAGTTACTGTATAGAAAGTGAAATTTAAATACGTTGTAGAGTGTAGTATTGGTGTACAGTTTGTTTGTTGCATTATTTTGTTTTTACTCTTGCGTGAATGTGATTGCTGATGGGTGCGCCTTAAACAGTTGGCATCACCGGCCGCACTTGTGGCTCGGAACCAGGGGCGCAACAATAGGGGAGGGGGGGGGGGGGCAAGGGTATTTTGTCCCACCCCCCTCATGAAACCTTGAAGTGGGGGCAAACAAAGTTCTGTATAATCAATTTTTAGATAATTAAACTGCTTAAATAGCACCATTTTCCACCTTGAAATACAAATTTTCCCGGGGAAGGACCCCTCGAACCCCCGCTTCAATAGGGGGGATCAATGATTCTTTATAAATAGTTATATTTCCCCCCCCCCCCCTTTGGAAATTTAGTTGTTGCGCCCCTGCTCGGAACTACTGATAATCTTTGCAACCAAGAATGTTGTTGAGCGACGTTTGGGGCCAGAGAGAGAGGGTGGCAGTTGACGTTGCTGTCGACTCCGTGTTGCAGGGTGACTTCTCGTTCAGCGCCATGGGCGACAAGACCCACAGCACGGAGTTCAGCAGCGGCAAGTCGGACAGTGAGTGTCTCCCCGTCGCCGGCTGGCGTCTTGTCTTCCTCCGCGGAGCTGCGACGACGCTGCAGTCAGTCGCAGCTCTGCACCTTGCACACCGAACACCTCGCTGCGGCGTTGGGGAGTTAGGGACGACGAACTTATGCATTTCGTTCGACTGCTTTCAACATTTAAATATTACCGTTAATTTCAGCCAGTGAGATATCGCCATGTACCCGTTAGCGGGTGTTCGCAAATAACTTATGTTGACTGCCAAATGATCATCCTGTGACATATCGACCAGCAGTTTGAGAACACAAGATTTCCTAACATATATAATAATGTTGGTTAAGGAACGACTATTTTTTTTGTTGCTGTTGGGAGCCAAACCAAACCACGTTCCAGAGACGTTATAATCAGCATCTAATGTCGGAATTATTAAGGTTGCGTTCAATTTCGCTATTTCTTGGCAGACGTTTCTTGAAATTATAAGCTGTGCCTTAACGAAGCTGAAAATCCTATTCTTAACAATAAAATATTGATGTGGCCTCAATTTTATTTTTAAACCGGATGGTAAATGCGGGATTGTGAAGTAGGTTGGAATAAGTTGTGACCAAAAAAAAGTATTTTTAAGGAACACAATAGTTATAAATGAAATAATGTATATATAAAAATAATTCTAAGTATACATTTTTACTGTAAATTTTCTGGCATTTTACGTTTAATTATTTAGCAAGTTGTGTTCAGAGCTACAGATAACGAGATAAGCATTAAGACATCGTATTGTGTGTTTGGAGAAATTTTTGATCATCTCACGTGTGTATAATATGTCTGATACTGTAGACTTGTACGGGTAAAGTTTTTTGAACTTTTGGTGCTGAGGTATTGTAGACTTATTTCCGTAGTTAGATGGCGTATTTGGTTTTCAAACTAGGTGGCTGGCTTGAAATATTTTTTAAAGTTTTTGCTATTATGTACTTGTGTAATTAATGCAATGGTGATTGGATTTTACTAAGTAGTATTTTATTGGAATTTATTAATTTCTGTATTGGTTAATGATAGTTAAAATTTTTACTGCCATGTTCAGAATTAATCTGCTAGTGTAGGTGATCATCTGCATAGTAAAAAAAAAAAGTTGTAAATTGCAAAAGGCTATAAAAAAAACCTGCCTAAAACATATTTTTCCGGGGTTACTCGAAAGCTGCCATGCCAATAATTTGGGAATCAATGGGGAAGGTTTACGGAGAAGGGCAGTATTTACAACCCAAGAACTGTTACAGGATAAATATTGTTTCACAACAAAAAAAAATATTATGTGTATTTTAGGAATGGTAATATGCTAATATGTATAATATTGATCATTACATCTCAATTAGTTGAATATTGCAGTATTTTTGTATCCAATCTAAGTGGCTGGTAACATATTCAGTAATAATTGGGATGAGTTTTTTTTTTTTTTGGGGGGGGGGGGGGGGGGGGGGTTCCATTATGCATGATGAATGTTTATTAACTGCTTATAAAATGTCGTTTATGTATGCAGTGCCGGTTACGAGAACCATTTTCATAAAGTGAAACTATTGCAGAAATGTTTTTATGGTTCTCAGTTCCTATGGATTTAATTTCCAGTTTAGATACTGTTAAGCATGTTCATTAAAATGCTCTTATAGTTGCACCCCATTAGGAAATTTAAAGTTACTCTTAAACTTGTTATTTAGGTAAATAGAATGTTTTTTTTCCTTTGCAACACCAAAGGAAAATCTCATCCATTTGTAAGTGATAATCTGCTATTCCATCAGCGCAGTTGATTAGCTTAAGCTATCAGCCACTTGGATAAATGTCATTCTAATATGTTGCATTCCTGGGATTCAGCATGTTAAGCTGCAAAGGAGGCTTCGATTGGGTAAATTTTCTCTATTTGGCATATCCATATAATTTCCAAGACATTGTAATCACTGTTGTAAGTGCTAATGAAGGACAGAACAAATTCCTGAAAGGTTCTAACAGGCAACTAAAAAAAAAAACCTATTTTTATGCACTATATTCATGAGAATTTTTGATTAAAAAAAATTGGTGTGAGATAAAAGGTATCAAATAAACCACTTAATTCATCTAAAGACTTTTAAGTGTTAAAAGTTTTTTTTTCTTGAAAATTTATCATGATAGCATTCTTGTATATTACGTTTTTTGTCACACAGTATTTGTTAAGTGATGTCTGAATAGCAGTAAAATGCCACACGAGTATTCATAACTGTGATTTCTTGTGTGACATTTCTCAGCTTGGAAGCAATGTTTAGTAACATACCTGGGGAGAAAAGTTTTGGCCTAACAAAAAAAATTCATGAGAGCTGTCGGATTAAGTTAAACGGCAAATCCTGTAGTTAATGGTTAGTGACAAGATTTTGACTGACTGCCTTAATGCTTCGGTCTCTCACGCCATGTTTTTTTTTTCATTACTTTTATTTAAGGGCTGTTTCTAAAATCTTAACTTGATACTTTCATATCATTTGTTTTTCTGCCGACAAATATTTTCTACAGATATTCATTTGGTATAATACAATGGGTGTAAAAAAACAATGGAATCCTTTGTAATTATTATCTCTTTCATGACTTTTTACGGTCACTTTACTACACGAAGTGAACATCTGTTGAAAACATCAAATGAAATTGAGGTATCGATTTGGAATTTTTAGCAGCAGCCCCTTAAAATAAATGTTAGTAATTAAAAAAAAAAAAATGGAGAATCAACACGTGGTTACACTGTGTGTTTTAAGAGAGAGCGTGGTTGCCTGGCCACTGGTGTTTGTTCTAGTCCCAGCCGGTCGAGTGTACCGTGTAAGGGTTGGTGGCAGTTACTGAAAGTTGGCAATGCCGCACAACGTGCGAGGGTAGTTGCATGCCCCAGGGATAGGCCAGCATGCAAGGAGGTGTTGTTATTTTACTGACTGTACTCACTCGCCAAATTTTTTTCGGACGTTGGGGAATTGGAAATAAAAAATTACTATTTGGTACCGCGGTACAGTAAATCTTCAACTGAGGGAACTTAATGTTGAGCGAATGTGTGTCCTAGCAGATACAGGCAGATCCTGTTATTTCGCAATAAATTGTACCACTAGGGTACCCTCGAAACTTCTGTGCTTTTGGACCGTTGGTTATTTGATATGCCCTAGTTGACTTGTGGCCTGTAGTAAACGTGTAACTCTGAGGTGTACGCATCACCATAGCTAAAGTAAAAGAGGAGTTGATTAATTAACGTTTAATGACATGGTCTATGCCGTAATAAACGCGGTGTTCGTAACACTAGCTGCACTTATACCGTAAAAAGAAACATCTCTGAAGCTTACAGTATTGATATTGTACACTCACAGGAAAAACTCATCAACATTTGTTGAAAGTATGAATAAGGCTGAATGCAGTTTGTTCGAAGAAGTGAGGGAATGGTATTCGCTGGTTGAACACACACAAGAGTGCTGGGCCTGTGACAAATAGTTCTAGTGAGATCGGATAGTTTCCCTGAAAGGATATGTAACCCAAGCGGTCGTAATGGGCTCGAGTGTGTGTCCGTAGTGCCAACCGCGAGATAGTGAGTGCAGTCAGTGTGCCTCGCCCGCCCCAATGACCTTGAGTTGTTAAACGGCAGTTTGTAGTTTTGGTTTTGTTACATCTGCCTTTTTTTCTCCTGCCAGTTTCAACCGGCTCCATTTCCGAGGTGGACAGGCGGGCCCTGGTACGTACCGCTCGCTCGAGCGTCCAATCGCAGTGCATGGCGTCGGTGCGTTGGTGGTGTCTCGATCCTCCGTCCGTCTGTCTCGTGACCTGCGGCCAATCAGATGGCCTGGAAACATTTTCATCCGTCTGTCCCTCAAAAGTTTGGTAACTACATTCAGAGAGTACTTCAAATACACCCCTCGAATCCGAATCTAATGTAATATAAATAATAAAAAAACACATCAACTATGGAGTTGAAACTTTATACCCTTTAAATGGATGTTTCACAAACTAAGTTTTCAGAATTAATGCATACTGTAATTTTATTTATATGATTACGTGTTAAAAGCACAATATCTTGGGGAATGGTAACAGGATGGGTACGAAGAAAAAATTGAGCTAATAAACTCCAGAGGTAATCAATGTTGAATTTTTTAATTTACTTTTATTTCCTCTTATTAAATTTTTTCAGATCTTTTTTTCTAGAATTTTGAATCTTTTCGAATACTAAGGATGTGGTGGTATTTGAGAATTTGATTGGCCCATCTCTACTACATGCGTTTGTCAGACTGACGGATGAAATTACAGCCTCCAAATGTCTGCAAAGTTTTTTTCATTTCAATATTTTTTTTTATAAGGTTTTTAAGTTTAATTGTTTAGCTGCTTCCTTAATATATATATATATATATATATATATATATATATATATTTTTTTTTTAAACAATTCAAAATTTATTTTTGAAAATAAAACCAAGTCACAGAAAAGTAATTTGTTACATGATTGTCTGACTAATATAATTATACAACATAAATTTTCTCCAAAATTTAAGTTCTCAACAGTTAAATTTCAAATAGCACATAATACGAAGGAGCCGAGTGTTGTAATTCGTTCGATGACAGACGGACGAAGGGATGCGGACGGATGGTGTTCCTACCTTAGTTGTAGTTTGTGCATGCACGTAGCCTATCTCTCTCTGAGCTGTAACATTTAACATGATGTGGGATGTGTCGAAACTTGTACGTGGTAAGAGCGCACTGTGTTGGACAGTTGGCACACGATTGCTGGCCGTTCCGAGATGTGTCTCGTAATGTGTGACTGTGAGGAACTGATCTGAGTATTCCGAACAGTGTAAGCATGCTCGTTGTAGGATTGAAAACAAATGTACTAAGTATGGGGTTGCACAAGTTTAGTTCTCAACTGGAAGCTAATTGTAAAGATTGAACAAAAATTTATTTCGGAAAAGCAGTTATCCTAGCCTTCAGATCTCCAAATGGGATCAGAAGTCTGACCAAGGTAAGCCAGATAAACATTTGAATAGATTCAAAATATATGGTGATTTTCAAGATGTTTTTGTGTAATCAAATCTCGGCCACTGTTAGACGCTGCAAATTATCAATAAATTTTGTGTAGGATCTCTGCAATTACAAAATACACATATTAATTTATAGATCAAGATATTCATGCCTACCATAGTTGCAGGTTAGCTTATTTATGCTGTGAATAATTAGTGTGTTAGATAAAATTTGAAAATTTTAATATTTGGCAACTATGATATAAATTGCTATGAAGTAAATGTTAGTAAAGCTAATATATATATATTTTTTTGTAATCTGTGTAAATATTTAATTGGGATATAAATATATTACAATAAAATTTCAATTTTTTTTAAAATAATTACTTGAGCAGCATTCAGTATATTTAGTAAAATAAAAAACTTTAAAATGCATATTAGTTGCTTTTTGTTTGGTATTGCTTATAGTAAATTAATAAAATATCTTAAGTTTTATAAGTCTGGTTTTCTAACTTTTCTGGTTGTTTGTGCTTATTATTTACAGAAAACTAATTTTTTTTACTTCAGTGATGTGTTGTTACGTTTATTCTTCTGGAATGATCATCCCTAATGGCTTGTTTATGCGAAAAAGATTTTATAATGAGAAGTACTATATATGTATACTATATACGATTGGTTATTTAATTTTCACGTCTTTTCTTTTAATAAGGTATTCCTGAAAATTTATTACTAGGTATGTATTTCTTGCATAAGATGTTTTGTTTCAAACTGTCTCATCAGGTATTTACTTAACTTTATTTGGGAGTTGTAAAATGTCACAAGTTAGCGTAATTATGAATACTTGCATAACTTTACCACTATTAGATAATACTTGTTAAACGTCTAGTGACAAATTTTGAATGAAAAATAAAATCTGAGAATTTGCAGAACTCATATTAAGTAAAGGCAGTAAAATTAAGTAACCAAATTTGTGTGCAAGACTGTGTTATGGCTTCATCTGAGTATATTGAAAACAGACAATACAACACAGTTGTTTTTTGAAATGTTAATTTGAATATTCTGTCGACTCTGTACTTAAATACACGTGTTATAAAATCAGGGGTGTTTCGTCATTGGTACTAATAGGGATTGTAGAAATTCAAAAAATTGGCTTCTTTCATTTAAAAAATTTTTTAATTGGCCCTTGCCGTTCGCAAAGTTTGACCACGCCTGGCCCAAGTGCTGGGTGTTTGTAAACCACGCAAGGGACGTAACATTCAAACCAGCGCCAAAAAAAAAAGAAAAGTAGGTCGTTAATGAAACCCGCAAGTTGCAAGATGTCTAAAACATTTTTATTCCCGGGCTTCTTTTGATAATACGTATTTTATCACGAAATCGAAAATAAATTGTCGATAATTTGGTATTTAAAAGTTATTCTCATTATCACGCCAATTAAAGTTTCGGGTGTAAACGTGATATAATGAAGCTATGCGCGTAACGTCTGCATGTTTTAAAAGCTCTCTTGAGCGTGGCGGACGACGCTGGTGTTGCGAGAGAGAGCGCCGTGCGCAGCTTGTGTGTCCGTGCCGCCAGAACGCTGAGCTGCCGGCGTCCAGCACCTTCGCGCCGGGGCTGCGCTACGCTGCGTCGTACAGCCCCCACCTGCGCCGCTCGCTGCCCAACATGTCCCACCCCATGTCCACGGAGCCCGCCAAGGTCTACCCCTACCACCTGCTGCAGATCTGCAACTACCGCCTGCCCGCCGACGTCGACCGCCTCAACCTGGAGGTGCGTCATCTCCGTTTCGACGTTTAAAACTTGCTCACAGAGACCGGGTAAATTCGCGGGTTCAATGACCTCTAGGATAGACTCCAATATCCTCTACACACTCGGGCAAATGCCAACTGTTCATTGGCTGCCGACTCGTGAGTCGTCTCGACCTGGGTGGGCCTGTGATTCAACACTTCCGTGAGTGAGGGTCTCTAATCGGCCCTCAGTCCTCCAGGTTAACAGTGAACCAAAGACAGAAGCAGCACTAAAGGTATAATCGTTTGAATTTTAGCATAACACGAAATGAACACGCACATTTCCTGGGTCTCTAGTCATTACCCATTCCAATAGCAATTCTGTAATCACTGAAGGGTCGTTACCACAACGCCGACTGCTAGAAAACTGCTGTGTACCACAACGCCGAAATAACAACTGAATGAATTTGTGTGTGTTTCTTAAATGTACCTTAACGCCGAAATACCACAATCAAACCTAACCTTTGTGACAGTCCTGCAATGACATATTTCGGCGTTGTGGTGCGTCCCCACCACTGAAAACACATCAATATAGGTATGCTTTCGTACCATGGTAATGTGTTAGCTTAGTTACTTTGTGAATGAGTCTGTAAGAGGTAACCCAGGGAAATTTTTAATTGAGTTGATGTTGCTTTGATTGACCAGAAACAAAACAATTTAGCGTGGTTCCTGCTTTAAGATCCAAGTCAACTTACTACAGTGAAAGGTATTTTAATCCGGCTTGTTTGGGACTATAGTTACGCCAGATTAGTTAGCATCAGTATAGTTTAAACGGGAATACTAATTGTGCAATTATTATATCCTATTAGAAAAAACTGTACTGAACCGAAGATCAAAATAAATTAACAAAATTTGCATGAATGATTAACACTATTAGGTTAGTTATGCTATCTGGTGGCCGGAATCCACCTGAAAAAGATATAGACACAAGCGGCCAAATTACAGAATTGGCCGAACCATAGAATGCAGGATTAAAGACCTTTCAACTGTAGCTTATTTCCCATTTTGGACATTTGCTGTGCATATATTTACTTATATGTATTTAAGAAGCTTTCAGTTGTAAGATGTACTCCTATAGTCCTTGGTTTCAACAAAAATAATTATTTCAGTAGTTCGCATCAGTTAGGAGATACATAGACGTAAATAAATACTGACAGAACAATGTCTGCCAGGTTCTGTCTCTCTCTCTCTGTGTGTATATCCTATTGCTGGAGGCCAATATTAACAATAAGTAGAGACCTGCAAAATTCGCGGATTCGTTCGGCGATAGGCTAGAATTCAAACACACATACCTCTTAGATGATTTTGCTATTGGCTTACTGTTCATCTGGACGAATCTCAACCAAAGAAGGATCGAATCACAGACGACTTACAAGTCGGCAGCCAATGAACTTGGGTTATTTGCCCGAGTGTACAGGGGTGTACGTGCAGTCTATCCTGAAGGCCATCGAAACCGCGAATTTTGCAGGTCGCTAACTATAAGGAATTTCTCAAATGGAGTAAATTTGGTACATCCCATATGAAAGCTGAAATTGCGGCCATGTTTCAACAGGAGTTATTGTTCAAGGTTTATTCTCGCAATGTTTCAGCGCCACTTGTCGGACACGGAGTTTGAGCTGGTGTTCCAGTGCAGCCGTGTTGACTTCTACCGGATGCCTCAGTGGCGTCGCAACGACATCAAGCGGCGGGTCAGGCTGTTCTAGACCGCTTACAGCTGCGTAGTCTCTCCTTTTTGCCAGCATTTCAGCTTCTCTTCTGTCACGGGGGGCCGCATCGCCTCTCTGTTTTACTCTTCGACTTGTCGCTTGCACCCAGGGCTCACGAGTGCAGTGTGCGATCGCATTGGCGTGACGAACTGAAAGGTTTTTGTCTGCAGCTGTTTTCCGGCTTGAGTGTAAATACGAGTATTTCACGGCACCTTACGGACGTGTGTGCACAAAACCCGTCAGACTGCTTCCTAGCAACACTTACATGTCTACTGTAGAGAATGTGTATTGTATTTTTAAAAAGGTGGATTATTGTTATTCAGTTTATTTTTAACGGGACAGTTGTAATTTGTCTCGTCTGCCGTTTTCCGTGTAATCCATTGTACAGGAGAATACTCCAGGTTAGTTAGTCGGTAGCGTCGTTATTCACAGTTTACGTTTTGTTTCGATTCTTAGATTCTCACAGTGTTGTTGAGTCTGTGCCTGCATTTAAAGTTGTGCTTGTTGGGGGGGGGACGGCTGCTTCGGCCTCACAGTGGTGCCAACAGTTAAGCTAGCGCAGCTACCCAGCATTTGTCGTTCCTACACGAGGGGCCGCGTCAAATCGCGGCTTCACCCAGGTGCATGTGGAAATCTTTTCAGTATCTGTGTATGTTTGCAGTGCGAGTGTTTTACCTAAAGCCTGCCTGAGGAATCTTCTGTAATTTATGTGTAAATGCATTAGGACATTGCATATTGTGCAGCAATTGGGGGATTTTATTTTTTAGCTTAAGCATTGGATAAACACAAAATGGTAGTTACACTTTCACGTGTTTGAACATGCATCTCTTTTAAAAGTGTGACATTTCCTCTCTCTAATTTTTAAGTAGAATATTGCTGTTATACATTAAGAGGGTTTTTTTTTTCTGACACGCAAAAATATAATTCATGTCTTTCATTGAGGCTGATTTTCAAAGTAATCTTTGCTTGTCGATCGGCTGGCTATTCGAAGGGCTGTTGTCCATAAGTGAATCCAGGAAGATATTGGGTGCTGTTTTAAGCTTTTGGCAAATGCTTAATATCCTTCAAGTTGATGCTGTAGCCGTAACACTTACCCAGGTTGCTTTTTCCGGTATAATAATAACTAAAAATAAAATTTTTAATAGTGTGTGTTACTACATGAAGAAAATTTCTGATTCCAAGTTAGCTCCCTTAGACCAATATCGTGTGTTTGTTCCATAACATATTGTTACAGTTATTAATGTCTGTTATTTTAAGACAACAGCCCTAAGTTGCAATTTTTTATTGTATTTTTCTGGTTTTATTCACTGGGTATTGGTATGCCACTCATTAGTTATTATTTTTGACACCACTTGAAATATTCTGTGGACTTGTAAAAAAAAAATTGTTGTGAATAATGTATTTAGTTTTTTTAGTAGTGTTGAAATATCGCGATTAAAATGACTTCTGTATATTCTTTATGGAATAAAGGAGATAATGTGGATTGGATTTTTGTGTTACACTGTAAAAAAAAAAACCTAGAATTTTTTGTCATAACTAGGAAATCTAAAATATGAGACCAAAACTGTTGGAAACCTAAAATTGAAAGTTTTTCAGATGTGAAGGTCATAGTTCAAAAAGCAACATGTACTTTTTAGCCATATCTCTGTAAACTTCCAGCTTTGAATTTTATAATATAATGTATCATTAGGGCTACACAAAAGTGAAAAGTATAAATAAGAAATTTTTTGATTAATAGGTAAAAGTTGTATAAAATTTCTTCAAAAACAAAAATATAGCAGGGTTAAAAATCATGGGGGATGGGGGGAAAGAAAGGTTTATACATGTTTCAAAATTATGTTTTCATTGGATATGTATTTATACGATTTATATACTGTTCAATATGAAGCACGAGTTTTCAGCCAAGTACCATCTTTAATTAGTAAACATCTTTTCAGCTTCCGGCTCCCTAAAATTGAGATGAGTGGATATATTGATGATGTTAATTAAGCCTTATAAAATAATAAATTTCAAGATGCTTCACTGTATTTTATATAGGTTTCTGAGATTTATTTTTCGCCAGTTAGTAATTTGAAACATTTTTACACCAATTTAAATGGCAGAGTCCTAATTTTTTTCCAGTGTACTGTTATATTTCTGTAGATTTTAAAACCTTTACCTAGATTACAGTGTTTTCAACTACAGGTAAGACATTAATTTTGATTTCATACTGCTAAGTGTAGACTGTCAATAAAATTTTGTATGGGAAAAAAGGAAATCCCATTTGGCTTCTAATTATCATCCCATAACTCGCAAATTTATGAACGTTCAATAATATACCTATGATAGTTATTTTAAGGATGGCTGCCATTTCTTGCCGTGCCCATTGAGTCATTTTGATATCAGAATAATTAAGTTTTGTATTACCTTGTGACAACATAGAGAAAATACCTTAAACCAAACTTACTGTTGCAGTGGTATTAATTTTTTTCAGTCAATTTAGTTAGATTAATTAATAATTGCTGCATTGACCAAAACCTTTGTATTAGCTTAGCAGAGAAATGAGGTGAACATTGTTAAATCAAACACCATAGATATATTTTATGGTCAACAAAAATATAGATACACATTTAGGAATGCTTAACAAACAATACATACTCATTCTTCACAATAAACATGTAATAATACATTTTATATAGTAGTAATTACAACCCAACTCAACTCTGAACATTTTAACTTACTTTTATTCCCAGTTTGGAATTTGTGTGTTTTTTGTTGAGTCGAATTTGACGTACTCTGGTCACAATTTTTATTGTCATTGTCAACAATGATTAGGTAATTGATGATGCACGCTGCGAACTATATACACACGTGCTACTAATAACAACAGCACTTCTGTACAACGTATTTTTTTTTTTTAAAAATTAACATTTGCTTACTGCCTACACCAGTGGTTCTCAAAGGGTACACACACCCTGTGGCATATAAAAATAATTGTAGTTACTCTATTATACCATTTCATTACAGACATACCCCTCTTTTTGTTAACACATTATTATTTGTACAACTTCATGCTCATGCAAACTTACAGTAGGTTTCATTATTTTCTGTAATATGTGAAATAATTATAACTAAGGATAAGAATGTATGGTGTTTTTATACCTTGGCCTTGTTGAATTATTCACTTTTCTTTACAAATAAATATGAAATGAAACAAAACAAAATGATTAGTATCTACTTACATGTCACCAAAACAGTCTAATTTTGAATAACACATATTTCACTTACACACTAAAATCATTCGTAATAAGCATGTCTAGAGAATAACTACTCAGAGAAAGAAATATCAATAGGCAATTTTTTTTTGTATGTTTGAAAAATGTGCCAATGTCATTAATGTAAAAACATAAATTCCTACTAATTGTTTAGCAAGATCAAACAATGTAATATTAATTTTTTCCAATTCATTTTAGTTCATACACTCTGGTACAAAATTCATGATAAAATTAATCCATTTTATAATAAAAAGATAACACCCGAGTTATGTTTTGTCGAATTGCTCATTGTATCTATATTTTTAGTTACAATGGTGTTATAGGTTTTATTGCGTTATCACAATTCACCATGTAATCTTGTCCCTAATTACAGTAAAACCTCGTATTTACGTTCTCGTTATTTACGTTTTCCCGCAAATAACGTCATTTTATGTAGGTCCGTTTTATTGTACATTAACTTTCGTGTTGCATTTTCCCTGAAATTACACCGCTACATAACCAAAAAAACCCGGAATGTACGTTTCAAAACACGGTAAAAATGTAAATACTCGTCACGTTAGTCATAGATGTGAAAGGTTTGAAGTAGTTCGCCTATTGTCTGTAACCTTTCGTTTTGATGTATCGACAAGTTCTATGGTGCCTCTCCTCTACTAACGTTTTAATCTTTGCTGCCATAGAGAACTTTCGTAGCAGAACCACAAACGGTTTTATTTATGGTGTCATAGAGCACTCTCGTAGCAGAGCATAGTCCGAAGCGCTGAGCTATCGATACTACCGGAAAGCGCTCATACACAGTACGTATATTTAGTAGTGCTGCATTATGTACAGTACATATCTATGATGGCTTTCATTGTTTACATTAGTCAACGTCCGTTTTGGTTAGCACGTGTTTTTTTATCGTTCACAATATTATTTATGGCAAGATTTTGATTGAAGATGGATAGGTATAAAGTTCCACGAAATACTTTATCTATTGAAGATAAAATTAAAATTATTGAGAAGTTTGACAAGCATGTGGGTACCCGAGTGGTTTTGGCCAAGGAACTGAATATTCCTGTTAGTACTTTAAACACAATAATTAAAAATAGGTGTTCTATTGAAGCAAATGCTGCCCAATGCGTTGAATTTATACTATACCTATAAAACAGTACTAGAGAAAATTTAATGTAGGCTTTATGTTGAATTGTTTTTTATATTTAAGAAAATTATATTTTTGCAGTGCCCTAAATGTGTTGTAAACAACTATTGTTTGTCTTGTAGCACCAGTAAATGCTGATACATTTTTTTAAGCTAAAATTTAGCATTAACTGCCAATAAAAGTGCTTTCCCACAATTTACACTTTCCCGCAATTTACACTTTTTCCTTGGGGTTCCCTGAAAAGTGCAAATAAGGGGTTTTACTGTATAACACATTCTTAAAAAAATTTGTAAACATTGTGCTTATAATTATTTGTAGTATTTTAAATGCACCTTATCTTAAAAAGTTTGAGAACCACTAGTCTACATCCGCACCACTTCCACCTCAACAGAAGGTCTTTAATCAGGTATTCCATGTTTTGGCACAAATCGAGTCACTCGTGTACTTTTTCCGTTGTTTACCTTCTGCCAGGCTTTTGAATTCGCTCCGTTTTTTATAGTTTCTGTCTGTTTTACTTTTCAGTAAAGCATTCCCTGTTTGATTGCGGGTTCCGTTTCACATTTGCAGGATATCCACATTCAGGAAGTCAATTAAGTTAGAAGTAGTCACGGAATTTACTTTTAATCCCGGAAAAGTCATCGATATCCTGACGCGTACTATAAAATAGCGTCTGCAAGGTTCTGTTATTGATTTATTTCTTTTAAACATGATTCAGAGCCAGATAGGCTTCATTTCTTCAGCAAATCACAAACGACATAAATTGTTAAGAGACGGGAATAATTCCCGGATTCATTTCGAGATAGGCTAGAATTTAAATACTCACACCATTGTGCTGAGTCTGCTATCAGCTAACAGTTCAAGCGGAGAAATGTCCAATCAGAGACCAAATGTTGAAGACATCTCTGTTGCCAGTAGCCAATAAACATTTGCCTGATTATGAAGAGGACTCTCATGCATCATTGGACCCGCGAAGTCTTCTAGTCCCTAACTATATTTCAAGTACGATGACAAATCATTAGATACCGGGAAAAAAATTTGTGGGTTCGTTGACCTTCAGGACAGACTACAAACCCTTGCATGATTGGCCAATGGGTTCTGTCTTCATAAACGTTCCATCTAATAAGTAACCAGTGATTCAATACTTCTTTTGTTGGAGGTTTCCTATTGGCGCAGAATCCCTCAGATAATTTGAGAGCTACTGATTTGGGCTGCGTAAAAGTACAGTTACATGAATTTAGGCAAATCACAAAGTGAATCCTTGAATTTTTCCAGTCACTAAAAATTAGCAAAATACCTTGACAATGGAAAAAAATAGCTAAATTTTTGGTAATTGATGGTCAGGGTAAAAGATGGATTTGTGCGGATAACCTGATTTGGTATTCCCACAACAAACTATATCTCCAATATGCCATGGCCAGGGGTCCTGTATGTGCCCAATTAAAGACCTTTCATTGTAGTTTCATAATTAAATTGAACATGTTTGTACGCTAAGAGCAAAAAAATTTGTGCACGTAGCAAACATGTATGGTCAATAATAAAAATTATTTAAAAAATAATAAAAAACTGGCTTCGAGCCTACACATGTCTAAAGCAACAGTTACCCAACTAACAGGATAGTTCCTCACATGACTAGCAGGTTACAGGTTACAGGTTACGGAGACGGCCAGCACTCCCTATAGGCCCTTGTTGTAGTAGACCGTGGTCGGCGGGTCTGGCAACTTGCGTATGGTCTCCTGCAAACACCAACCAGACGTCGCTACAGTTCTCCAGTCTCAGACACGACCTAGAGTACAGTTTTGTTTCAAATGATATAACTAAGGGTGCCCACATGAATCTGTAATAACAGTTTCGACTTTTCGAGTCGACATTGCAGTCGCCATCATCAGGGAGCAGTTACCTACTAGGCAGTGGCATAGCCAGGATTTATGTATGGGGGTGTTAAGAAGCATAGCATCCCCCCCCCCCCCCGTATTAGAGCCGGGGGGGAAGGGGGGGGGGGGGGGGGTCGGTCCGGAGGTGTAAAATAATGCTATTTTAGCAGTTTTCGGTACTTAAAATTAATAAAATTTTTACCATTACAATATTTAAATTTAATATGAAATTTGTTTGAGTGATGAATAAGAAATTAATTAAAGATTTGGTGCTAGGGGGGGGGGGGGGGGGGGGGTTGAACCCCTAAAACCCCCCGGCTACAACCCAGAAGCCAAGCTACTTCAGACGATGGCCGTGTAAGCCTGCGAACATGAAATCCGTTTATTAAAAATGATATATTACTGAACAAATATGATACTTAAATGTTTCATGATACTAATTTCTCGAAAACAATGTCTTTTTGATGGATACATGATGCAATTTTCAATATAATGAATTGTAATAAGCACATCTAACTTTCAGCAACAAATAAAATAAATCTGTTAAGTAATCCAATGTTTAAAAAATGAGTAACTAATAACATTTGCAAGATTAAAAATAAGTAACCTTAAACCGATCATTTTTTTAAAAAACAATGTGGTATAAACATCATGCAAAATAGATTACTTTTACTGAATTTAATATTTAAAAGATTAGATTTTGTCATTAGAGTTAAGTTTTGACTGAAAATGCTTATTAGTTTCATTTTTTTAATTGTATTTTGATGTTTTGTGATGTATGATTTTGAATTTCGGTGTCATGTACTGTACTGACATTTTCTGGGTTAGTTATGTTTTATCACAATTCACTGCATTATCTTGTCCTTTGTAATAACATTTTGCTGACTTTTCCACAGCCAAGATTACAAACACCCCCGACTAATTTTTTAAAATTATTTATAGATTTAGCAATTTCCTAAAATAAATTTAAAAAATGCAGCCTCTACCATCACCATAGCTGGCATAGTTAAAACAGATTCATAGATACGCCATCAGATTAGCATTTTTTCCAGGTTTTTGGATGCCAATACATGCAGTTTCAACACGAGTACCAAATATGAAATGTAACCATCCAGAAAAGACGAAACACTGGACTGCAATGAAAACAGAATTTAACGGAAAAAACTCTTGTAAGAACTAAAAAATGCCACCAACACGGTTACAGGTGTCCACAAATACCTGCAGACTTTTCCATGACCAAATTTACGAATTTCCCTCACGAGTTTTTCAAAATAATTGGTACATTCTGTAATCTTCTGAAAGAAATAAAGACAATCCAGTCTCCCCTTCACTATAGCTGTATTCGTTCAAACAAGAACCTTGCATACGCCATTCTACAAAGAAGAAAAAGGATAGATTTACAGAAAAATATTACAGGAAATAAAGTAAAATTAAAAAACTCGACACAGATTACCAACTTTTTTTCTTCATACCTATCACGTTACCATTCTACAAGATACTGCACTTGCAACATGTAATCATATAAATAAAATTACAGTATGTACAGTAAGTCCTCGGTTTACGTCGGGGTTACGTTCCTGAAAACCGCGACGTAAATAGAAACGACGCAAAATGAGCCATGTTTCATGCCACCGGCCGACCACGGCCCAAGGTCGGCCGGAAGCGCTGGCATACAGACGTGACAACGGGCAATTTTATCAGCAAATGACAACCGACAGCGTGGGAAACAAGTCCAACTAGTACTTCTCAGCTTTATAGAATGGTTATTTAACCAGCTGCTTTATTACCTTTATTGATTGAAATATAAAAGATGTATAGTCGTTTGGAAGACATCTTATGAAGAAAAAATCATAAATTGCAGTGAGCTGATACTGTAGGCCTACTACAAACGCATTTAATCACGATAAAGTTAACAACGGCACGTTTACAACTCCGGCCAACTTAATGATATAGCGACTGAAGTGTAGAGCTGTAGCAAACCGTATGTATTCGTTACTGAGTAACGGGTGCGGCATCTAGTAACGAGTAACGAAACGTTACACACGAATGCATTTCGTTACTCGCATTTTTCGTATGTTTTACGCATGCGCGCGCTTATTCGTTACAAAGAACGATGTTTGTTTATTAAGAAAAGTATAATTTCGAAATTCGTCGTCCAAGTTTTTTACTGTGTGTGTAGACAAAGTTTGGGATTGGAACAGAAACAACGTAAGAAAGTATTTTTTACAAATTATAAATATGTATGTTTTTGTTTTTTATTATCGCGTATTTTCACGTTTTTTGTTCTTATCTTAAAAGAGATATTATAATAAAGCTGCTCTAATGAGATTTTATTGTTTCTTGGTTAACAAAAGCTGTTAATTATCAAATACTTTTAATTGTTTATATTCGATTTATTATTATTTACGCGACGTCATACTATACGCGTACGAAATACGACTCGATTCGTTGCTGTTACATTACATAACATGTTATGCGGCATCAGAAGTAACGAGTACTAATTGTTATAGTAACGAATGCATACGGGTACACTTTTTTTAGTTACTTTTACACCTCTACTGAAGTGCCAAGGAGTTGGACGAAAAGGGGTAGGAGAAAATGCTGTGTCGTTGCGGGATACGTGCGAGATACGTTGGGTGGCCGAGCGGGCGGGCTGGTAGTATTGCATCACCGCGCGGAGAGCAGCGGAGAGCAGGAAGCGTCCCTCATGATGTATGATAAGATAAGGCGGTGAACGTGTAGCTTACGCTACATAGCATAAATTAACTACCGAAGGAAACAAAGAATTATAAACGAATTATATACAGTGTTTTGGTTAAAATAAAGATTTATGGTCATTGTAAACGACGTTATTGTGAATCGGCGACAACTTAAATTGAAACATGAGTACTCAAACATTAGCGACGTTAATCCGAAACGACGTAAATAGAGGACTTACTGTATTGATTCTGGAAAAAAAATACAACCATTCAAAGAGCATAATGTTTCGAACACCACAGTTAATATTGCGGGTTCCGTTTCACATTTTAATATTTGCAGGATATCCACATTCAGGAAGTCAGTTAAGTAAGAATTAGTCAGGGAAAGTCAATGGAATTTACTTCAAATCCAGGAAAAGTCATTGATATTTCCTAACACATACTATAAAATAGTGTCTGCAAGGTTCTATCATTGATTCATTTTTTTTGACATAACAATGTCTAATAAATCGCTGCACACATGAAAATGTGTCCCGTTACGCTCATTGTACGCTTGCGCCGCATCTATCTGTCTTCCACTCGATTGGAACAACCATCGATTTGACTTTTTCGAGGCACATTAAACTTGAAACACTCCCACTCGTTTCCTAATTTCCCTATCATCGTCCTATCCTTAACAGAATAACACAGATTGGAAGAAATTAAATAGCAAACATGAATATAAGTTATAGTTAAAATAATCTGTTCGTTAAAGTACTAATAAACATATATTTGAATTAATGAGTGCAAATAAAAGTAGATTTATCAATTAAATTGTAGATTTCATTTCACTCCTTCTTTGTATCCATACAAAATAGTGATAATTCAATAAAAATTATTAAATTTTATTCATAAAAGTATGCAATCATTTCATCAATGTTTTGTTATGACGTCACGTTAAACTGTCGTCCGTGAACCGACCTTACAGACAACCAATTTTTTCAACATGATTCAGAGCCAGATAGGTTTTCTTCCTTCGGAAAATCGCAAACGACAGGAACAATGTGTTCCGACACCTGGCACTGGGATAGCGAGGTCACCTGCAGGTCCGGCTCGAGGCTGGCGACGGGCAGGGACGCCCGCTGCGAGAAGAGCGCGCAGCACAGGGGCGTGGCGAAGGTGAGGCAGGCCCCCACCAGCAGCACCTGCAGCGGGGCGGCGGCCCAGGGCGCCCGCGCCAGGGCCCGGCGCCGCTCCAGCGCGTTCATCGCCACCGGGATCAGCACTGCACCACACACATGCACCACCGCGTCCTCAACCCGCGTAGTGATACCTCCAGCGGGGTTTCAGCGTGCCACACCGCACGTACCAACGTGTGGCCGTCTACAACTGTGTCAACTGCACCTGTGCTGGAGGTTCAATTACAGACAACCACCTCAACCCACACAACTACATTCTGCATTGGGAAGATTAATTTTGCATTTTATATTCAGACTAGCTGCAGTACCCGGCGTTGCCCGGGCTGAACACAGGGTGAAGGGGAACTTGTTTTAGAGATCAGATGTAGTTAGCAATTGTCTTCTTGATTTGAATGCCAAGCGTGCAAAATAATTTATATCACTTTCAGATCCCGACAGACCTTGTTCCTGCCAGTTTATAGTTATTTACCTGGTCTGTATGTAATCTAGACTCTATAAAGCAATATAGAAATAATTCCATTATCTAGCTAATGCTCGGCATGCAATGCAATGCCTCATTCAGTTTTGTTTTGTATTTTTGTTTGAAGTAGTTACACATATACAAATAATCTATCCATGTCTCTAAATATATATTTATCTGTATCTACATCTATAGTTGACTGCACAACAATCTCAACTCATATCATTACACTGGTACTAATTCACTTTTTGCAGGAGAAACAAAAAAACTCTTAGATAAAAATTGAATTTAAATACTTAAATTTTTCTTGCATTATTCTTTTATTTACCAACATAGTTGCCAATGATTAAAAATGCATTACATATTATAAGTACACTTAAAAGTTTATTGCTGGAATAAACTAAAAATCACCAAACATGTGACTTGTTACCTTTTACCCAGAGACCGTCCATATAAAAATGCAAAATGAATCTCCCCAGTACCAATGTAATGATATGAGTTGAGGTTTGTCTGTAATTGAACCTCCAGCAGGTATTAGGTGTGTGTGTGTGTGTGTGTATATATATATATAATTACATTTGTATTAGGAAGTTTCATTTTGCGTTTTATATATATCATACACACACACATATAAAAATAAACCAATAATATTTTGATATAATTTTCTTCAGAACAGCGTAACTACAGTCGTTAATAAAAGCAGGCTAGAACAGCTGATACAAAGATAAACAAGCATCCGCCACATTGGAATGTGAAAATCAGAAGGAAAAAGAAAAAGGGTCTTCCAGGCTTTTACTTGAATGTTATGTTAGTTAATTAGTCAAAGGCCAATAAAGCGTGTTGTGCTATCCCCAAAATTTTATATGGTAAAATACTTATTTTTTTTGTTATCTACCGAAAAATCTTAGAATAAAGAGTTTTATTAAAGTTTTGACTTATTACTTAAATTAATATTTTATTTCTGGAGACTTGAACTGTGATTATTTACTAAAAGTTTTGAATTGGATTTATATCGGTTATCAGATCAGTTAAAGAAATACATCGGCAATGGAATCTGTATTGGGTTTTATCAGTACCAAACTCACCTAATACTATTATCGACCATAAAAAAATTTTTTTTTTAATTAAAAATAAATCATCTAATAAAATTTTGTATATTTTTTTTTATAAAAACCACATTCTTTTAACCACTGAGTTATAAATCAGCCAATCCTGATAAAAATTATTTATTTATTTTAAAAAGTTTACAACTCTGATAATAGGGTTATGCCATGGTCTTTTTAAATTCTCTACTTGCGATCTATGTTCAAATACTGGCAAATTTCCATATTAAATGATGGGACGTGACATAAGAATTGTTGAAACCAACGTGGCATCTTCCGTAAGACACCTCATTCTTCCCTTGTCACACCAAATTAAAAAAAAAACTGCCGGACACGGACGGACGGCAAGTCAGCGCACGTACCCATGCCGGGCATGGCCATGCCGATCCTGGACAGGGTGACGAGCGTGATGCCCTGCCGTGCTGCGACCTTGGAGCTGCCCAGCACGTTGCCTCGCTCGTCAGACACCGGCACGCCGTTCTGTAGCTCCCTGCGCTCACACGGTCCCAAGCACCGGGCTTCAGCGCACGGCGTCTGCAAGCACCTGGCGGACTCCACCCCACAACCTCCCGGTCCCCGTCGACCTAGCTCCCGTCTCGTCCCAGCCCACCTGAAGCACAATCGAGTCTCGCGTATTTCCAAAACTGGCCGTCTCCCCCAGAACAGTTTTGCGAGAAGTCGGGGAAAACTGTTTACTCAGTTCCATGACGTGGCATTCAAGACGGTTTGTTAAATGAACGAATATGGCCGCTTTTGTGATTAACTGCTCCTTATTATCCACTGTGGGTTACCATAGAATTTGATTTTCTAGAACAAAAAAAAAAAAATTTTTTTTTTGTGGAGTTGGCTGGTTTTGGAAACACACGACTAAATTCCCGGAAAATTTGCTTGAGGACCTGGAAAATTATCTAGCCATTGTCTAAAGCCATAATAAAACTAGCCTCAATAACAATATTAACTAGTTACGCGAATCGTAAAGTGACGAGAAGAGAATTCAAACTGAAGAAAAACTGGGAAAATGCTACCCTAAGATATGGTACTACTAGGCCAACTGAAAACATTCACGATTTTTTAAATTATATCCTTATTAGTCAAGATTTTGCTTATCCGAAGTTTCCGCTGTCCACGATAACTCAGTTGATTAGGAATCCAATGTATGTGTACATATTAAGATGGGCCAATCAATCCCTCAAATACCACGAAAACTTAAGTACTCAAATATTTTATGTTCAAGGAAAAATAGTCTAAGAATAACATTATAGGAAATAATGAAAATAAAAATTAAACACTTATTCCTCTGAAGTGGACTGGGTCAATTAATTTCTTCTTACCGTTCCTGTTACCATTAACAAAGATATTGTACCTAATTATGTATATAAATAAAATATAATTATAACATGTTTTGAGCCTGGAAACTAAGTTAGTGAAAAACCAATTACAGGGTAGAATGTTTAAACAACATAGTTAATATTTTTAATTCATTGTACACTATTTTATTTCATTCAAATTTGAATAGTATATTGGAGGTATTCTCTGGGATTAGGATTCAAGAAAATTGGCAATTGACCCTTCACTAAATAATAAAAAAAAAACATAAAATCAAATTTAACAAATTCATGATAGATTCACAATAAATTGCCATTTTTTTATTATAATACTTAAAAAATTTCCAGAAAATTTACATGGAAATTTGTGGACAGTCTCCAAATACTTATATTTAATGTATGTCTATAAACTGAAGTGAGGAATTCAAAAAACAAAATGCAAGTTTTTAAAAGGCTGCTGGAAATTTAATTTTTTATGACTTCCAGCATTGTTTACGTCAGGACTTTTATGTAACCTTCGGGACCACTCCAGATTCCTAACTTTTTATTGACTTTCCAAACCAGTCAACATCCTGTTTAAAAAGTACTTTAAAACATTGAAAAATTTGTCTAAAATTAAGTCCACCCCATGCACAGACACACCTACACTTATAGTGTTATAGTGTCTTAAAATAAAATGTTTATTTAATTCTACTCCTAATAGCAAGGAACTTACAGCTATTATATTCTAACAAGTGAAGTTAAAACTCTATGATCAAATATTCTTTTACCTTTCTGCCCGTTCTACTGCAGTGCTCAAAAAACCAATTTCCACACATTGATAAAAAAAAATTTTTTGAACCGTATCTAGAAAGAAGCTACACGCTTAGGTACTACTGTACTCTCATTTTTATGTCACATCCTATACTCATCACTCGAATCCAGTGATAATGTAGACAAAAATGCATCCTTTAACTCAAGATTGAATTATACTTTATCAATATTCAGTTACGATTTTTACTTTTATCATGTGTCCGAATATTCTCCAAGGTACAAATTGCGCCCCTCTTAGTTTTCAAAAAATTTGTATCATATCGGAAGGAGAGAAATTTCTGAAGTAGAATCACCAGCCAAACTTCTGTACGTACATTCCATTTGGTAAAAAAAAAATTCTAGGCTTCCAACGAGGCGGTGACGTTCAACAACTCAACTCACTGGAGTCTCATCAGAGGGATGTTGATGCAATTGGCCGCAGAGACCGCGACAAACGGCACCCATCTGCCAATCAAGGGGGGAGCGCTCTAAACACAACGCAACACCAAAAAAAGAACGATTAGGTCACTTGAAGCATCGTCACTTATGTCGTTTCACAACACCCACCTGACTTCACAGAGAGTACGCTCGCATTCCCCGCCAGTGTAAGCAAACAGAATAACAGCGACATGCATTGGCGTACATCCCAAAGCTCAACCCCCCCCCAACAAACGGGAACTAAGCAGCCACTAAGTGACGGGACCCTCTATCACTTGCAAAAGCACGACCATGAAATGGGGTTGATAAAAGTAACCATAAATAACTGTGCTTTATGAATACAGTATAAATTTTCTGCTGATTGCATGCATATAGGCAAGCAAACTATCCAAAGATGACTTGTGTCGGTTAACCCCATGCTAAAAATCCCCCCCCCCAAACACCCTGAAAATTACCCCCCCCCTTCCCCTCAAAATAGTGAATGCTATATATATATATTTTCATCCCTGGTGACATGCATCCAAACTTTTCACATGCAAGCTGAAAAAAAAACATAGGGTAAGAAGTTGGGTGAATCAAATTTTTTTATAAAACAGGACACCTACGCTGCATTTCAATTACAGTAGACTTTAATCTCAAATCAAACACATTGATACTTGTTTGTATTCAATTCGATTTTGAATATTTACACTTTGAGATAACAAATATGTACTTAAGTGTATTCTAAGCGTAGTGAAGGTGTCTCATATCATCTTATGTAACTACCAACATGATCCTATCAGTCATTTCTGCATTATATATACATATATGCATCCTGGTTGCAATACATAAATGAGCCTGATATGACTACTCAAGAGTTTATTTCTACATGGGCACAATGAACAAACGACATGGGGCACATTCTGAAATCCCAAAATATTTTGATAATTTGAAAACAAGTAAATTGAACAATACGTGGTTTGAAACCAATGGGAAAAAAAAAAGAGAAAGACGCTGTTTGGGTCCACGCCGTAGATTTTTCGTGAAAACGAACCATTCTCCAACGATTATCCATCTGGGGATCCCTGGAGGGTTGCTCAGTTACCGTAGCACCCTCTATCAGTTTACGTGCATTAATGCCCGATTCCTCATTGTCGGGCGACAACACGACGATGTTTGGTGGTCGCAATACCTACTCGGGTGACGCTGTCACGTTGCAGTCGATCATTATACTATCACTGTTTTCTGTATCGCCTTCCAACGACACCTGCACATTTTTCGTAGGCATCTGGACTGTCATCGGTCGCTGTATGTCCAAAGGGCCAGCTACGTAATCCATTTGCGTCTTTTTCCCATCTCCTTCTGAATGTTGCCGTAGCTCTCGCAATCCCTCGGCACTGGACTTTTTAGGCTTTTTGGATTCTTTGCGACGCGGGCTTTCCTCCGAATTGCTCGGGCTGTTTCGTCGGCCCTAGGTGCGGTTGCCCGGGGCAGCCAGGAACAGCGACAGTGGGCAGACGGAACGGGCCATCTCGCTCATCAGCCACGGTCTGCACACGTGCTTAGAAAGAGAGGGAGGGGATCACGACTTATAATGACTAAAGGCTTACGTGGCACGTCACACATTAAAGTTTCCCTTGCTAGTAAGTCCAGATTTCTAAGTACCCTGAGAAACTTCTCAACCAGGATTTTTTGTGTTTGTCAAAATATTACTTTGGTGCTGTCATAATAATAAAAAAAAAAAAAAAAAAAAAAGCAGCACCTCTTACATCTTTGAATGATTCCTGCTACGAGGAATGTTGATTCAAAAAAATTATTTTTGGACTACTGACCGATTTACTTCATTGTCCATTCTACTTACTGTTTTTATCTATGACGTACAGTGCAAAATAGCAATGGCCAATATTATGATTTAAAAACACAGAAGAATAAATTGTATATTCATGTTATGATTCAGTTCGAACAACGGGGGCTGATATTCCCGCAGGTCTACCGGCCAATGACGGCTCCCGAAGCTACGGCCCTGGAGAAGTGTTACCTTGACCAGGCTGTTGAGACCGAGCGCCGTCACCAGCGCACCGCCCGTCGCGAGCACGTACGACGTGACGAGCTGCCTGAAACACGTCACACGTTGCGGTTGTCACCTCGGGGGAATTTTTCAAGGACCATTTGAAATTTCAAAATTTCAAGGATCTGTAAGATCGCAGGCTTCCGCCTTTGACTGAGGTTGCTTCGCCTCTGGGCTCCAGCTGCGTTTTTCAACACAAAAGATTTTACTGATGTTTCGGTCAATCTTATGGGTAGCAATTCGCCGCCTGAGTATTGGAGTGTTCTATGTCCACTTTTTAGGTTTTTTTACGCTATGGACACAAAATTAATATTAGTATTCATTTGTACTATATCCACACACGTCCACGCACATAAAAATGTTTGTTCTTAATTTAAGACCAATATTATTTTGTTCTATGTCATGATATTCATAGTTGTTTGAACCTTTAAAATGCTTATATCTCAGTTCCGACTCCAATGGACATAGAACACTCAAATTCCCAGGCATTACCTACAGGTCGACCCTGGCTAGGCAGGCGACGGAGAGACCCTCCTCGAACGCACTCACTTGTTGGAGATGGGGGAGCTGCCGCTGCGGTTGGTGTAGTTGACGACTGCGTTGAACGACTGGTTCACCCACTGCCAGAACACCACGGCAGGCGTCGACCTGCAACAAACCGGGGGGCCCCGCCCCGCTGATTCGATGCACGCTGACTTTTGCCTTAGAAAGAACACAAAATTCCTAAAAGCGGCTTAAAAATCATAAGAGCCACAGACAAAATCTAGGAGTATGACGTCACCGTTGCAATTTCCGTTACGGCCGCCATATTGAAAATATTTATTTATTATCCCATTTTAATGAAAAAAAATTTAAAATTTATAAAAAAATTCAATTAATAAAGTTTTAATAAAAATATTAAAAAAAACTTTTTCGACATGGAACTCGGAGACCTCGGTTCGAACCCAGTGAGGGCAATAAAATTAAAATGTCGACCGAACCTTCTTCCAAGGAAGGAGGAAGGGAGGGGGGGGGGGGGAGGCAATAACCCCAAAAAAGTGTACTTCATTAGGGAAAGGGCAAGAAAAGCGTAAAACTAAAAACTACGAATTAAAAGTAGAAACGAACTAGAATTGCCCATGAGAAGAAATACTAGTCCGGGTAAAGCTGGATTACAAGATTAATAAATTAGTGTCAGCAATAATTGTACATTTGTTTTTTGTACAAATTGCTTACAAAATTTTTCTGTACTGTGTACAACCCAAATACATTTGAATTTGCTTATCCGTGCTGACCCTCCCCCAATTACTCCCACTGTACTGATGGGCACAAGGATATTATATTTATGATATTACCGTGGTAAATACGGTTCTTTAGTATTTGTTTATTCTCCACAAATTTTACCAGATATTTTCGAGGTATAAAATGTCATGCAAGTTATCAAAACTATGAACTCTTCCAGTATCAGAGTTGGAAGGAAAGCTATACAATAAAATCCATAAAAAAATTTTAAAAATTTGTATTTATGACGAAGTATAATTTTTGTTTCCACCAGAGTTTTTCTGGAAATTCGGTTCTTGGCCATCTTTCAAGTTCAAAGTCTCAAGTTATTTTGGCGGATACTACTTGAATCTCCGAGCACACCCAGTACCACGGACGTCGAGCGAGAGTAATGTGTCCGGTGACAGATAGTTCAAAGAGTGTACGAGACTCACTTGTAGAAGGACATCATGCAGCCGGTGATTGCCATGTTCACGGGCACCTGGGCGGACATGCGGCCAATCAGCAGCATCTTCTCGCCGGTGTCCGGGTGGAAGGCAGAGTCGTACAGCTCCTTGGCCCGCCACAGCTCCTCCAGCGACACGCCGCCCAGGTCTCCGTCTTTCCTGCGACGCACGCACCCGCGTCACCCCTATTCCCAAGTCCTGAAACTCCCCGGCAACCTGACATCACAACCAGGGGGTTTTGACGTGACGTCTAATAAATCGATGAACGACGGCTGCACGCACGAAAAAGTGTCCCGTTACACTCATTGTACGCTTGCGCCACATCTATCTCTCTTCCATTCCATTGGACCAACCATCGATTTGACTTTTTCGAGGCACATTAAACTTGAAACACTCCCATTCGTTTCCTACTTTTCCTCTATCATCGTCCTATCCTTAACAGAATGACACGGATTGGAAGAAGTTGAATAGCAAACACGTTTAAAAGTTATAGTTAAAATAATCTCTTCGTTAAAGTAACAAACATATTTGAATTAATGAGTGCAAATAAAAATAAATTTATCAAATAAATTGTAGATTTCATTTCACTCCTTCTGTGTATCCATACAAAATAGTGATAATTCGATAAAAATGATTCAATTTTATTCATAAAAGTATACAATCATTTCATCAATGTTTTGTTATGACGTTGTCACCTTAAACCGACTTTACAGACAACCAATTTTTTACCAGCTTAGAAGTCCCAAATTCCATATTGCTACAGCTGATGTTTCCCGGAGATTATGCTTCCACCTAGAGGTCCTGTCGATGAAGATTCCGCAGCTCTGCCGAACCCTGAGTATCTCGCAACACATCAGTGTGGTGAATGTTTATTCGAGTGTTGATACATACAGCCCATAAAATTCGAATTTAAAATCATTGAAATAATACCAAGTATTCAACGGGCTAGCTTAATTAAATATTATTTTTTTTAACATGAATTTAAACTTCAACTATTTGCAGAAATTGATTTAAAAATATCACTACTGAAAATGAATATTTTTATTATTGTAATAATATACTATATGTATACATGAACTGAAATAACGAGTTTCCCCGACCTTTCGTACACAAATAATCCTGTGGTCTACTCGCCGGAGTTGCTTTCTCGAGAGATGAAAGAGGTTGCATATATGTCATTCCAATGACAAAATTTAACGCGGTTTTACAAATACACACGAGTTTCCAAAATTGTTATAGATTCACCTAAAACTACTGAATGAAGGCTTATCAAACTTGTATGTAAATGCACAAAAAAACAAGTTTTTTTCATCACTTATTTTTTCTGTAGAAAGCCCAAGATTTCACGAAAAGGAAAATCGGCATATTAAACGTTTATTTGGCATTTTTGAGATGCCTAAATGTCAGCGGAATAGGTTTTTTTTCCGATTTTAACTTTTCAGTCACAAGAAAATATTCCATGAATATATTATGATTTCCCTGACTTTTTGAGGTATTTCCTGACCAACTTAATTTCCCTGACTTTTCAATTTTTCTATAGCCTACATGTAGCAAGCCTGTATAAGAAAACATATCAGCTTCAGGTTGAACACCACCCACAAATTTCTGTCCACTTGCTCTTGAAAATACCACTAGAGAGCTCCACAAAACACAAAGTGCCATGTTCAATGGCCAGTAAAACATAAACTAGAGTTTGTAACAGGAAGGGTATGTGCGTGTTAATTTGCATACCTACTTATCAGCTTCCAGTGTATGCAGGTCAGCAATTGGGATGTTTGAAAAAAACAGTTGTGAAACTCAATACTCAAAAATCCCTGACAAACTGCAATCCCCCATTCCCTACCTCTGATAAAGCACAAAATTCCCCGACATTTCCTGGTTTACCACCGAATGTCATCAAGAACCTGCCGTTCAAACCATGCGTTCTATACCTATGACTATCAACAGTAGGTTAGCAAGTACAGTGAAAGATGTTTAAGCCAGTATTCTAAGGACTGATACAGTCAAGCACCAATCAAGCTGCATGCATTCATTATTTATTTATTTATTTTAATTCCAGCTGTCAGCATTCTTAGTAAAAATACAAAATAAATTTTAAAATTTTTTTTATTTTCCTGAATTTTTTTCTACCCAATCCGTAAAACAGCGGTGCTATAAAATTTGAATTAATTCATTACCCGAGATAGAATTATTTTTTTACAGTGGCATGTTCCCAAGAAGATATGATTTCCACCCAGCTGAATATTTGAAACTTTCTCATTCTCACGTGGTATGAAATGTGGATGTTGTTAAGTCATTGAGGTGAGTTATTTAACGTTTCTTAATATTAATATTAATAATTCTTGTGGGAAAAAAATTAATGTTTTTGAGTTACATCACTTACATTCATTAAAGTATTCAATACATGAATATGTAAGTAATGTAGCTGACCTAACATAAAATAACAAATCTTTCACGTGTTTTTACAGTAAGCATTGTACTTACCCTAACCGACCATACACATGAATTCATAGTATTTTTAATGTAGCAAGCCCAACTAGCCAATAAATCAATATAGTACCAGAAAACTACTTGAAATATTGCAAAGCTGTTTTATTGAATATTAAAAAAAAAATTTTTTAATGTGTTCTTCTCCTATATAATTACCCGTCAGGGGTAAATATGTAGAGTAACGGTAGATGCAAAAAAAAAAAATGCTAAAAATCCGAAAATACTTTTATTCAATGCTCTTTCACTTCCTCTTTTCAAATCAACCGACGGAGGTAAGAAATTCCAAATACTTTAGGAGATATCGAATTTTTTAATTTTCATCACAATACCTGCGTATTAATGCGGCGATCACCATTGTTTCTTGTTTACGAGTGTCTATTATGTTTCTTATTGGACAATTTTGTCACGTGACAGTTCCGTGATTGGCCAGTATTCAAATGAACCAATACGTGATTATTTATTCATTTATTGTTCAATACGATGTTTAATTAAACGGTCAACTTCTGCCATTTGATCATTCGTTTCTAATTTTGAAGTCTTATTTTTGATTTGGATATTGTTGCGCAAGTAATAAGTAACAAAAAAAAATTACGTGAGTTGTTAATGTTCATCATTTGTCCGGGTTTTGTTAGGTCAGGTCAGTTACATTATAAATAATTTAAAACTAAAGAACCATTGAAATTAATTCACATTATTTTTAATGTCCACTTAGTTTGAAAGTATTTATAATGTAACTGACCATTTTAGTTCCTACTGTTCATCCTTTATCCGGGTTTGTTTGGTCAGGTCAGTTACATTATAAATAATTTAAAACTAAACAGCCATTAAATTTAATTCACATTTTTTATGTCCGCTTAGTTTGAAAGTATTAATAATGTAACTGTCCTGACCTAATCGACCATTTTATTTATTACGCATTCACTAACACACGGCAAAATAAAAAAATGGCGTCGTTCGAACGGTTATACAGGTGTTGTATTGCTAAATTAAATTCGATATCTCCGAAAGTATTTGGAATTTCGTATCTCCGCCGGTTGATTTGAAAAGAGGAAGTGAAAGAGCATAGAATAAAAGTATTTTCGGATTTTTAGCATTATTTTTCGCATATACCGCGACTCTACATATTTACCCAGTCAGGAAAATAGAGCAAAAAATCAATTGCTCGTGGGTCACTAAAGAACCAGATTTCGGAAAACCAATAAATACAGACATGAGATAAGGCTAGGATTCAAACCACGGTATTTTAGAGTGAGAGTCCAATGTTGCAACACCAAGCTTCATTTAAATTATCTAATTACATGGCAGAGGTGAAGCAACTAACTGTAGTTAAACCACGTTAATTTAATTTTTAATTAGGGTGTTTCATTGCTATGTGAAATGTTAATATTTTAATCTGATTAACTGAGTAAGCTTCATTGTGATCAAATCCGCGCTTTATTTCTAATTATTAAAAATAGCTAAATTGGAGGAAATAATTAGCTGTACTTACCTGTATTTCTGGACTATTTCTTTAGCCCTTTCTAGGTCTTGACTGGAAGCTAATACGTTCAGAGGGTATGTTATTGAAAAAAAGTATTTAGCGCGGCCCCAATACGTACTTTGATCCCACCGGGGCTTGTCAATATTAACTTTTTCCACGGACTTGTTTAAACTCATGTCAATTTGCAAGTGTTCCGCGTTTTTTTGTAAATTCTTAGGTAACCTCAGCAAAAATAAATCCTGCAATGTTACCCACTGCCTAGGAACAATGCAATAACTTCTTTAACACCGAACAATCAACAAACAATTAGCAATAACATTAGCACGCAGTAACAAACAAGCAACAATCGATTTTTACACTGCGATCGAGGTATATCGATTCATATGTTGTATAGTGATGTATCGTTCGTCAACGGTTCAAAATGAACGAATTGTTGAGAATAATGCAGATTATCATATGTTATCTAATAAAACGGATTTTTTGGAAGTCGATTACTCAAAAGCTGAACAGTGAACACGAATCGGGTATTTTGGTATATCAGAGGTTAGAACACCATGAAGGAAAGGGAGTTTAAAAAAAATTATCGCAGACACATTTATAAAAGTTTTCGGCGATTGTGGCCTAACTACCTTAGCAGAATCGTCCACCAAGTGGTTCTCGAGATAAAGCCTATCTTCTCCAATCGTTGTTGGCAGTATTGGCACATTTCCAGCCGCACACATGGCGCCCTAGAGTCCACTCTACTTCTATAGGCTGGGCTCAACATCAAGGGCGTCTACCTCACAGGGGAAGCAGCCGACTGTACACAAATGGAAACAACACAGGGAAGACGGGGTGGTGCTGGAGGGGGCAGAAATTCTGGCTGCGGCATTGCTACACACGAGCCAACCATGGGCCGAGGGGTACCGACCCCTCCGCAGGCCTTGTCCCGCTTCCAGTAGAAAAAGCATGGCCTAGGAGTTGCATTAACAGAATGTAATATACACCATGTTGGTCTCAGCCAGTGCGGCATATTTCTTATCCAAGTGAGCGTCTCTACCATCTATGGAGAGATGTAGCACACACACTCGGTAACTTGATTATGACCGCAGTGGGTCCTAGCATTCGTTCCACAGGAACAGGTCCGGTCCACCTGGGCGCGAATCCCGCGCTAGAGTTCCGGCTTCCGTCCAAGAGCGCGTGCAGGCGTGCGTAGACCATCATGCCGGTGGCGGTCGTGTCGTGACAGACGTATTATGCGCCTGGATGGTAATTCGCTTGCCTGCGCCGGGCTTCATCATGTAGCCTCGCGATGCCACGCATGCACGGTATCGGGGTGTTCTCAGAGTCTTCTCTTTGCCCGTCCTGCACTCGGTATTGGCCGGGTAGGGGGATATTTCGCCCCTAAACGAGGGTAGCTGGGGATTCGCCGGTGACTGTGCTGATGCGGCATCATAGGCAGTAGGTGATGTATGGAATGCGAGTATCCCACTGCGTGTGATCTTCCGCCAGTCTGAGCCTCAGCTGCATCATTATATCTTATGTCTTTCAGTGGGTTTGGTTCGGGGGTGGTATGCGGTGTAACCCGCCATTTTCCACATAATATTCCTTCCACTTCCGTCCCAAGAACTGTGATGTGTTGTCGTTTAAAAGGACGCGCTGGTAGCCCCAACGCAACGGTTTATTTGGCTCTGTTCGCAGTTTTTGTGCATGTGTCCCAGGTCGTCACGTTCGTCCCACGAATTCAGGCAGTTCGACTGTCCCACAGGTGTCGCTTTGGCACGTGCCAAAACCGGGGATGTCAGTCCCCGCTTCCCATGAGCTACGTCCTTACATGCTGCACAGTAGTACCAATTATCCCAAAAGAATTCTGTTCTTCTCTGGACATACATTGCAAGTGCTTAAAGGTCCGGCAGTTCCAGCACCATACCTCCTAGCATGTTAGACCTACAGCAGGTCACTGCATTTAAACTGTTCTAGTCCTGCAGCATTTCCTTGCCAAGCAACGCCATGGTTGTGTGTTTCGGTGCTTTGCACACACGCACGTGTCCATCTACACATGTTACACAGTACATGCTATTAATGTCTAACATGAACTCAGTTTTCACTCTATCTGCCCCGACACTTATTTCATTGTTGTCCGCCATTCCCTTGCACACTGTTCACAAAGACTCAACTCAACAATCCCACACGCTCGAAGTGGCCACGTTATCAGTCTTGTTACCCACATTCGGTGCTCTCGGCTCCGCAACAATCGCACGAGTACACGTTTACTGATCTTTCACTTGCCTCGCCACACGCTGACGGGCGCCATTTGCTACCGCAATGGGGGTTGAAGTGTTCGTCGAAGTTTAGGGTGCCACCACATGCATATTGGGCAAGTGGACCCAGCTACTCTGTTCTCAGGGCAGTGACGTTGACGTAGCCCGTGTGTGGCGAGGCCCATTTCCCCCTTTATCACTCAAAACCTTCGAAATACGATGACAGGTGGATGAAGCTCCTTCCTCTCGCAGCGCTCGCGACTCACTGACAGTTCGTCCTCGCTCGGCAATTCTCGGGAGCGGAGCACTGACGTCACATTGGCGGGCACTGGCCGACACGCACGCACACACACTTCGGCGGGCGGTCGTAGAGGGTGGTGGTGGAAGGAGGGGGCTCGCAGCATGCAAGGGGAAAGGTGGTGGCACATCGGGCTCAGCCCGGGATGATGTCAGGATGCAGCTATCTTCAATAGTGAGCTGTAGAATGTATAGCAGGGGTGGAGTGGGAGTATGGTTTTAAGGGTCGACATAAAAACATTTTGTTGCGAAAACCAGAAAATACAAGTGTGGCAAGACCTATTACTAGAGACATGCATATTTCGCGATTGCGATAAAACGAATTTTTACGCGAATTTGAGTACATTTTTAAGAATAACGCGAATTTCTCACATTTTGGATAATAACGCGAAATCCTTGAATTTTCGGCGAACAGTCAGAACATTTTCCTCATTCGAACACGGCAATTCAATTTGTAAATACAGTAACAAACGTGAAACAACAAAAAACCAAAGATAACTACCCACACAGTGTATTTTATAACATGAAAAGTTGCTTTTATTTCTAAACATGTAACAATTTAAGCCTAGGCGTGTAAAAGTCCGAGTAATTACAGCAGGAGACAATCTAATGTACTAATGTACTAGGGAAAAACGTAAACTCACGAATATAGAAACGTAACGGAAATGTCGGAAATATTACGTGGCTGATCGTAACATTGTAAGTGCTGATACTGTATTTATGTCACAACTTAGCCGAAATACTGGTACGAGACATGAACTTCACAAGATAAAATGAGTGGAATCTTGGTAACTGTTTTATACGTATTATATAATTTCGGAAGTATTATACTGTTGACGCATATTTTTTAAACTAACCATTTATTTGTGGGGATCGTAAATTATTAATTATTGGTATCAAGACATCAAGATGAACGTAAACTTGAACATGTCACGGCAGCGAGTAAGCGGGTGCGTATACCAATAAACTGGTATTAGAACTGGACAAAACTGGTACACGGGAGGTGGAGCTTATATTTTTTTCCGCTAGGCTCGCTTCTATTGGCTGGCTGCTGATGGAAGGTCACGAGTCTGGGCGGAGCATTGAATGAGTTATACTGCGCATGCGCAGCTCAGAGAACAGACGCCGCACTGGGCCGCACTGTAACAACAGATGATCGAGTACAATGACCTTTCTCCGCGCAAGGCGCGCAATTGACGGTAAATTTTCATCAATTTGCGCCCCTTTTTTATTTATTTTTACTGTGTAATGTAGCCCGTTCTGAACGCGGCAGGATGCGACTGTATTTTAATTAACTTTAACGTATTTCTTACTTTTCCCTTTATTTACACTTTCCCGCTTTTTACACTTTTTTACTTTGTCCCCATGAAAAGTGCAAATAAGGGGTTTTGCTGTATTTTGATATTCGGCTCGCCTGGACAGTCGATTATCACGGTGTTTACAGCAGGTTGTTTCTCGAAGCGTTGTTCTCTTATATAGTCTTTAGCGTTGTTTGTCCATTGCGTCCATTTTTATTAACCAAATACCAAATTTAAAATGCAAACACGGTGACGATTCGTAACATTCTGTTGTGCGCAAGTTAAAGTTTAACGGGTCGAATTTTGTTACAGATAGTTTTCAACGTCTGTGAAATAAATTAAAGGTGTACAATTTAAAGGTCGGCTAAAACATTAGGCCTATTAAAATGCCTAAAGTGCCGGTAACTGCAAAACAGCGAGCCTCTGAATTTTCTCAACACGGACTTTATGCTAGTGATTCAACCACACTTTTTTGTCGTCACTGTAATGTCACCGTCTCTTGGGATAGGAAAGACTCATGTGAAAAACATGTAGGCAGTGAAAAACACAAGAAGCGTCTCTCTTCATTGCAAGGCTCATCTAGTGCGTCTGAACGCCAGTCGTCAATATCTTCAGCGTTTCAGACAGCAAAAAATAATGTCCAAAAAGACAAAAAGTTGGAATTTATAAAGGAAACAGCAGAGACCTTTATAAAGGCAAATATACCCCTTGAAAAGCTTGATGATCCTAATATCAGGGCATGGCTGAACAAATACATCGAAGGTGCTGGAGACATGCCACTTGCGAGAACAGTCCGTGAGAAATATGTAGGGGACATAGCCAAATGCAGAATTGAAGATGCCAAAACTGCATTAAAGGACAAAAAAATTGACATACTGTGCGACGAAACAACAGATAAAATGGGTAGGTGTGTATTTGTTGTTTTATTTAGAATTCTGAATCTTCAACAGGATAAACCAGAAATATTTGTTGCAGGAGTTCACTTTCTTGAAGCTGCTAATGCCACAAACTGTGTGAGGGCAATTTTAGATTCACTCAAAATGTACAATGTACAGTATGGTGATGTGCTCTCAGTAGTAACCGATGCTGCTCGTTATATGACCAAGGCTGTTAGTACTCTCGAAGTAATCCTTGGAGACCAGTTAACGCATGTCCAGTGCTGGGCACATAAGTTAAATCTAGTTGGCAATGTCTGGGTGAAAGAGTTGCCTGAGTTGAACAATGCTATGAGCAAAATAAAAAATGTGTTCAACAACACCAGGAAAAGAAGGCACCTGTATGCTAGCTTTCTTGAAGAAAAGCATGGAGAGAAACGTCCATTGTTCCCACTTCCTGTTGTTACTAGATGGAATTCCTGGTTCAACAGCGTTTTTTATGTAGCAGACTACATACATGACATTGTTGATTTCTGCAAAACAGATGAACTAAAGGCAACACAAAATTCAGGGGTTGAGTTTCTGTGTTCACTCACAGAAAATGACATTTCTCTCATTCTTTGTCAAGCTGTCTTTGTGAAAGAGCATGCCAAGAGCCTTGTAGAGCTAATACAGAAACTTGAAGGTTCTTTGTATCCAACTGCCCATTCACTATATGGGGACTTGCAAGGTATAAAAAAAAAATTTGAAAACATCACTCGTGGCATTTATTTTGAGGCAACCAGTAGAGCTTTGTCTAACATGCCCCCCGCTAAAGCTGCTGAAGCTAAAGTGTCCATCACAAGAACAGCAACACAAGCCCTTTCCAAACTGAACTCTCTCATGACAACTGACCCAAGTAGAAAGAGATTTGAAGCAATTCAAATTTTTAGTCAGGAAAGTTTGTTGCTTGCTAAATTAAACCCAGAAATGGTGCAGAAACTGAAAACTGTCCATAGTCTCTACTCCATAAGCACTGAAGAATTAACAGCTGGTTTTGGTCAGCTTCAGGACATTGTTACAAAACAAATGGAAACAGACAATTCAGTGGACGTAGTGAAGTCATTGAATGTAGTAAAGCTGTCACAGCCATTGTTTGCTTCCAGCTGCCTTGAAGCCATCTGGATGCCTTCTGCAAACGTTGACTGTGAACGATTTTTGTCCTCATATAACACAGTCTTAACAGACCGCAGGACAAATTTAAGTGAGGCTAATTTGTGTATCATGGCTACTTTTGCTTTCGAGAGCTAAAGTTTGAGGATTTTGTTCCATGTGTTTATGTCACTATTTTAGAGACTTCATATTTATTCTTGCTGGTTTAGGTACTAAAATATTTTCAATTACTGTATGTAAAAAGTGATGTGTAAATTCGATTGTAAATTACTGCTGCTAGTGCAACTGTACAATGCAAGAATGTGTCCAAAATTTCAAGGTATGCTTAGCTTAATTTTTTTAATTTATAGTGCTAAAACTATTTAAAAAATAACACCGCTTTTGATGTATGATAACACCACTTTTAAGGGTAAATAACAACGAATTTTGCTATAAAATAAACCCCAAAACTGCATGTCTCTACCTATTACATTAGATTTTCTAAAGTAACTGTAAATAAGTTTTATAACTTGTAGATCAGGAAACTTTTTTTTACCAGATTGTGTTTTAAATGGGGGCAAGTCAGGAGTCACTACAGTAATGAATGCTCCTAAAGTTATGGCTGAAAAATTACAAAAACAAGTAGGGCAGATAGTCTCGAGAGAAAGGGGGAGAGCTAGCACCTCAATAATAACAGAGTCTGGAATTAGAATACCTCCAGTATTTGTTTTTTCACATGTTCACTACAAAGATCATATTCTCAACGAAGCCCCCAATAGAAGTCTGGAGCTAGCAGCAAAAAGGGGCTGGATAAATGTAGATTCGTACTTACAAGTTTTGAAAAACATACTTAGAATCACACTTCTTTTTCAAAAGAAAACCCAGTGCTTTTACAGTGCGATAATCATATTCTCACGTATCCTTGGAGGCAGTTGATCATGGTCATGACAAAGGTATTGTTAATCATTCCCTCCATACACATCACAAAGGTTGCAACCATATTATGTGGCAGTATTTGGTCAGCTTAAAGGCAAACTCAAAATTGCTTTCATAAACTGGCACTTACATCATACATTAAAATGCTTAATTAATGATGTCCCTTAATTAATGAAGATCGCTTACTACAATCTTTTACGCCTAAGAACATCATGCAATAATTTAAAGTAAAAAAAAAAAATTGTATTTTAAATAAATTAGCAATTTAATTTTTTCTGAGGATGACTTCTCACCAACCAAGGTTTACAGATCAACTCCTCTTCCAATTGCTCAGACATCATAAAATCCCTAAACCAAACCCCTCACAAAACAGATTCAAGTGTAAATAGATCCGATGCCGCCATAATTTCAGAAGAGCCTTCTTCCACACAAGTAACCCAGGGAACTGTTTGACCTTTCCGCATGTTACTCCCACATCATCAAATTCTAAAGGGAAAGGAACGCAGTAAATCTACCCCAGTGGTTGGGCACCATGAGAAAAATGCTCACCATAATATCTAAAAATAAATTTGATGGTTATCGAGAATCGTTTATGACAATTATATATATTCGTAGTTATGAGCCACAAACACATTCTTAGCACATAAGGAAGCCAACAAAATCAGCACTTGATAAATATCATATTAATTTGCTTAGGTTTACAAGCAACTTACAAAATACCAGTTAATATGGCATCTTCATACATGTTCGTTTTTAAATGAAATATTTTGGAAAGACAGTTGGCGGCACAGAATTCCCAAAATTTGCTTTCAAATAGTTTTTCCTAAAAGTAAACAATCGTCGTGAAAGTAGTGTTCGTTCAAAAGAATTATTTATGATAAAAATCTTATATTTAATGTTAATACGTGATTATTAATGATGTCCATAAATGACTTTTGTAAGAAAATCTCAGTATTAAAAATGAATAATTTGAGATACTTAACATTATCATCTCAATTGTCATGTACAACTTTCAAAAATAGTGAATTACTGCAAGATTTGAAGTGAGCGTGTAATTCTAGTAATATAAAAACCTAAGTATCTCTGACAATTTGCGCAGTGTACATTTAATTATTGTTTCCCAACAGCTAGGATATTTTTTTCTTCAAAACAATGCCTTCTTTATAATGTTTTTTTTTCTGGTTCCTTGAAATATTTGAAAACAAGATTCTACTGTAGAGTAAATCCCTGGAACAAATCAAAGTGCTTAAGAAAAAAAAGCTATACTTATTAACAGGGATAATTTACTTAAAGGCTAAAAATTTATGTATGAATAGGTAAGGTGCACAATTTTTTTTTTTTTTTTTTTTTAAACATAAAGCAGGAAATTTTCCTAAAAAGGATTTTCTCAAGAGGGTTTTACTGAAAAACTGGAAAGCACATGACATCATTACACCCTAGCACACCAACATACAAGTTGGATAATAATACTGAGCAACATTTCAACAAAACATATTTAAAATCACAATGATTTCCCTTACGACTTATCATGAAATTTGTACCATAATGTTTGGCCGACATAGTCGAAAATAATTATTTCCCTTCTTTGATCATCCATCTCTAACAAATTTTTACTTTAATAATGTTCGTACATTTTTTTTTACAAACAAATGCTCAAGTCTATTCTATTATTATGAATAAAAATAATTAGAAATCTAAATCTTATAATAAACATTACATTCTTACACTCGTGTGTTGGCGAATTGATAAATAAAAAGTACTAAAATATATTAACAAGGATTTACTGTAATTTGAAGCACATTAATAATTAAAAACAACCAATGGAATACGAAAATCAAACTGACTTGAGCAATTAAAATTAACCTTTTGATACTATTAAATATGAATGTTTAAGACAAGGAGCAAAGAAATTCTCAAAAGAGTGTAATGACTATTTTAACTCCCATTAATTAAAAATTCTCCAACATGTACGAACAATCATAACTTATTTAAAAAATGCACGTTTTTATTAAATTCCAAACAAAGCAAGATATCAGAAATTAAATTTTCATCCAACATATTTACTACTAACAGCATTCTGCAGAAAAATTTTAGAAAGCAAGAAATGAAGTATGTAAAATAACAAAAATACATATATACATATTTATTTACATATATTCTTAAAGTGTGGTAAAGAACATTCCAAGCAAATTCATAGATTCAACCCTGGCGGGTGTTTATCAATGCTGTATGGCAACTCAACAGGAGTTTCATTCAAACAATAAGAGATTCTAAAAAGTATACTAAATAGAAAAAAACAACAAACAAGATAATTTATGGATAGTCACCGCTAAAAGGAACTACAGACTAAAATAGACATATAACATCCGATCTTACAAACCACTCATTACTTCTAACACTACAAAAAAAAAAAAAGTTAAACCGCCTTGCCACTCAGAACACGATTAAGTAGCTACAGCCAATGGCAGCATTTTTTTCAAAAATGGGAAACTGGTTTTTGTTTTAACTTGACACATTTGATTTTACGTCACCAATGAGAGCACAATTGGCAGAATATAGCCGGGGAAAAAAAAAATTCCACGGCTAGATTTATCGAAAAAGATGGCTTTGGGAAAAAATTCCCTTTGGGATAAAGTGCAGCAGCTCGGTGAACGCCGCGCAAATAGGTCCACACTTCACGTGCCTAGAGAGAGAGCGACAGAGTGAGCAACGCGGAGGCTAAAACAAAGAACGCAGTGCGTCCGAACTCTCAGCCAATGGGGCAACTCCACGGAAAGAGGTCACAGAGAGGAACAAACGCGGGCTCGCTCAGACGACCGGCAGCGAGGCGAGATCCAAGCCCTCGAAGTACGGGTGCTTCAGCGCGTCCTTGGCCGAGATGCGGTGCACCGGGTCGTACGTCAGCATTTCCTGCAACACGCACAGTAGAACGCCACAGTTACTAATGTCTAACAGCATCAGCTGCAAGCGTCGTCGAGAGTTGGTCCAAGGTCACAATTAAAGAGAAACACTCAAACCTGTTTCAGATAAGCGCACGCGCTGAAACGGTTCTATTGTTTTCTCGCTTGCAGCGCCACCAATGCAAAAGAAGACTCCTAACAATTGGTAGAGGGTGAAGTAAGTATTGTTAAATGCTACTTAAATTCCATGATATAACTTGCATTTTGGTGCTATATGATTAGGGACCAGATTACATTGCGTTATTTATAACATATTTTCATTTTTGAAACAGGAGATTTCAGCATTATTGTTTTTATTATTTTTTGAATCCTGGTGATTCATAAATTTATTATTAAAGAACATTACATTTATGATTTAGGCTATTATATATTGCACATTTAAAATATAATAATTTTTAAAGGGTTGTGCGAATGTTCGGTATACCGATACCGAAATCGAAATTATGCTACTTTCATTTTTGATTTCGGTAAGAATTTCATCTGTCGAAGTTCGTTTTTAGCGAAATATTTCGAGCCAAACGAAAGTTCAATAGCTTACCGAAGTTCATTTGTTCTAGTTGAAAAAGAAATCATAATTTAATAAAAATGTACAGTAGAATACCGGTACAATAACGTACCTTATTATAAAGTATATTTCACTTAACGAATTTTTTTTAAGTCCCCGCCAAAAATCATATCTTCGCCATGCAAAACGGTTTCAGTTTAAAGTATCATATTTTCACTATAACGTAAAAATTCTACTAGTAGCGTGGCATTACTACACCAAAATTTTCTTAAACTGGTAAATAAATTTCCAGCTAAATGATTAATGTAGTAGAACAAAGATACACAAATACCACCGCAATGTATTTTCTAACCTCTAAATTCTCAAAACAAAGTTAACAAACAGTTGCGCGCACAACCATGGATTATACCGTACGTAGTATGCGACGTGAGCAACACAACACCATTCGATACATCGAAAGACGGCAGTTTGAGAGAAGTATTAATTATTTAGACAAAAGTGTTACGCTACGCTAAAAATACTGTTTGATGTCTGTGCCGGGATTGTTTATCGTTATTGTTGAGTTTATTTTCAGGTTACGTTATTTAGACACCGCATTGTATTTGTGCTACAATATGAATGATCCTGGAGATAAAAAGAAACGAAAAAGGAAAAAGTGGATATACTCAGAGAACTAGACAAGGGGAAAAAAGCAAGTCGCAGTTGCGAATACATATGGCATTGCGGCTCTCCTGTAGCTATTTTTTTATATATTTTTTTCTCTTTGTAAAGATATGTATGCATGTTTCAGTACTAAGTACAAAAACTTGAGGTACCTGTAAGTACTTAGCACTGAGATTCTACTGTAATGTCTTTATATGATTTGCTTGTTATTACTAATAATGTAATAACATATGCAAATCATATAAATACATTAATTAGAAAAAAGATTTCCATTAAGATTAATTTACGTGGTGATGAAAAAAAACTCACGTTAATGAAAATACTGTAAAATCATAATTTGAACAAACATGGCAGATAAAGTAAACAAAATTCAACCGTGATTACAGTAGGCCTAGGTATCAGAACAAAATCATGCAATATTTGAAAAATTACCTGATTCATTTGCTTTCAAACAATAGTGTAGGTACTATATTCGTAAAACATACATTCCATAACTGTTAGTACACTATTTAGTAGTGGTGCACCGATATGACTTTACCGATTACCGATTATGAGAGCAATAATCGGCAGATACCGATTCAGTTACCGATTATAATGAAGAAATTTTTTTAAGTGTAATAATGCACACATAAATTTTTATTCCCGTGTGAATTTAATAACAAGATTAGGTAAAATCGAGAATACAGTTATAACAGTATAAAATATATAAAATACACTATTAAGTGATTGCAAAGTGTAAATTAAATTAACTTCTATTTATATTTGTTATTGTAAACAACTTGAACTACAGTCTAATAATTGTAATTAAAATGGGTAAGTTTTGGTAAATATGTATTGTACGGATTAGCGCCAAAAAAAATCGTACAAATATGAAATAACTTTCATTATATGCTATATTACGTCCTCTTTTAAGAACCGCCTGCGGAGATAAAAAATTCCAAATACTTTTGGAGATATGGCCGTTCTTATTTTGCTATACCAGACGTGTGTAATAATTTGACCGTCGCCATTTTATATTTTGCCGTGTGCGCGTGAATGTCTAAATAACAGAAATTGTCCATTAGGTAAGGTTAGTTACATTATAAATACTTCAAAATAAACGGAAATTAAAAATAATATCAATTTATTTTACATGTTGTATAGTTTTAAGTATTTATAATGTAACTGACCTGACCTGACCTAACAAAATGGGACAAAGGTAGATTAGGTCAGGTCAGCTACATTATAAATATTTTGAAACTGAACGGACATTAAAAATAATAAAATTAATTTTATTGGTTGTTTAGTTTTAAAGTATTTATAATGTAGCTGACCTGACCTAACAAACCGGGACAAAGGATAAACAGAATAAACTCACGTAAGTTTCTTTTTACATGATGTATTCGTTCACGTGAGAGTCCTAAGATCCACATAAAGTTCTGCCATTCCCGATTACACCCGAATATTCACCTTCGGCCAACCTCGGGATTTATTTATTTTTGCGCAGGAAAAATGAATTGAAATATTAAAAGTGGTCGGATAGGTTAGCTACATTAAAACACTTTATAACCCTTTGGATGGTTAGTTAGGTTAGTATAGCTACATTAAAATAAACAGAGAAATATAAATATTAATAAATAAACCCGAGGTTGGCCGAAGGTGAATTGTTCGGGTGTAATCGGGAATGGCAGAACTTTATGTGCATCTTAGGTTTCTCCGTTCGGGAACATCGCAAAAAAAAAATCATACTTGTAAACAAGCAACTGTTATCGCTGCATGAGTGCACAGGATGAAAATTAAAAAATTCGATATCTCCAAAAGTATTTGGAATTTCTTATCTCAGCCGGGTTTAATGAAAAGAGGAAGTTTAAGAGCACAGAATAAAGGTATTGAATAAAGGTATTTTCGGATTTTTAAAATTTTTTTTTAAAAAAATCGCCAAAAAATGAAGATTAAAAAATTCAATATCTCATAAAGTAATTGGATTTTTTTATCTCCGCAGGCGGTTCTGAAAAGAGGACGTAAGATAGCATATAATGAAAGTTATTTCATATTTGTACGATTTTTTTTGGCGCTAATCCGTACAATACATATTTACCTAAGTTTTTGTTGCGGAAAACTAGCATTATTATTGACTATCACATAAGGTTGCATCAAGAAATTACCGTTTAACAATGTAAACATGCTGCTTTATTTTGTTCACTTGAGTTTATAGAAAAATGTTTCCACACTTCACTTTATTTCTCCCTACTCGCCATCTCACTATAATTATATAAAAATGACTCAAAACCAATTCTAGCACATGTGATTTTATTTATGTTGACTGAATATATAAAATTATAAATACTTTTTCACTTTTCACGTCATACAAATAACAAACGGATAATGTTACCAAAGACGCCCATAACGAGTTTGTAAAACGCAGTGATAAAAACTAGAAGGTATCGGGACCACGATTTTAAACCGCTACTACGACTCGAAAAGATCGATTGTCATAGAATCCACTGCAACTGTTTGTGGTATTTTGATTGCGTGCCATCTATTTTACGTCTCTGGCTATAGGTAATGTACAAGGCCACTAAACAAAAGACGAAACGTAAATAAACGTGTAGGAAAAATGTATTTTTTATTGTTCGAGGCAATGTGATTTATTAAACTTGACGAAATATCTGTAATTATGATATGATGGAGTTAGATGAATTTTGTAATATATACAAATATTACCGTATTTCATCCTAAAATGTGTAACAAAATATTACACGGTAAAAACCTACTTAATTACGCCGGGACGTAAATAATCGGCAAAGTAATCGTTAAGATAATCGCCGATTACGATTAATCGGTAAGTACCCATAATCGCCGATTACGATTCATCGGTATCCGCATCGGTGCACCACTACTATTTAGTATTTACCGTATACACATAAACAAAGAACGTACCTACTTTTATTCGCGCACAGCCAAACAAAAACATTGTCGTCTGCTTTATTTAAATTTTACATACTCTGACTGGCATATAAAATCCTCATAATATACAGCCAATTAGACAAAAAGGTCAAAAAGTCACTGCATGTAATGACCACTTGGCAGCAACCATTTGTTATGTTTTGTTTTGACCATGTCCCTTGCCTGGTTTACAGCTTCTTGAGCTAGCCATGTGTGACAGTGGTGCAAGATGGCGGCCGTTCCGCAGTATTCACGTATTTTTTCATCAGTACCATGCACGTGATAAATATATTATCATAGACTGCAACATTACGACTGTAAAGGAAATAGTCTGTGCGCTGAAAGATCTGGATTGATTCTTGAAATTTACGAGTGACATGGGGCTGTGTTGTGTGGTCTAGGGCGGATGTTGATTATATTAAATAGTAATATTTATATATACATCAAAAGGTACCAAAATGATTTATGTAATAGAATTTATTACTGAAGAGCAAATTTTGGGGCACTTTTTTTCTTTGTTAATTAAAAAATTTCGCTTAACTTTCGTTAAGAATATATTTATCTCATAGAAAAATTCATTTTCGTTTCACTTTCGCGAAACTTGATAAATTTTCTTTCACTTTCATTTCATGTGGATAAAGTCACTTTCGCACATCCCTAAATTTTTAATAAGCTTGTTTAACTACTCAGAACAAAAATAAATTTTTTAAGTAATTGTGTGTTTCAAAAATGTACCACTGCCATAATAATAAAAAAAAATTACGAATAACACTTATGTGAAATCTTTTTTAAAAAACTTTCCCCATCAATTTACCACATACATTTTGGTACAAACTTTCCGCAAAACAAATTACATCAATCAAATTCACCATATTAAAAATTATAAGGTTTATGGAATTCAGTTAAATTTCTTATTAAGAATGCTGATCAATATGATCTTGGTCGGATTTAGGTGCTAAATGATGTGTTAACTTGCATTTCCGGTGTTATCAAGGGTTTTATCGCAACCCACCATATAATGTGTCCACATTTAAGAAGCAAGGGAACCGACCTGCAGCAGGTCCAGCGCCAGGCCGTCCAGGTTCTTGACGTGGTTCTCCAGGTTGTTGTCCGTCCAGTTGGGGAAGGAGGCCTTGTAGTCGGGCAGCTTCGACACTCCGGGCCACAGCTTCTCCGTCGGAGTGCGGAGCACCCTGCGCACGGCACGGCACGCCACCCCCCCTCCGTTACATCCGTTACGCAGCGCCGTGTCTCCCCCGGACCGGCGCGCCAGTCTTCTCGCGGCGACCGCGACATCACGCGGCGGGGAGGCGAAGACAAAAGGAGTAATGCAAGCAGGGTGTCCACAAGGGGAAAAAAAATATTTCGTAACATCTCAGGCGAGAAAAAAAGTACTAGATTAGAAAGAAAAAAGTACTAAATTATAATTTGTTATGGTTTTTTTTTTAACAATTTAGGAAGTTATTATGACATTGTACAATGCTCGAACTTAAATATATCACACCACACACACATACATTCCATATTTTTTTTTTTTAATAATTAAATAATAAAACATACTGGAGTTACAATAATATTATTACATTAAAGAAAAAATGTACTAGATCTGTACTAAACCAATTTAAAAAAGTTATAAAAGTACTAGATCTAGTACTAAATTACCAACTGTGGAGACCCCTGAATGCAAGTCCCTTCGAGTGCTTTGTTTTACGCCTAAAAATTACTCTAAAAAAAAAAAAGCACTTTATGGTCATTTTCATTATCACGGTCCTAAAAATACAGTTTAAAAATTTAATCCCACATCAAAAGCACTTTTCGGCCCTCAACGAATTCTTAAATGCTTTTCGCAAAGACACTTGGATATATCGAGTATTTTTGAAATCACGTTTTTTCCTGAAGCTATGTGCGCGCCCGGGCAGACGGCGCCCTTAATATTCTAGGTAAATATTTTATTTTTTTTATGTCCAACACTGTTGAAATTGCAGACTTATTGAGTGGCCAAACATAAATAAAAGGTAATAATAAAAAAACAACCAGTGCATACTTTTCACATAATTAGCTGTCAGAGTTAAATTTATAACATTTCTGTGCAGAATAGATAAGAACCAAATGGAACAAATACAGTGAAACCTCATTAATACAAACCTGAAGGGGAGTAAAATATTTCAGTTTGTAATAACGAGGTTCATATTAATGAGGTTCTTGAGCCAATAGGTAGAATAAGAACTCGATAAGAAATATTGAATTCCTACATGTCAGAGCACTAAAAATGTGGAATATTATTATTGTAATAGAAGCCAGATATTGACATGCACACTAACAAAATACACTTAGAAGCAATTTTAATAGTTTTAATAAAATATACTATAACAGACTGATAATTAGTATACATATACGTATGTATGTATTCTTATTTAATTTGCTTCCAAAGTTTTGACAAAAATGATTAACATTTACCGTACAGTTAATTGCTGTTGAGTGTATAGCAATTCTTATGCAAAGTATGCAAGATATATTTACATAGGTTTAAAAAAATCATTAATTTTTTTCTGGACACACTTATCTCTGTAAATATCATTTACAGCAGAACATATCTTCTCAAATCCTGCAATCAAGTCAATTGGCACATCACTTGCAGCAAGTACATTTTCCAGTGTACGCAAAGCACTGATTGTATCACTTTTGCTTGGAAGTTTATGCACTACCTCACCATTGTCGTCATCACCATCATTATCCTGACTTGTACCACCCTCACAAAGTGACTGTACAGCGTCAGCCGTTGGTGTTTCCTGTAATCCTCGTGAACCAACAAGATCTTCTGCAGTTAATCTTGCACTGGTGTACACACTGTCATCAATATGAACAAACTCATTGAAGTCATTATCAACTTGCACATGTTCTTTTAACTCTTGCCAATCCTCTAAAGGTTGATCACAGTCAGGTTCTTCAACAGTTTGCTGGCCAAAACCACTTTTTGCAAAGCAATGCACAATTGTCTTTTGGCTGATGCTGTCCCACGACATGGCTATACTGCGGATAGCATCCAAAACTGACCATCTAGGAAGCTCAGTCTTTCCTTTTTCACACTGCCTGATAAGGTATTTCACCAAGCGCTGTCTGTAGTTTCTTTTCAAGCACTGTATTATACCTTGGTCGAGTGGTTGTGTCACACTTGTTGTATTTGGTAGCAAGAAGAGTAAGGTAATGTTTTCCAACTTCATACCATGAGCAGTATGTGCAGCACAGTTGTCCAACAATAACAAAATTTTGCGATTTAGAGTCGCCATTTTCCTGTCCAATTTTAACAACCACAACTGGAAAATTTTTGTGGTGACCCAAGCCTTACTGTTTGCCTCGTAATCTACTGGCAGGTTTTTTGCTGCAACATCTTTGAAACATCTTGGCTTGGCAGACTTGCCAATAACCAAGGGTCGAAGTTTAGTACTGCCATCTTGATTACAACATAGTAAAACTGTAAGACGAACTTTACTGTGTTTACCGCCATGGCAGTTTTCACCTTTTACGGTTAGAGTTTTATTGGGCAACAGATTGTAAAAAAGCCCTGTTTCATCCATATTAAACACATCTTGTGGTGCAAATTTACTTACGATGGACTGTACTGACTGAAGCCAGTCACTCGTTGCTGTTTGGTCGACAGCTGCAGATTCGCCACAAATGGATTTTGTGGCCAAATTATGCCTATCTTTGAAGCGTTGAAGCCATCCGTTGCTGCAATGGAAATCGTCAATTCTGAGTTGCAGTGCCAGCTGATCAGCCTTTTCTTGGATAATAGGCCCGGAAATTGGAACTCTGGCGGCGCGCATTTGATGAAACCACTCCAGCAGTTTGGCCTCTAATTCGGAATGTTTACCGACGCGCATCCTTTTCTTAGTTTGATTACTACCTTTCCTGACCGCTTCTTCTATTTTATCTGCTTGCTTTAGAATTGTACTTAAGGTTGATTTTGATATACCAAACTCTTCAGAAAGTTCTGTTTTCGTTTTTTCACCCTGACGAACTGAATTTATTATCTTAATTTTCGTCTTCAATGCAATTTCCTTGCGTTTACGTTTTGCCTCCATTTTTATGTGTGTACGTACAAATTCTAAAGTTTAATAAAATTCTCACGAGATAATTCACTTAAACTTTCATTACAACGTACACAAATATTAAACACGTTAGGCGTAACATATATTTTGTTTTTATTGGTCCGGCACAGATTCATGTATACAAAGGAAGTACAAAATCGAACGTAAATACCATCCCACGTGAAGTTCGATATATCGAATATTGTACAAACGCGAGTGATTTCTGAACATATCGAACACACGAACGAGTGATTTTGAAAACATAGAGTTAAAAACACACTTCGGACACTCAGGCGGGGCCGTATCTTTGTGGTAATCTTTGGTTCGTATTAAACGGTAAACATGACTGTTTGTTTATACGGACGGGAATTGTTATTGTTCGCTATACATAATAACGAGAATTTCGTATTAACCAAACAAATCTTCATTGTGTTTAATGGGCATATTTCACGGGGAAATAGTAATAGGTAATATTAACGAGTCATTCGTGATAAGCGGGATAATATTAACGAGGTTTCACTGTAATTGCAAAAAAAGTTTTTAAAAGTAAAATTGGTGTCTACTGCACGGTACACTTAAAAATTTATTTCAGAACTATCAATTCAATATTATTTAGCCGTTTTAAAATTATAAAAAATCCGATGAAATTAAAAGGCCAAGTAAAATGTTATAATATATATATATATATATGAAGAAATGAAACCATGTAACGAAAAAGCCAGCAAAACAGACTTAAAAACCTTGAAAGTTCCAGATTTATGTTACATTTAAATCTCCTTATCCATACAGCATAACAATGTCAAAAATGCAACTTGGCCAGCTAATGCAAATGGAGTGCCTTATTTATAATTTTTTTTAAAGTATATATATATATTCATGGGCGAATCAGACATGAAGCTTTCCATCACAACCAAATAATTCTTCAAATAAAAAACAAATAGCAAAATTTCCCGGGGAAATCCGACTGAATGTTAAAAAGAGCTTCGATTATTTCTGTAGTTACGTAATCTTTACACAGGCCATGTCGACTCCCCCTCCCCCCCCCCCCTTTCCAACCAACATGGCATGACGAACCACCGGGATGGACAAATCACACATACTAGCCATCCTGTAAACATCCGTCTGCAAACTACCAACTTAAAGTCTGTTCACATGTCCTTACATTACTTATGTCAGATGGATAGTTTTCTTTAAACCAGATCCCAAAAAAAAAAAAATGTTAATATTAATGCATAGGAAATTTTCTTAAACCTGTTTATTTTTGCAGCAAGTTTAAAAAAAAAAAAAAAAAAAAGGCAGCTGGAAATGAAAGTTAGGACAGCTAAGGTTCGTTCGGGAACTTCTCTCGCGACCCTGCCCGCCCACCTGAATATGCGGAACAGCTGGTCTATCTCGGAGTCTCCCTGGAACAGGGGCCTCTTGGAAGCCATCTCGGAGAAGATGCAGCCGATGGACCACATGTCGACGGGGCAGGAGTAGCGCGTGGCTCCCAGGAGCACCTCCGGGGCGCGGTACCACAGCGTCACCACCTGCGCGACAAGCGGAGACCACGTCACACTGCACGGCGAGTCAACGCAACACAACACCGATACGCAAGTCAGTAACACCATTCGGCGCAGAAATGTCCATACCAGGGACACGCATACTCCGCGAAAATATTCCGAGATCAGTTATAAGTTAAAAACACCGCAGCATCGTCTTGTGTTCCGTGACTGGGCGGATTCCTTTCAGGCGCATGTTGATTGTCACAACAACCGATCACAGTAAATCCAGTGCGGAAGCAAACGCGTCACGAGTGGCTCGGTCTCAAACATGGCAACGTCTTCTCTAGCGGTCGGGCCGCCAATCACAAGGGAGAAACCGCCGGTGCGGGTATACCTTGTTGCAGTCTAACAGGCGTTAAAATTTATTCGCGAAAAATGCCTGCCCCTATCCATCACATAATCGTCAGACATTTTATACTAACATCAAGTTTTAGATACCCTCTTTTAGCGCTTAACGGTCGCACGCGCGTAATCGTCGCACCCATATTTTTGGTCGTCCAAATTTGGATTAAAAAAAACTCTCGCGTAAACATCGCATGATGTTTTTGGTCCCGCTATTAGATTCAGAGCGCTTTGTGTGGGTATTTTTTCAGTATAAAACAATGTAGTTTAAAATAAAAATCTAATATTTATTCGGACTTTACCTCTTACTTGTTTAATTAACGTTAACACGTACAGTGGAACCTCATTATTACGAGTACGGGATACTACGAGACCTTCGTTGTTACGACAGTTTTGTAATGCATCGTCAGTTTCACTACGTAAATCATAGTCAATTAAACCAGTTATTACGAGTGCCTCCTTGTTGGTCTTTTCTTAAGTACGTGCGATTTGAATGGCATATTTAAAAAAAGGAATAACACAAACACACAGTCATTTAAAAAAAAAAGTTCACGCAGTAAATACAGACAGCTATGTGGCTACCAGACGGTCTGGGTGGAAGGACTGGTGACAAACAACATGTGCTCTCTCTTTCCCTCCCTCTTTCTCTTGACGGCACCAGTTGCTTCCCATCCTAAGTCGGCGGAGGGGTAAATATAAAAAAAAGACCAGCCAACAACCTTCCTTTCTTCATTCCTTTGCTCCCTTTTTTTTTTCCACCGCTTCACATACCTTCCCACCGTGATCTTGAACGGCACCGGTCTTTGTATCAGGCCATTTCATTTGCGATTAAATGAAAAACCATTGTAGATACAAAAAATTCCATAGACACTTTCTATTCGTAATTTAATTTGCTACAACTTTTATTCAACACTTTTTTTCACTATAGTGCACCCTTTACAAGTCACGGTGTGAAATTAAGACTGTTTGGATGGTGCAGGACTTTAATTTTTTATATTCGGTTATTACTAGTATTTTTGCCACCGTTGTCAGCTCTTGTAGTAACGAGGTTCCACTTAAGTTGTCTAATGTGTAAACTTTCTTTTAAAAACGTTTTTAAACTTTATAACCTTCATCTTTTCGTCTGCGTCACCGCGATGAACCGCTTACAAAAATGTAGACAGCGCTCGTTGCAATCATTAATGTTTGGTTATGTTGCTTCCCGTATAGAGCGCGCACAAGTAGCCGAATATCGATATCTCGCCGAGTTCATGCAACGCGCGCCTCTGTCAAGTGCCGAGTTAACTACATCTGATGGCCCGCTCTCTTTCGTGGTGTGTGTCCTTACTGCGGCGATAGTTAAGCGTTTGTTCGGCTTGCATTTGGATCACAGATTTTGTTTTTCTATTTAAAGATGAAAGTTTTTTTTGTTGCATGAATTAATTTAAATATGTAGATTGGCGTGCTCTTTTATACTTTACGTTTTAAATAAACGTACTTTCCATGAATTGGTTTTTTTTATGAATATAATTATCGAATTAAAATTTTTTTTTACGCATAATCGTTAAACCCCTACTTTTCAAGCTTGATTTTAGAATAAAAAGTGCAACGATTATGCGAGAAAACACGGCAATACATTCAAATCTCTTAAAATCAGAGGTGAGATCTAAAAAACACTGAACATGAACAGTTTTATTTTTTGGATTTATCAAAATTCGTTTAAAAGGGTGAAAATTAGGGGAATGTTTTGGTTTCTCTCTCTGATTACTATCACTTAAAACAACTAACCTCACATCCCATTAGCATTTCTCCCCCCTCCCCAGCATAAACTGCACTTGTCAACTTTTCTGCGTCCGTGTTGAAGGCAAGCGACGAGACCGTCTCCTGAGCTAATGTTTGCATTTATCGTAATTCATCCTTTTAAAGGTTAAAAATCGGGGTAATGTTCTGGTTTCTCTCTTTCTATATATTTATCCCCCTGGTTACTGTCAAATTAAAACGACTTGAGCTCACATTCCAATTAACATTTATTTCCTCCCCTGCATAAACTGCAATTGTCTACTTTACTGGGTCCACGTTTGAGGCAAGCAATTGTGCAAACCGAGAGACGGGTCGCCAAGTGTGGCCGAGAGACGGGTCGCCAAGTGTGGCCGAGAGACGGGTCGCCAAGTGTGGCCGAGAGACGGGCCGCCAAGTGTGGCCGAGAGACGGGCCGCCAAGTGTGGCCGAGAGACGGGCCGCCAAGTGTGGCCGAGAGACGGGCCGCCAAGTGTGGCCGAGAGACGGGCCGCCAAGTGTGGCCGAGAGACGGGCCGCCAAGCGTGGCCGAGAGACGGGCCGCCAAGCGTGGCCGAGAGACGGGCCGCCAAGCGTGGCCGAGAGACGGGCCGCCAAGCGTGGCCGAGAGACGGGCCGCCAAGCGTGGCCGAGAGACGGGTCGCCAAGCGTGGCCGAGAGACGGGTCGCCAAGCGTGGCCGAGAGACGGGTCGCCAAGCGTGGCCGAGAGACGGGTCGCCAAGCGTGGCCGAGAGACGGGTCGCCAAGCGTGGCCGAGAGACGGGTCGCCAAGCGTGGCCGAGAGACGGGTCGCCAAGCGTGGCCGAGAGACGGGCCGCCAAGCGTGGCCGAGAGACGGGCCGCCAAGCGTGGCCGAGAGACGGGTCGCCAAGCGTGGCCGAGAGACGGGTCGCCAAGCGTGGCCGAGAGACGGGTCGCCAAGCGTGGCCGAGAGACGGGTCGCCAAGCGTGGCCGAGAGACGGGCCGCCAAGCGTGGCCGAGAGACGGGTCGCCAAGCGTGGCCGAGAGACGGGTCGCCAAGCGTGGCCGAGAGACGGGTCGCCAAGTGTGGCCAAGCGCCTCGTCGTCCCGCCCAGCGGGAACGCACCTCGTGGGTGTAGATGCGCACGGGGATGCCGAAGGCGCGGCCCAGCCCGAAGTCGGCCACCTTGATGACGCCGTCCGAGCCCACCAGCAGGTTCTGGGGCTTGAGGTCGCGGTGCAGCACGCGCCGCTGGTGGCAGAAGAGGATGGCCCGCACCACCTGGTACAGGAACGAGCGCGTCCTCTCCGCGTCCAGGTACTTGCCCGGCCCCAGCTGGTCCAGGTAGCGCTTCAGGTCCATCGACAGGAACTCGAAGATGAGGTAGAGGCGGGGCTCCTCCATCAGCACGTCTTCCAACCTGACCACAAAAAACACAGTGCATGTGTCCACAAACACCTGGTCCACTTGCAATACCGTTTTAGGTGGGGTCATTACTCTATTAGTTAAGGGCCATTAAGCCTCGCCATCTTACAATTTCAAATATACCGGTAACACTTGCAATAAAGCTTCCGTGCTAATTTTTATTTTATTTTGGTTTGGCATGGCATAGGACTTGACTATGGCTACTTGTCGAAGCCAACACTTGTGAACTGGTGTGATTATCGCAACAGTTGTAGTTGCCCGCTTGATATAAAAAGTTACTTCCTCGTGGTGTTTACAGACTAAAGCCTGTTAGTAACTATATACAGTAGAATCCCGCCGATGCGACCCCCCTCTGATGCGTCCATTCCGTTTATACGACTGTTTTTTGAGAAACCGTGAAAAATTTGAGCAGAGAAAGTCGAAAATTTGAGTAAAATCAACTGAAAAACAAGTCTGTTACACTTTGTTGGGGGCTGTGTGTTCACGTTTATCTTGGCGGGAGCTGTACTGTAAGCAGGCAGGCATACAAAAGACGGCTAAAAATAGATACCACCCCTCTAGACTGTCCACGCGGCAGTGTCTAGCCGAGCTCGGTGCCACCACTATCGCACGAAAAGCCGTCTCAGCTGTCATGTTATCTTACCTGCCCAGCGGCTTGACGTCATACGTGACGTGACGCGACGCTTACCTCTCCCATCCCCTGCTAATTCTTCAAGGCTCATCCCTCCCAGAGCCACAGACATTATAAAAACAACCTCACCCCCCCCGCCACTCCTTTTACCAACTAACATTTCAACACATTCCCTCTCTTATTTCAACCTTCTGCGTGAGAAACTGTCAGCATCCTCCTCCCCTCCCACACCGTGTGCGACAAAAGCCAGGTTGTATAGTCCATTCTCAGTAAAATAAATATTTTTATGGGCTTATACGACTGTCCTTCGCTGTTAATAAATACTTTATAAGTTTAAGTTATTATGATACAATTTGTTTATTAGTCACACAGCAGTTTCTGCTGAAAAATCACTAATACCTCGAATTTTATTGAATAGAAAAATTTAGCAGGGCCGTAAATATATTTATTTTACTGCATAGTTACTTTTTAATCTGCATTACGTGTTTTTTTTTTTTTTTTTCACGCTGTGAAGGGACGTGGAAAAGATAATTGCTTGAGCTGTCAAAATAAACATCACCGACGGCAAGGGCGGGAGCGCATCCTGTCGGTCTGTCGCTGTGATTATCTACTCCAAAAACATGTCACAGCATTTCAGGATAGCATTGTTCTTATATCTTTCGTTTATAGCCGAATGTTTTCTACCTGATCCACACAAGTTCCTTCGCCACGTTTTGAACGAAAATAACAACCAGCCGGCCAGCATAGCCGAACTCGCGTGACGCAAATTCATTTAGCGCGAGTATTTTATGTACTTGAATTTTTTTTTTTGGGGGGGGGATTGGCCCGAATTCTCTATTGCGACCATTCCGTTTATAAGTCCGTTTTTCCGGGAACCGTGAGGGGTCGCATCAGCGGGATTCTACTGTAGTTGCAACAAGGTATAGAAGGTTTAGGCGTTATTATTTGTGTCTTAACATGTCATAAAATTGGGGTGAATAATTCACAAAATTGGAAATATAGAAAAGAAAAAAAAAACAGAAAAAAAGATGGAAAAATACAAGACAGCAGGTCCTAATCCCCTTAAGGAAACATTCAACATATTTAACACTATACTTATTTTGCATTTTTTATTCTGCCACAAAAATTTTCACCAAGTGTTAAAAAATTGCTGTAAAAAGTTGTGCAAGATGTAACAATTACAAACACTTCCGTAACATTTTACATCCATTATGTAAGACATAGTTAATATATTTTTTTATAATAATTGTTACGGAACAAAAGCAAGACAGAGGTAGGGTTAAATTTATAGAAAATAGCCTTTAACTACAGTAGAACCCGTTTATAGTGAACCCGCCTATAATGAATTCCCGTTTATTGTGAATTTCCGTCTCGGTCCCGGCAAAATGATGTGAGGTTATGTATTAATTTATTGGATATAGCGCACAACTTTTGTCAATGTTGATACGTTTTCCCGTGTACCACGAACAAATTTTGCCGACATAATGCACATTTATCTCAAATATTTTCATATAATTAAAAGTATTTTCACAAAACGTCTATTCTGGATCACATTAACGTTTTTCTCCGCAATATGCTACTCGATTGTCCACTGTTCATAATATAAACAAGTCGTAATCGAGTGGCCTCGGTAGGCTACGTGTAGCCAGAAATGGTGCTCAGTTTGGTGAAAATAAAAATAGTTCTCCCTGCATAGTTAAAGAATGGGCGAACGCGTGTACATTTAATAAGTTATCAAAATTGAACATAAATTACCGCCACACAAATAAGTATGTACATTATAGCAGCAAATTCAATATTTTTACGTCTCATTTTTATCGTTCACGTTTCGGACATTTTGATCGAGTAAGGTTCGTAAGACTACCACTAGATAGAACTCTGTGGACAAAATTTTTCCATAGAAAGTAAGAAATTTTCGTTCCAGCTTTAACAACTGCGATACTAAATGATACGTAGTGATCTTTGATGCGCCAGACTCGTTATTTTTCGTTTATTTACTTTTGACGGTAAAAAGAATTTCGTGTTATTAAGCTGCAAATGTGCTTCAATAAGAAATACGTACATAAAAAAGGGTGAAAAACGCGTTAAAAAACGTAAGGCATTATCTGTGCGAGATAAACTGGACATTATTAAAAAGGTAGACTCCAACCCCACTGTCCCGCACGTGTTAATATCAAAGGAACTGGGAATTTCAACATCCACATTAAATACAATATTAAACAAGCTGAACAATCTTCTTTCTCAAGCTGCGAATACGTCACAGAGTATTAAACGCCTGAAAAAGGGAAAATACGCCGATGTCGAAGAACCATTAAGAGAAAGTTTGTACATGTGTAGTGTATTAAAAATAATATCTGCATTTGCTCATAAAACTGTTGCTTTGAGTATTTCCATTCGTTCTTTTCTTGGCTTAGGCCTATGTGTAGTTAAGATTATGCTTTTGAGTATGTATTGCCAATATAAAAGTTTTCCCAGATATAAAGTTTCCCCTCTATAGTGAACATATAAACTGCTCCCTTCAGATTCATTATAACAGGGTTCTACTGTATTAGTAAAGACAAGAAAATGAAAACAATCACAATTGTGTGCAAGACCCAAACCTTAATATATTAAAAAGGTTTTTACACCAGTTTAACATTTTTACACATAGTCAATCAGCTAAGAATACAGCCAAACAAATTTTCAACGAAATTGACTTCATGGTTCCAACGCATTCAAGCGATCGTGTCACATCCAAGGAGTGAAGTTTCTGTCTCTCTTTGCTTATTATGTGCTTCTGACAGTAGAAATGTTTAAGGCTGGTTGGTCACTCAGGAGAACGTATTACCTGACGATGTTCGGGTGCTGCAGCTCCTTCAGAAGCGAGATTTCTCTGATGGCGGTGGAAGGCACGCCCTCGTCTTCGTTCTCCAACCGGATCTTCTTCATGGCCACCATTTCACCGGTCTTCTTGTTCTTTGCCTTGTATACAACGCCATAAGTGCCTAAAACAGCATTCATATTATACTAACCGACAGCCCCATCACTGATAACGATTATAATAACAAAACAGGGTGTCTACAAATACATAGCGAACCAATTACAAGACTTATCCAAAACATTAAAAAAAAAAAATTTTTAAAAGTTTTTTTATACAAAAGGTTGATTTTTAAACATACTTACATAACCAAAATCAAGCCCGAGCAAATGCGAAACATGATTTTCTACAATTCACAAGTACGTACAGTTAAGTTAAAAAAAGATTAAATATCTTCAGCCTAAAAAGAAGCATTAAACAGAACATAGTCAGGAAAAGGGTGCTGGAAATTTTGTAACAGCAGAACCGTTGCTGCTTATTTAGATACTTTTTCGTAACTACTTTGGCGATCAGCCCTTTAGTTCCCTTACTTTTTCGTGACTTTAAATGACCTGTTGACAATACAATAAAACATTCTTACTTCTTAATATGAATGGGCCAATGAAATTCCAAAATACCCTCAAATTATAAGTATTACAAATACAGTAGTTCACATTTTACAATTGCTACAATTTCAGTATGTCCACACAAATCTATACTAAGTGAGAGTATGAGTGTCTTTGTCCAAATTCTGAAAATTCTTTCACTGCTATAAACTATAAAGCTACATTATTCCAGATGGACACAAGCTATGTTTTATTCAATATTATTAAATAATTAATGTTACTCATATCCATTACTTTTTTTATTTGCATTATGTTTGCATGGAGGTAAGAAAATAGCCATAGGCATAATTAATTTTAGATTTTTTTAAATAGCTATATTTGTAATTAAAACCAGTGACAAGCCTACACTGAATAAAACATAGTATACTACAATATTGTTTGCTATTACTGTGTAACAAAACTCTTTGAAAATAAATTACTACATAGGGTACAATGACAACAAACACAAATGGGAATACAAATAGCAAAAATTTATTATTAGATAAAAGAGAAAAATTTGTTTATTTAGATATAATAAAAAAGACTGGTTTCTTTTCTTTTCTTTTATAAAACCCATTTTTGTCCGTAACCCTGGTTTTACGTTCTTCTGCCAGGGAGTCCTGACGGGAAGCTAAAATATGACCATCCCTGGCGCCAGGCACTCAGTTTGAGACGCCGCCAAAGCCTCGGCCAATCACAGGGCACTGTCCAGGAAATCAAAGAAAACGAGATTCGACTATCTTAAAATTATAAATATTTATTCAAACAAACTGTCATGTGGCAACTTCTTTAAATATGCCTTAAACAGTGTTTAAAACACAAAACCATTTAGCAAATATTGTATTTATACCTGTGAATAAAACAAATCTTTTAGCCACAGCAATCAAAACATAAAAGTTTAATTTTATAGTTTTAGCCAGGGTGTGCTCATGTCTACATGAAGCCATTTTTTTCCCTTCAGCTAACTGCTACGCCATATTGGTTAAACACTCGAAACATTGGCTGGAGTGCAGTGTTTGCAGCGTGGAAACGGTTTTAAGTAATTTTTTTTTTAATATGAAAGTGACCGTTTTTGACGGGAGATTGTAATTCATACTCACTAACCAACATCAGACGTAATCAAGCATCATTTTTTATGAAGTTTCGGGCATGTACAACATGGCGATCGCGAGGTAAAAAAAAAGTGACTTCACCCACGTCGCAGCACGTGTCTCCTGGCAGTTCCTAATTCCATGGTTTCAGTGCTCTGTACTACTGTTATAGTAGCATGTGTTTTTATAACTAACTAGAATTTCTCAATTTCCTCAAATCATCAAGACCTCCCAGATCAATGCCTAAAAAAAGAGACTGGATTCCAAATTATAATTATGTGCAACCTACAAACTCCAAACCTATGCAATGGGTGAAGATTGAAAATTAAATAACATAATTGAAACCTTCATCTTCACAGGACCAGCAGCTGGGACGACACACATTACTCACTTATCCACAATCCCAACCTACTTAACTCTTTAATTTAGGCGACTAAAATTTCCAGTTAACAAATCTCTGGGACAAACATACGAAACTGTTGTTGATCTGAGGAACGAATGCTTTCCTCATTGTACATTCCCCCCCCCCCCCCCCCCCAGCCCCGATAGCTCTCTCATACTTGTTGGATACCAATTTTCCCACCCAATATTTACTTATGTTATTTTCCAGGAGTAAAAGGTCTTGTGAATGGTGGTGAATATTAACTTTGCCCGACTTTACCGCTATTATATAATCTTTAGTAAATTAACCTTTTCATAAAATTCGAGGAATAGCATACAATGCAATAGAGATAGTGATAAATTTCTAGTGATGACTAATGAAAACTTATGTAAAAAGGATCCCTAGAAAAAAATGTATTCCAAAAACAGGGTAGACTTCTTTTGGGTACTTCAACTTAGACCATTAATTTCATACCTTCACCAATCTTCTCAATTTTTTGGAAATTATCCATTTTCTTGAGCTTGATAATACCAAAATCTGGAAAAAATAAAAAATCTTAAGAACAAAGTAAAAAATACTTCATAATACAAAAAAAATTCTCCGTATAAATTATGTGAGAGCCAGTGTAATGATTGATGACAAGAGCAAAACAGTGAACTCAATGGTAATAAAATAGTTTTTTAAACAAATATGTTAGACAACTCTGTAACATAAGCATGAGAGTTGGAATAATTATTTTCGAACACTGTTTAAACTGGTACATAAGTAATACCACTACTGTCTGCTTTTTATAAAGGTTCTGTTTACTACTCTATCTGTGAAATATTTTAAAAATTTTAACCTTAGGCTCTCTAACAAATAACTATTACATTTTAGGTTATTATCTACATTAATGGCAAAGAAGAACACATTACAAATGTGTTATATTTTAGTTATACTAACCATAGTGGTAGTTTATGGCATACAGGAAAAAGAATTTTATAATATTTTTTTTTTTGTGACCAGTTAAAATAGCATGTTCAAAATGATGTGATATTTACATATCACTCTATTGCAATTCCAGCACAATGATAAAGATTGGTCGGTCTACTGACAGATTTGATAACTATACATTGTACGGGTCACAGCTTTTTCGTAAAAAATTATAGAATTACAAATGTGTTTTTAAATACATGCTCCTCTATTTACCCTGAAAACAGTGTATCAAAATTCCCACTCACGAGAAATTACCATTTATATGTTCCATTAGGTAGCACGTGCACTAATGCAGTAATTGTCAAGTCACATTTCAATTTTTATTAGTGTAGCAGTCTCCGCAACACTGTATTCCGGTCTGGAGAGCTACAAGATCAAAATGCAGTAAACGGAACGGCAGCAACAATTACATTAATTTCAAGTGGAAACAGTCTAGCCTAAACTAATAAAGCAAAACATTAAAACAATTACGTCAATTTCTAGTAGAAACAGTCTAAGACACTAAACAAAAAAAACACAACATGGTAACGGCCACGTTACTGTACATGGTACCTACTGAAACCCAGTGTAAACTAAAAACAGCAATTTCTTGGAAGCCAGTTATGATTCTGAAACGCTGTTTTTGGAGGAAATAGAAAAACTGTGTTCAAATCAATTTGAATTTTTTTTTACTTCAAAGTTATGTATATGTAAAACTATATGTGTATGTATAACTGTAAATATGTAAATGACATGTTCCATAGCGTTATGGTTTCTACCAAAAGAAGGCTCAATAGAATACAAATAAAATAAATAAATTTTGCATATTTCTTATATATAGGAAAAGTCACGGCTATTATCATTTACAATGAAACAATGAAGGGAACACAAGCAATTGAAATCTGCCATTACTATTTAATTATTTTGTCTATTACAACTTTAGCTTCATACAGCTTTTCCACTCTTATCATGCATTTAGTTAGTAAGACCTTATGGTGAACTGCTGCAAAACCGAACTTACGAAGATCTTTGTCAATACACCAAATTACGTAGAAATGACAGTCACGTATGCAAAAAAATTATGCAGAATTTTAACACAGCTTTACCCAAATCCTAAAATTGATTCCTAACGTCCAAATTCAATTAATATTTTGATTTAGGGCCTAAAACTGTTTTAAATTGTTTTCAATAACAAATTCAATAACAAAACGTGTTACTGGATAGCAACATTAGTATAGCATCCCAATCATTTGTAAAATCACAATGTTTGGCCAAATTAGCAAAGAAAACGTTCTTTGTTCAAACCGTTCACAGCCGCTTTAAAAACATGCACTAATAGTTATATCACGATAAAGATACACACAGTCGTAATTCATTATGATACAAAATCTGAAAAACATTGAAATGTATATAACTTACCGCTTAGTTACACTTAAAACACCTAAACAAGCAATATTATGTTTGACAAACTTGGTTTTCGCGGTGCTTTTAATGGTCAACGGACGAAATTTCAAATAAACCAATTGACTGTAGCCAACCTTATAGAATAAAAATATTATAGTGCCAACGTTATCGCACGAAACATACATTTTGCTCTAAGACGCAAATAAGAAGGAAAATTCATAATTATTTCATCAATATTTATCATTAAAATATATCAATTTATTTTTAGATTTTAATAAAAAGAAAAAGCACCATTCACTGTCTGCGCATAAAGGTATCAATTATACTTACGATATCGAAATTTCAAAATTAGATGTGGACATTGACAAGTGCGTTTGTTTACTAATAAAGCTCGAATTTTGGAAACAATAAGTTGACGTACTACTTAATAAAATTCAATGCAAATTAAATACAAAACACTAAATGCATTGAAACGTGGACAAACAAATCAATAAGAAATATTTTTTTATAACCTCAAAATACCAAATGTGTTCGCTATGATTAGGGATGGATACAGGATTTTTTTTTTTTTGCGACAAAACACACAAGCCAGAGGCAGCTCTAGACCTTGCGGGGCCGTGTCTTTTACTTTTGCGGTGCCAGAATTTTCGGAAAAGGGGCCTTACAATGGAGCCTCGAGATAGGTTGTATTAAGGAAAACACCCACTGCTTCTCTCTTCCCCTTACAATTCTTCTTTATCATAGAGGTGGGTTGTTACAGCAATTTTCGGTATCTGTTCCAACCTGATACTGATACAGTAATGTACCTAGTTACAAGTCTCTGATACTTTTGTATCAGTGCAGTAGCGGTCCCAGGAAGCGACAAGGTATCAGCATTCTCGTTACAGGGTACACATCCTCCGTGCCGTCATCACCAGCGTAAAAAGGTATCGGTGTCTCTGATACATTATTTATCACGCCCGGTAATTCTCTACCTCTGTTAGGGCGCTTGCACACGCTCCGGCACAACCGGAGCCAGAGTTGGCACCGGCACCGGAGGACTCACAAGACAACAGTTCCTTATGGAGTGCCGCACACGCAGTCCGGGCCGGCAGGGAAACCGCTCCGGCTGCCGGCATGCCGGAGTGCAGCCGGAGATAACCTCGATAATCCGGACTACCTGCCCGGCGCGGAGCTGGGCTGCCGTCACAGCAGGCACCTCAGTCGCTCGCACAATACAAAACACTGGCACATAGTCCAGGCATTTTATGAGAAAAAGGGGTCGATTTATGGACAAATTGCAAGAAAAGGTTTTTATATATCAAAATTTGCAGAAAAATTCGTAGAATAACATAGCCGAAATCCACTTTATTTTGGTAACTTTTTTCCGGGATTTGTCCAGGAAAAATGCGGAATAAATTAATAACTGGAAAACGGTGTGTTCTACAAATAATGGTAAAAAAGACACTAAAATTAATGAGAGCCAAATTTTCCATAACATATTAAAAATGTACAAAAATCCACTAATAACTACTATTTGTTTTCTGGAATTCGTCCCGAATAACCTAAAATATTGAAATAAATTGAAAATGGCGCATTATACAGCAACATGTTTCAGGACAAAGTTAAAGTACACAACGATTTTCATAATATATTAGAAATTCACAAAAATCAACACAAAATAGGATTTTGGTTTTCCAGAAAATTTCCTGAAAAAAAAAAGACAAAACGAAAACATATCATACGTCAAGAAAGTCGAGACTAAAATTAAAGACTTTTTTGTATTAAATATAATTTCAATTCACCAAAATCTGCTCATATATATATATATATATATATATATATATATATATATATATATATAGTTATATTTTGTGACTCGTCCTGGAAAATCTTTAAAAATTTAAATAAAACGAAAACGGAACATCGTATTGAAAAAGTTTCGGTGGGACAAACAGAAGCACACAAGATTTCCTATACTAAATCCTAAATTCACTGAAATCTGGTAAATAGATTTTATTTTGTGATCGGCCACGGAAAAAGTATTGAATATGTAGGCTAAATAACAGAAAGCATTGTATCCCATGTCAAATTATGTCCTACCAAAATTATTTTCCAGAAAAAAAATGTGACTCATTTCAACTGCTTATCATTTGAAAGAAAAATTCGACACGTCCATTCTCACAAAACATACCATACAATTAAATTTACACAAGATTTCCAGTGACCTGTTTCGAGAAGAAATAGAAAAATATACACACATTGGGATGCACTCTGCAACACACAATACTGAATATATGTACATGCATGGATATGTAGGAACACCCTACCTTAAAAGCCGTCACAGTAATTGCAGTCCTCGGGAGGTAATTCACGCCGGTTTTTACAGGTTGATCCATGACAGTTTCCACAAGCCGAAGAACATGAGATGCCGTGTTTCCTACAACTGTAGTTGGATGCACCGCAACCATATTACCATATTCCTTGCAAGTGCACCTGATTACCTTCAAAAGGCATTCCGGAGCTGTTGGCTTGTCTGTCGAAATTGGCAAGAGAAGGTGGCCACATTTTCTCCATTCCCATTCTTCTGGATTCATCTTTATTCCCTTCCATTCGTGTATCTGATAGAAAACCCTTTAGAAATGGAAACGAGCTGAAGCACTAGTTGGAGGTAACTGTTCTGGTTGTACACATTTGGAATTAGTAGCTGCTTTATCACTAAACACTTTAAAACGTAAAATGTCGAGTGTGTCACTTCTCGACCCATTGTACAGGCGTACTAGCAACTGCTCTCCCGATTTTACAATGTCTTCTTTTGACACACTGGGAATACTATCTGAAAATACTTTCGCAAGTTGCCTGAAGGCACTGTCATTCTGGATCAGATCCAACATTTTCCCCTTTCCTATACTATAGATGTATGATGATGTGTCACATCCCATGAATGCATGGCAGAAAAGAATATTGCTACAAATTTCATCACCGAGCTTCAGCTTTAGCTCCTTAATGTGATATGTTTTCTTCTGCCTTTGTTCACTTTTTAAACACAAACAGTTATGTGATTGTGGGCCAAAGTAGTACAGTAAAAGGACAAGTAAATCTGTGTCTGTTACTATAACTGGTGTCAATGGTTCTTTTGCACATTTTAGAGCTTCTTGGACAATGTAAATATCTGCATCACTTGGTGCTTCGACAACATAACATTCTGCTTCGCGTAAATGTATTGCTAATAACCTTAAAAATGGTCCTTTATTTCGCTCGTTCAAAAGAAACATATCTTTACGGAGTGATAGTTGAATTTCTCCTGTGAATTCAACTACAGGTGATGCATTACCTCTTGTTCTTCTCATATACTGTGTCTTTACTACTGTGAGTTTTCCCATATCCATCAAATACAGTAGTTGCTAATCCATTATTTTGATAAAGGTCAATTATATAATGCAATGTTTTTGCCCTTAATTTAATTCACGATTTATTTTAAGTATGGTGCACGGTTTCAGTTTTTTTTCTTTTGATAACATTTTTCCGGGACATATCCTGGAAAACAAAAAAAAAACAATTAAATGTTGATCTGTGTGAAATTCTAATATATTATGAAAAACATTGTTTACTTTATCTTTTTCCTAAACCATTATGCTGTAAATTGCACAATTTTCGATTCATTTCATTTTTAATATTTATTTCCGGGACTAATCCCGGAAAACGAAGCAGAAGTTATAAGCGGATTTTCTTGAACTTTGGATATGTTATGGAAAAGTTAATGTTCTTTAATTTTTGTCTCTACAGGTTTTGTCGTCAGATGCACTGTTTTAGAGTTGTTTTTTTTCCCCACGTTTTTCTGGAACAAAACCCGGAAAAAAAGGTAGGTACCAAAAGAAAGTGGATTTTGGAAATGTTATTCTACGAATTTTTCTGCGAATTTTGATGTAAAAAAAAAAACCTTTTCTTGCAATTTGTCCATGTTTTTTTTTTCATATCTTTCATGTACTAACATGCAGCAAAGACTTGCGAGATGGCAGGGTTCAGGTACGACGCTGTGACGCTGATTGAATTGGTAGAAACCAGACCGTGTTTGTGGGACAAAACCAGCGATAGTTTTAAAGATCGCACAGAGAAGCAGAACGCATGGCTGGAAGAGTGCGCATTTTTGGAACCTAAATTGCATGACATGTACAGAAAACAACAAATAAAAATAGGTAGCAAGTACAATATGTACAACCTCCTGTTCCAAACAGGGCACATGTTTCTACCGCGGATGATGAAACCAAACTACCGGCTTGCTGGTGCGTGTGCAAGGACATCGCTGCCGGCGCCGGAGCCGCTGCCGGAGAGGGCTCCGGAATAAACCGGAGCGTGTGCAAGGACAGCTCCGGGCGCCGGATACGTTGCCGGAGCTAGCACCGGGAAAATACCGGTGCGTGTGCAAGCGCCCTTAGTCTCATGCCGGCCTGATACAGCCAGTATCAATCAGTTCAACATTCACTGCAGTTCGTCCTGGCCGTGTATTAATTACCAGCACCAATGTACATTGTTGCGGGCTGTCATGCTTTGTAGTTAGTATCTTTATAGTGAAATAAGGAATGGATAAGTGCAGGAAAAAGACTTCATTTGTGTGGAATTTTTTTACGGAAAATAATGAGTTTGCTAATTGTAATTTGTGTAAACAAAAACTGAGTTATAAATCAACATCGACTAATCTGAAGAAACATTTGAAACGTAAACATTGATATAGTATGCTCACTAATGTATGTATCTGTTTTTAATTTTTGATAACATCGTAATCTTTTAATGTATGAAAACACTAGTTACTAATTGTTTTCGGGAAAAAAAAGTCCTAATGTTGATTACATCTGTTATTAGTGTCAACTGAGAATTTATTTGCATTTTCATAACTGTTAGGTGCACAAATATAAATATTATATTTTGTATTAATGTACTTTTTAATATTAAAATTTCATTAGTTTTATTATTGAACGAGACAGTGCACGCACTGCGCACTGAGCCTACTTTGATGTGGGACAATAACCAAACGACTCGTAACAATTTCGCTTTGCGCCTCTCCTTCAACGCCTTCCCCTGCGCTTCCTCCCCTACATTATTTCCCTTCTTTATCCCTTATTCGTCGTTCCTGCTCCCTCCCCTTTCACAAGCTCCGCCCAAGTGACCGTCATCTGCGATCGGGTTCTGCGCACATTGGCCGTGGTGTTGATCCAGGCGAATTCTGAACTGATACTAAAGTTCTTGATACTTTTCAAGTGTACTCGTTTGCCGTTGCTGATACAGGCGCGTATCAGTGCCAAAGTATCATGTCGATACTTTTCGACCCACCTCTACTTTATCGTACAGATTTAGGCTACCCAATTCAGTGTTGACACAAAACTTTTTGTATTGCGCAACTTGTCTATATCCATATTTAGTAATATATATAATTTGTCTGAATTCTAATAAGATTGATTAAAATCAAATATAATAATTTATGTTCTAAATAAAAAATAATGAAAATAGATTGCATCTAAAAAACTGTATTTTGTGAAATGACCTTGGTAAATGTTCTCAACGATGTCAAAGGAATGATTTTTGGGAAATGTTAAATGCATGATTGCCTCCTTTACTTTTATACAAAAAAAAAAATTGGTTGTCTGTAAAGTCGGCCTGCAACAACATACAACAATAGCCACGCGCCGTCCACACTGCTGAGGGGGCTACGAAAATGAGAAGCCTTCTTTTCACAGACGAGAGAACCAAAACCCGAAATTCCCTGAATTTCATCTAGCTTTTTTTTTTTCCCCCGTATCTTTAATGTAGCTAAGTAGTATGTAAATGGGCATACTAGATCAGGGTTCAGGGTGTGGAGCCGAGAGCCGTCTCCGCCATCTTGGATTGTGACGTCACGGCGGCCATCTTGGATGGTTGTGACCTTGACCTTTGACCTTGACCTTGAATTTTATCCTCAAAATCCGCCAAAATTGGGCAAAATTTGCCCAAAATTCCTCAAAAATCGCCAAAATTTCCATTTCTATGGAAAAAAGTTCCGCCAAAAAATCTCAAAAAATTCCACAAATTAAAAATTTCTCATTTCGAGGGAAAAATTTCCCGTTTCGAGGGAAAAATTCCCGTTTTTAGTCCTTAAAAATCCCAGCGGCTGAAAATTCCTAAAACTGGCTTAAGCATCCTTAACTCAAGCCTCAGTTAAGCCATTTCTGGGAATAAGGATACCATGACCACCATCTTGAATTATGACGTCATCGTTGCAATTTCCGTTACGGCCGCCATCTTTAAATTTATTATCCGATTTTAATGAAAAAAAATTTAAAATTCATTAAACAAATTAAATAATAAAATTTTTAATAAAATATTTAAAAAACAAACATTTACGACACGGAGCTCGGAGTCCTCGGTTCGAACCCGACGAGTGCAAAAAAAATAAAAATGACGACAGATCCTTCCACCACGGAAGTCACCTACAGACTAACCTACCACCAATAACAAGGTTAACTAGTATGATGTCATGTCCGCCATCTTGTCTTCGTCTGCTGGTAGCCATCATCATCTTGTTATCGTCGGCGAGAGTGCGCTGACGCCATGTTAGTTTAATTCTTATCCGCTAGAGTGCAGTAATCATTTATTATTGCTGTGTCACCCGCCATCTTGTCATTTGGCCGCCATCTTGAAAATCCATAATTATTTAGCTAGAAATTCGGGAAAAATTCCAAAATTCATTAAATAAATCACTCATTAATTTACAGATTGATTCGATCAGTTTCAGTCCTTGGTTCGATACCCGATCGATGCAATAATGTTTAATTTGATGTAAAAAAATAATAATTTCATTATTCCATGTTCAACATTCTTAAAGAGACATTAAAACCTTTACTGTCATCATCATCCTATAAGCCACCAACACCAACATATTGGTAATTCATAATTTTAATGCTAGAGATTCGGGAAAAAGTTCAGATATCATTAAATAAATTTCCAATCAATGTACTGATTAATTAGATCAACTTAGGTCCTTGGTACGATTCTGGACGATTAAAAAAATATCAATTTAACATAATAGTAACAGGTTCGAGGAATTAAACACCACAAGTTCTTTCACAAACATAATATTTATTACATAATTTCTATTCTACTACAGGATCACTTACGAAAGCCAGCAAATTTACAATCATTTAGTTCCGCAGCGGTGTGAAATGACTAATTCTTAGCTCCAATCGGTTTATACTAGACAGAGTCCAGCCAGAACCTTTACAGACATAGTCCACCTCTTCTTGACAGAGTTTCTGGATACCGTTTTTAACAGTTTGCTTCACATCGTTAGAACTGTAAATTACTGCAGCCGATGTCTTGAATGCACACTTCTTCACTTTGTCATCGAACGGATATGGCTTTCCATATATACAGTCCAACCACAAGTTATATTTCAAAGGTCCGTTTGTTGCTACATCATCAGTAAGCTGATTGATTATCTTCTGTCTGATATCGTCAAGAAAATTACAAATGTCCTTCGACTCACCGAACGTATTTAGATAATAGTAGTCTTTCAACGTTCCACGAAATGCAGACTGCGCCAAGTAGAAGCCATTATCGTTCACTTGTAATGCTCCGAACACAGTCTTAGGTTTAGTTCCATGTTCAGACGTCATAACAATCGGTTGCTGGGCATCTGTTCTTTTGGTTGTACGCTTTCGTGTCTCCAATCTAAAGCGAGGAGTCGAAATGTCGGCAGGTAGTTCAACAGTAGGAGCACAGACTCCACCTTTACATTTTTTCGCATGATGTCGCAAACTGTCAATTCGAGTAAACCATTTAAGGCACTCATCACATCGAAACTTCATGCGAGAAGGATTCTTCATACATTTGCTCCGCTCATGTCTTCGTGCATCATGGGAAAATGCGAACGACGTATCACAGTAGCTGCAAGGATACCGTGGTGATGAAGACGATCCTTTCAGACCCGATCCAGATACAGACGTTGCAACAGTAGTACCATTTCCAGGCACTCTCTTATGCACATCGATGCATCGTTGTTGCGACGAAACCTTTACTTTCTGCCGCACAGCAGGACCTTCGCATGCCTTCATGTGCGTTTTCATATTATCTTTTCTGGCAAACTGCTTATGACATTTCTCACAAACAAACATTTTACGATATAGGTTCTTGGCACATTCGCTCCTCTCGTGTCGTCGAGCATTGCTGCTGTTTGAGAAAATCTTGTCACAGTAACAACACCGATGTTCGTTAGTTGTTGTCGATTCGGCATCCATTGAAGCCTCCATCGAGGGCGAAACGAAGTTCGTCGAGTTTTCCTGCACAGCCAGCACTACCGGCATTAAAGTCTCTTCTGCTGGTGGTATCGCGTCTGATGAAGTCTCCTCCAGTGTTGTCGCCGTGGTTGTCAACGGAATCTGCTCCTTCTCCGTCGTAGCTGTCGTCAAGGTTCCCGTAGTCGACGGTACAACCTCCATCGAGTTCGACGTTAAAGACGGTAAAGATGCCATCGAGGTCTCAAGAACAGATAATTGACACGACTTATGCACCAGAAGAAACAAACTAGACGATCCTTACACCGCCGACGTCAGTAACAAACTGAGCGATCTACTGTCTAGGACTCGCTTATATACATGCACCGTATGGAATAATACGCTAGTCAAATCAAGAACCATGTACATTAATACTAGAGTCAAATCTACAAAATTAAAAAAGAGGATCATTTGATCGAAAAAAAAATTCGATCTCTCCAATATACGCCAGGCTCCAAGAGCTACAATTCACGTCATCAGATCCATCTACATTTTGCTCCTATGCTTCAATTGGCCATTAGCTGCAAGTGCTCCAACAGCTCCATCAGCTCCAACACATAATGTACGCAATGTACGCGCAATACATACAATTTACACGCAATAAATGTAATGATTACACAGTACACACAGGAAACGGAACGTACACACAGTACACACAGGAAACGGAACGAACACGCAAAGTACACGCAATTTACGCAAAGTACACGCAATGTACGCAATGTACGCAATATATATGCAATGTACACATAATGACTACGCTTCGTTCGCGCAGGACAAGCATTTAATGAAAACGAAGCACGTTTGGACGGAAATTCTATCAAACGAAAGCTCATTTAACGAAAAGGAGGCACATTCTCTCGTTCATTTAACTTGGTAGGATGCGATCGTCAATGATAAGTTAGGATATAATCTCTCCAACAGTCTATGAATCCAACAGTTTATATTTCCATTAGCCATCGACTCCAACAGTCATTGGCTCCAACAGTCATTGTCTCCAACAGTCATTGGCTCCAACGGCCTTTTGGATCATCAGCTCCAATGATATTTGGTTAGAATGCTACGACTCTAAGAGACTATGAGACTACATTTCTACGAGTGTACAAGACTCCTCCAACTACCTTCAAGTGTACAAAGCTCCAACTACTTCAGCAGCATTATGTTATAAGATTACATGACTGCATGTTTACGTAGCTACAATTCAACGAGGCTACTTGACTACGTAGCTACAAGTATACGAGGCTCCAAGACATCATGACTACGCGACTACAAGCAAAGAGGTAACGAGACTACGTGACTACAGGTATTCAAGCTTACGAGACTGCGAGGCTACAGAGCTACGAAGCATCTAGAAAACGAGTTTACGTGACTGCGAGAATACAGGACTACAAGTCTACACGAGTACTTGACTACTTCTTAGCTCCAAATGCTCCAAATGGCTCCAACAGTTCCAACAGCTCCAAATGGCTCCAAATGCTCCAAACGGCCTCCAACAGCTCCAACAGCCTCCAAATGCTTAACACAGCTCCAAACGGCCTCCAAATGCTTGACAGCTCCAAAAGGCTCCAAATGGCTCCAAATGCTCCAAACGGCCTCCAAATGGCTCCAACAGCTCCAACAGCCTCCAAATGCTTAACACAGCTCCAAACGGCTCCAAATGCTCCAAACGGCCTCCAAATGGCTCCAACAGCTCCAACAGCCTCCAAATGCTTAACACAGCTCCAAATGGCTCCAAATGCTCCAAACGGCCTCCAAATGGCTCCAACAGCTCCAAATGCTCCAAATGGTTAACACAGCTCCAAACGGCTCCAAATGCTCCAATTATCGCATCTGTCTTCGTCGGAATTTTCTCTTTTGCTCCCACTGCTCCAACAGCATTATGTTATATGATTCCATGGCTACTTTGTTACGTAGCTTCAAGTCTACGAGGTTCCAATGCATCATGTTTACGAAGCTTCCAGAACACAAGGTTACGAAACTGCGAGGCTACAGGACTACGAAGCTTCCAGGACACGAGGATACATGGCTACGAGACTACATGACTCTAACAGATTACAATAGCACCACTCAGTGGTGAGAGTTAGGTTATCTAATGCAAATTGATGCAAGTAGTTCTGGCTGTCATCAACAGATGTAGCCACGTGTTGCTTGCAGGTAAATATTAATTAGTTATTTTATGTGGGATGCGGGATGCTCACTAACGATCGCAAAAGAAGGAGGGCTTCGCTCGACACCAAGGAGAAGGAAGTTCGTCTTACATGTTAATGCTTCGCTGATGTCTCATGGCATATTATTTGACTGAGTAATGGATGTTTATTTCTTTAATTCCACATGGTAAAATTATTACAAGTGTCAATTTATTAGCAGAAATTCACTAATTAAATGTAACTCTGAATAAAATGAAATATCCTTCATGCAGAGATCAATTCCTCATCAGTAACCAGAAGCACTCGGAGAAAACCATCAGATGTCTAGTCAGGAATAATCAGAAGCACCCAGAGAAAACCATCAAAATATTGTCAAGAATAATCAGGAGCACACGGAGAAAACTACCATAATATTGTCAAGAATAAACGGGAGCACACGGAGAAAACCACCGCAAGTTTTCTTTGATATCATAAAATTTCAGGAAAAAAAATAATAAAAAATAAAAATAAATTAATAAAAAATTTAAAAAAAATAAAATAAAAAAATACATAAATATATTCTGCTAGCTTGTGAACTTCTCATTGTTGAACAAAGATACCGTTCTAGTACAAGCCAGAATTTTATGTATTATTTTATTTTATTTTTTTTAAATTTTTTATTAATTTATTTTTATTTTTTTTCCTGAAATTTTATGATATCAAAGAAGACTTGCGGTGGTTTTCTCCGTGTGCTCCCGTTTATTCTTGACAATATTATGGTAGTTTTCTCCGTGTGCTCCTGATTATTCTTGACAATATTTTGATGGTTTTCTCTGGGTGCTTCTGATTATTCCTGACTAGACATCTGATGGTTTTCTCCGAGTGCTTCTGGTTACTGATGAGGAATTGATCTCTGCATGAAGGATATTTCATTTTATTCAGAGTTACATTTAATTAGTGAATTTCTGCTAATAAATTGACACTTGTAATAATTTTACCATGTGGAATTAAAGAAATAAACATCCATTACTCAGTCAAATAATATGCCATGAGACATCAGCGAAGCATTAACATGTAAGACGAACTTCCTTCTCCTTGGTGTCGAGCGAAGCCCTCCTTCTTTTGCGATCGTTAGTGAGCATCTCGCATCCCACATAAAATAACTAATTAATATTTACCTGCAAGCAACACGTGGCTACATCTGTTGATGACAGCCAGAACTACTTGCATCAATTTGCATTAGATAACCTAACTCTCACCACTGAGTGGTGCTATTGTAATCTGTTAGAGTCATGTAGTCTCGTAGCCATGTATCCTCGTGTCCTGGAAGCTTCGTAGTCCTGTAGCCTAGCAGTTTCGTAACCTTGTGTTCTGGAAGCTTCGTAAACATGATGCATTGGAACCTCGTAGACTTGAAGCTACGTAACAAAGTAGCCATGGAATCATATAACATAATGCTGTTGGAGCAGTGGGAGCAAAAGAGAAAATGCCGACGAAGACAGATGCGATAATTGGAGCATTTGGAGCCGTTTGGAGCTGTGTTAACCATTTGGAGCATTTGGAGGCCGTTTGGAGCATTTGGAGCCATTTGGAGCTGTGTTAAGCATTTGGAGGCTGTTGGAGCTGTTGGAGCCATTTGGAGGCCGTTTGGAGCATTTGGGGCCATTTGGAGCCTTTTGGAGCTGTCAAGCATTTGGAGGCCGTTTGGAGCATTTGGAGCCGTTTGGAGCTGTGTTAAGCATTTGGAGGCTGTTGGAGCTGTTGGAGCCATTTGGAGGCCGTTTGGAGCATTTGGAGCTGTCAAGCATTTGGAGGCCGTTTGGAGCATTTGGAGCCGTTTGGAGCTGTGTTAAGCATTTGGAGGCTGTTGGAGCCATTTGGAGGCCGTTTGGAGCATTTGGAGCCATTTGGAGCCGTTGGAACTGTTGGAGCCATTTGGAGCTAAGAAGTAGTCAAGTACTCGTGTAGACTTGTAGTCCTGTATTCTCGCAGTCACGTAAACTCGTTTTCTAGATGCTTCGTAGCTCTGTAGCCTCGCAGTCTCGTAAGCTTGAATACCTGTAGTCACGTAGTCTCGTTACCTCTTTGCTTGTAGTCGCGTAGTCATGATGTCTTGGAGCCTCGTATACTTGTAGCTACGTAGTCAAGTAGCCTCGTTGAATTGTAGCTACGTAAACATGCAGTCATGTAATCTTATAACATAATGCTGCTGAAGTAGTTGGAGCTTTGTACACTTGAAGGTAGTTGGAGGAGTCTTGTACACTCGTAGAAATGTAGTCTCATAGTCTCTTAGAGTCGTAGCATTCTAACCAAATATCATTGGAGCTGATGATCCAAAAGGCCGTTGGAGCCAATGACTGTTGGAGTCGATGGCTAATGGAAATATAAACTGTTGGAGAGATTATATCCTAACTTATCATTGACGATCGCATCCTACCAAGTTAAATGAACGAGAGAATGTGCCTCCTTTTCGTTAAATGAGCTTTCGTTTGATAGAATTTCCGTCCAAACGTGCTTCGTTTTCATTAAATGCTTGTCCTGCGCGAACGAAGCGTAGTCATTATGTGTACATTGCATATATATTGCGTACATTGCGTACATTGCGTGTACTTTGCGTAAATTGCGTGTACTTTGCGTGTTCGTTCCGTTTCCTGTGTGTACTGTGTGTACGTTCCGTTTCCTGTGTGTACTGTGTAATCATTACATTTATTGCGTGTAAATTGTATGTATTGCGCGTACATTGCGTACATTATGTGTTGGAGCTGATGGAGCTGTTGGAGCACTTGCAGCTAATGGCCAATTGAAGCATAGGAGCAAAATGTAGATGGATCTGATGACGTGAATTGTAGCTCTTGGAGCCTGGCGTATATTGGAGAGATCGAATTTTTTTTTCGATCAAATGATCCTCTTTTTTAATTTTGTAGATTTGACTCTAGTATTAATGTACATGGTTCTTGATTTGACTAGCGTATTATTCCATACGGTGCATGTATATAAGCGAGTCCTAGACAGTAGATCGCTCAGTTTGTTACTGACGTCGGCGGTGTAAGGATCGTCTAGTTTGTTTCTTCTGGTGCATAAGTCGTGTCAATTATCTGTTCTTGAGACCTCGATGGCATCTTTACCGTCTTTAACGTCGAACTCGATGGAGGTTGTACCGTCGACTACGGGAACCTTGACGACAGCTACGACGGAGAAGGAGCAGATTCCGTTGACAACCACGGCGACAACACTGGAGGAGACTTCATCAGACGCGATACCACCAGCAGAAGAGACTTTAATGCCGGTAGTGCTGGCTGTGCAGGAAAACTCGACGAACTTCGTTTCGCCCTCGATGGAGGCTTCAATGGATGCCGAATCGACAACAACTAACGAACATCGGTGTTGTTACTGTGACAAGATTTTCTCAAACAGCAGCAATGCTCGACGACACGAGAGGAGCGAATGTGCCAAGAACCTATATCGTAAAATGTTTGTTTGTGAGAAATGTCATAAGCAGTTTGCCAGAAAAGATAATATGAAAACGCACATGAAGGCATGCGAAGGTCCTGCTGTGCGGCAGAAAGTAAAGGTTTCGTCGCAACAACGATGCATCGATGTGCATAAGAGAGTGCCTGGAAATGGTACTACTGTTGCAACGTCTGTATCTGGATCGGGTCTGAAAGGATCGTCTTCATCACCACGGTATCCTTGCAGCTACTGTGATACGTCGTTCGCATTTTCCCATGATGCACGAAGACATGAGCGGAGCAAATGTATGAAGAATCCTTCTCGCATGAAGTTTCGATGTGATGAGTGCCTTAAATGGTTTACTCGAATTGACAGTTTGCGACATCATGCGAAAAAATGTAAAGGTGGAGTCTGTGCTCCTACTGTTGAACTACCTGCCGACATTTCGACTCCTCGCTTTAGATTGGAGACACGAAAGCGTACAACCAAAAGAACAGATGCCCAGCAACCGATTGTTATGACGTCTGAACATGGAACTAAACCTAAGACTGTGTTCGGAGCATTACAAGTGAACGATAATGGCTTCTACTTGGCGCAGTCTGCATTTCGTGGAACGTTGAAAGACTACTATTATCTAAATACGTTCGGTGAGTCGAAGGACATTTGTAATTTTCTTGACGATATCAGACAGAAGATAATCAATCAGCTTACTGATGATGTAGCAACAAACGGACCTTTGAAATATAACTTGTGGTTGGACTGTATATATGGAAAGCCATATCCGTTCGATGACAAAGTGAAGAAGTGTGCATTCAAGACATCGGCTGCAGTAATTTACAGTTCTAACGATGTGAAGCAAACTGTTAAAAACGGTATCCAGAAACTCTGTCAAGAAGGGGTGGACTATGTCTGTAAAGGTTCTGGCTGGACTCTGTCTAGTATAAACCGATTGGAGCTAAGAATTAGTCATTTCACACCGCTGCGGAACTAAATGATTGTAAATTTGCTGGCTTTCGTAAGTGATCCTGTAGTAGAATAGAAATTATGTAATAAATATTATGTTTGTGAAAGAACTTGTGGTGTTTAATTCCTCGAACCTGTTACTATTATGTTAAATTGATATTTTTTTAATCGTCCAGAATCGTACCAAGGACCTAAGTTGATCTAATTAATCAGTACATTGATTGGAAATTTATTTAATGATATCTGAACTTTTTCCCGAATCTCTAGCATTAAAATTATGAATTACCAATATGTTGGTGTTGGTGGCTTATAGGATGATGATGACAGTAAAGGTTTTAATGTCTCTTTAAGAATGTTGAACATGGAATAATGAAATTATTATTTTTTTACATCAAATTAAACATTATTGCATCGATCGGGTATCGAACCAAGGACTGAAACTGATCGAATCAATCTGTAAATTAATGAGTGATTTATTTAATGAATTTTGGAATTTTTCCCGAATTTCTAGCTAAATAATTATGGATTTTCAAGATGGCGGCCAAATGACAAGATGGCGGGTGACACAGCAATAATAAATGATTACTGCACTCTAGCGGATAAGAATTAAACTAACATGGCGTCAGCGCACTCTCGCCGACGATAACAAGATGATGATGGCTACCAGCAGACGAAGACAAGATGGCGGACATGACATCATACTAGTTAACCTTGTTATTGGTGGTAGGTTAGTCTGTAGGTGACTTCCGTGGTGGAAGGATCTGTCGTCATTTTTATTTTTTTTTTCGCCCTCACCGGGTTCGAACCGAGGACTCCGAGCTCCGTGTCGTAAATGTTTGTTTTTTAAATAATTTATAAAAAATTTTATTATTTAATTTGTTTAATGAATTTTAAATTTTTTTTCATTAAAATCGGATAATAAATTTAAAGATGGCGGCCGTAACGGAAATTGCAACGATGACGTCATTATTCAAGATGGCGGTCATGGTATCCTTATTCCTAGAAATGGCTTAACTGAGGCTTGAGTTAAGGATGCTTAAGCCAGTTTTAGGAATTTTCAGCCGCTGGGATTTTTAAGGACTAAAAACGGGAATTTTTCCCTCGAAACGGGAAATTTTTCCCTCGAAATGAGAAATTTTTAATTTGTGGAATTTTTTGAAATTTTTTGGCGGAACTTTTTTCCACAGAAATGGAAATTTTGGCGATTTTTGAGGAATTTTGGGCAAATTTTGCCTAATTTTGGCGGATTTTGAGGATAAAATTCAAGGTCAAGGTCACATCCATCCAAGATGGCCGCCGTGACGTCACAATCCAAGATGGCGGACCGGCACCTCGGCTCCACACCCTGAACCCTGATCTAGTATGCCCATTTACATACTACTTAGCTATCCTAACCAAATCAACCGTCCACAATGTTTATAATTTAGCTAGCCCAACCTAATTGACCATTAATATCCTTTTATCAACACATTTACAATGAACAAAAAAAAAACCGAAGATGCACGATCAGGTGTTTGGCTCTCTCGTCTGTGAAATGAAGGCTTCCCTACGAAAATCCTGATCGCACGAGGGGAACAGTTAGTTATGTGGTGGGAGAGTGCATCAGCGGCGACGCCACTCCAACACATGAGCTAGCGATCGGAAAGGAAGGGGGGGGGGGATAGGCACGTAGCGGACCATGCTGTATGCTAGTTGTAACGACCGAAGCTTTGAATATACATACTGTATAGAAGTCGCCAGCCCAGATTAAAATTTCTAATACGGTTTTGAGGTAGTTGGTTAATTCACCGCCGCAATCGCCGCCATCGACTTGTGGTGGTCCCTAGCGGACAAGTGTCGAACTCTTCGAACACCCCTTACCCCTCCCGTTGAACGACCTTGAGCTGCAGTGAATGATGGGTGAGGGGTGCGGGGCAATGACAGCGGGCGACAGTGCTGCGCTCTAACGTGTAAATAACAACTAAGACGATACAGGGCGTTACGGCAGCGCACTGCAGCGGTGAAGTTCCCAAGCTGCTCATCATACGCTTCTGAAAAACGTAGAGTAAATCCTATCCACTCGCGACTTCTATACACTATATATATTCAAAGACCGAAGTGAGGTAGAAATGACGCAGCAGCGATGAAACGGAATTCTCGTACTCATTGAGTTTTTTTTTTTTTTTTTTTTCATTTGAGATCCTTATTGTTCAGAGTGTTGTGTCTTGGAATTTCTGGAAGGGACACATGTAGACAAAATACTAATAATCACTTCTGTCCTTTTTTTAAAAAAAAAAAAAATCTGTGGAAAATTAACTACATTATTGGGAACATGAAAAATAAAAATGCTGATCAATACCTTTCGATTTCTACCAGTTAAAAACCGTTAAAGATTTAATCGCCCTATATAATCACGTGATTCCACCTGAATTTTGAAAGGTTAGAATTAATGAAAATAACCCGAGAATAATTTTGCTAGAAAGAACACAGTTTTCAAGAGTTCATTTTTAATTTTTCCTACCCTCTTTCGTTCTATAAAATCCCCCCCCCCCCCCCCTTTTATTCCATCTAAGCCCTTTTCCGTAACATCGGCACCACGAAATATCTAGGGCCGCCATTCCTCAGACGAATCCGTACGGTTTAGCTCGGCAATGCCCAGCTCTTCCGTTTACGTGTTTACGTCTCTCCGTGCGACCGACAGAAGCAGTGCACCTTGGCTGCGGCGGTAGCCACGTGAATACGTTTACAATTGTTTCTGGTACGAGTGTTCTTCTACGTGAATTCTGCCCGTGCTGAAGGCATAATTATCTTAATATTTGGTACGTTGAAATTCAGATACGTCAGACAATTAAGTGTTCCGTCGCGGAACGGGGCTACAAACTCCACGCAACCACGTACGAAATCCAATGAAGGATAGGGATATAAAGAGCATTATCTTGTCTGTTATTCCCCGCGACTTTTATCGTCTATGGCTTCACCTACGTGAACATCATACTGTTACTGTTTACATAACACCTTTGAATATATATATTCAAAGGTGTTATGTAAATATATACACACACACATATATATATATACACACACAGTATATATATTCAAAGATAACACTCTGCAGTAGGTACATTATACCGTGTTTCGCTAGCTCTGTGGGTAAAGGCGCTTACTAATGCCAAGGTTGTAGGTTCAATTCTCCACACGAACAGAAATTTTTTTTCCGGCAGGAACACACATTGTAATTAAGTGCCACATCATCATTAATATTATTTAACCACCCCCTTAAAAAATAACTCATTATTCATGAAATCCCAGTTACTATTAATACCGGGTAATTCAGCTTATCTGCGTGTGTATGTATGCATGCATACACACATACACACATAACTACATCAATGAAGCTGTAAAATAATTTTCTGTGACAAGTTTTATGTGACCAAATGCTGATTATTTTCTTCTTCGTAGATACTTTATTTATATATTTAAATATATATATATATATGTAAGTGCACGTAAGAAAATTGTGATGGTTTTATAACGGGAAAACCGTGATACATGAGATAAAGGAAAACGGTAGGCCGTTTAAGCACAACTTTTAATAGTTTCGAGTTTCAAAGTTTAATATATATTTTTTTTATTGTAGTTATACTTCTTTAGCGAGTTAAGAAACTTTATAAGAGTGGATTTTTACGATGCGCGTGCACCATGCAACGAAATTTACACAAACTACTATATAAATAAATATTTGCTTAAAGCACAATACGTATTATCTAGTATCTGTTCTTTAACAAAAAGTCAAAAAAAAAAAGTATTGAAGTGGCGAGGTTTCGAACCCCGCACATCACAACTGAGACTTCCATGGTTTGAAATAGAGACTACTTATTATCAATGCAATGCATTTTCAGTACGTATTTTAAAAACTTGCGATTATTTAAGTATACCAAACAGTGGCGGATCCAGATATCGGAGGGCACTCTAGGATTTCAGAATAGCCAGAGAAAAAAATGTCTTAAAATTACTAAATTTGCATTTAATCTACTCGCACTACACATTACATCGAACCACAAGATTTCATGATTCTACAAGAAATTCATTAACTATATTAAAATATTTTATTGGTTTCAGAAACAATGATTTTTATCGGAAATATTAATGTAGCAGACAACTGGTTTTTCGGGGGGGGGGGGGGGGGCACTTGCCCCTGGTGCCCCCCCTTGGATCCGCCACTGATACCAAATATATTCTAGGGTAGTTTAATTTGGCATACCATAACGTTCCTTAATGTCTACAAAAAGGACTATCTGAGGGTTTATATTGCTACGAGTTGGTATAGGCTACCAATAAAATACTACACGCTCTGTTTCGTTTAGGCTAAGACTTGGGGTATGAAACATTTCACAACCAGAGCCAGACACTTGGAAGATTACCAGCGCTGGTCCTTAGAAGAATGAACTGAAAAACTCATACAATCTACGCGGTACACAGCTAAGTAAATGTCTGTCTTAAACTGCATTAATCATTGAAATATAAATTGTCCACTTCAGCGGACGAATAGACTGAACCTGGTTAAAATCAATTTCACGGTCATACATAATCCTCAAGCATGAACACACAAACCCTAAAATGTTGCATGCATATACGACTTGTACTCTTAACAGATAAGTCCGCGGGAATAATCCAATAAGAACTTTAAAAGAGAATTGTATTTTTTTTTTGTAGAAAAAAAAAGGTAACTTTTTTTTTACATTCGGCAGAGTAACGTCTGTAACGCAGGTTAAAAAAACTGGTTTGAATTATTGAAAATATTTTTACAACTTTTTCATTATCATTAGAAATGTGACAACTTTAATCAATAAATTTCCAGATTTCATTGAAGGCACGAAAATACACTAGTAAATAAAAGTCTATTTTCAACGAATGATGACGCGATTTTTTATTCTAAGCTTCATGAATGAATTTGCTACAATTTATTTAAAACAAAAAATTTATTTTTTTTTGCAAAACTCCGCCCCCGGGAGAAACCTCCCAACATGGCTGCCCCATGGGGAACACAAAGAAAAGTGCCCCCCATCGGGAAGCCATGTTGGGAGATTTTTTGTTTCCACCCGCCCACTCTTTGATAGCCTGACTTGATACTTGTCTGAGACAATCCGCCTTGGAGGAGCCGGGGCGCGAACCCGGGTCCTACAAGTCACAAGGCAGGCGCTCTACCCCAGAGCCAGAGGGTAGAGCGGCGGTCTGCGGTCTTCTTAACGCTCTTAGCTCGTAGTCAACGCAGTTTTAGTTCGTATACTACAAGACATATTTTGTAACTTTACATACACACGGCTATGGTTATTCTTGCATCCTACATCAAATATATTTTTACGGAAATTTGCTCTTTTTTTTTCCTTAACCAAGGACATGATAATCTATCTAATTTTCAATAATTTGACTTTATATTGTTTTGTTATTCTTATTAATGTGAGCAGTTAATACTGAAAAAAGGTTATTCAGGGAACTGTTCACAAATAACTTTAATTATGGAGGTACTGAGACAACACAAGGCATAAATGCTCGGGTAAGAATCCGAACCCAGTATTGCTGCAAACACTATTTTGAGGTATCTGAATTTTCAAATTAATGTTTCTGTTACACTTTAAAAAATCGGCGTGGAAAGCAATTATTTAAAAGTGGAAGGTTATTTCGTTTAAATAAGCTACATTTAAAATTCTGAGAAATATTTTTGATATTTGAACATATAAATGTATCTAAATTATTAGTTTATATCTTTTTAGTATACATGAAGTAATAAATATTTATTTAATTTTACTTACAAAAAGCAGAAAACATTATTTGCATTTTTATATATTTTTTTTTGCAATATAAAATACAAATAACGCAACTAAGGCTGACTTTTACATAAAAAAGGTTTAATGTTGTTATACAAAGCTAACTTCTTCGCGGGGACTCGAAAACACGCCTAAGACTGCGTGCGATTTGAACTAGTAAAAAAAATTTAATGGTTGTAAATTTTATATATCCATGCAAACACTTTTTCTTATGGAAAAATACCGACATTATTTGAACGAGAAAATATTTTCCCCTTTAACTTCAAATGCTGGTCAATACCTATCGATTTCATACAGTCTAAAACATTCAAATATTTTACTGCCTTATACAAAAATGTGATTTCACCGGGATTAATAATAGTAATGATAGAGAATAGTTTTTCTAGAAAGAAATTCCTAAATGTCTTAAGATGAAGCACTGTTTTCAAGAGTTTATTTTTAAATTATTCCTGCCTCTTTGTTCTATTAACCTTCCCCCCCCCCCCCCCCCCCAAAAAAAAACATCGGGACCCGAGAGATCTAAGGGCCGCCATTCCTCAGACGGATCCGTACGGTTTAGCTCGGCAATGCCCAGCTCTTCCGTTTACGTGTTTACGTCGCTCCCTGCGACCGACAGAAGCAGTGCACCTTGGCTGCGGCGGTAGCCACGTGAATACGTTTACAACTGTTTCTGGTACAAGAGTTCTTCTGCGTGGCTTAATTACATTACATAGGTACGTGAATTCTACCCGTGCTGTAATTAAATAAATATTTCCGTACCTTGAAACGCCGGCTGCAGTTACGTCCACTGCAGCGGAGGCGGAACGTGTCTAAACTCTACGCCAGGAACGCAATAGCTGGAACACAGCCTCCGTGGTGTTCCTGACTGTGCACACCTCGCTAGGCGAGCAAGCAACGGTAATGCTCCTGTCTGTTATACCAGCGAGGGTCATTTAACTGCTGTGAACATAGCACACCGGTGTGCCAAGTATACAACACAACATTCTGCGGTTAATTGGATCGAATTTCGCTCGATCAGACGGTAAAGGCGCGTTCTAATAGCGAGGTTACAAGTTCAAATCCCAGCATAGCATAATTTTTTTTTCCCCCGCAGGAACAATTATTTTAATTAAGTCCGCAAATCAGCATTGATGTTATTTAACCACACCCTTTTAAAAAAAACTCAAATTACCCATAACATTTATGAAATCCCAGTTATTTAAAGAAAATTTGTAATACCAGGTAATTCAGCCTGTATGTATATGTACACTGAACTTTAGCACACATTCATATAATATCTACATCCGTTAAGCAGCAAAATGTTTTTTTTTTTTCTGTGACAAAACGTATCTAACCTAATGCTGATTTTTTTTTTTCGTTACTACTTCATTATAAAAGTGAGTAAAATAAGTACGAAGTACGAAAGCTGCGATGGTTTTATAAAGGGAAACTGTAGCCCTTTTATGCACATCTTTTAATAGTTTTGTGACTCAAAGTTGTAAGGACACGCAAGCGTCTAACGTATTTTGTGAACACAAGTTTAAAAAAAATCTAGTTTTATAACTATTTCCGTTACCGGTCCTAAAAGTAAAAGCCAGGATATGTAGGGTTGGTTCTAAATACTCGAAAACATCACTATTTTTTTTTGAAATGAAGACGGCATCGGAGCAGAAGAGAAGTAGTGAAACGATAGCGATTGGGGCGCTCGATGGAATGTGTACGCAGGTAACATGTAATTTTAACACATTTTCATTAACTCTCTTTCCTGTCAGTTCTGCACAAATATTGCAACCGATTTAAAAGTAACTCCCCGATGAACACAACAGAACTTGATGAAAATGCAAACACAAGAAAATAATTATTAAAAAAATATATATCAGTTTTTTTTTTAAATAACATACTCTCCATCAAATTGAAAGATTAAAAAAAAAAACAACGTGTTATGCAACATATAACGGTAAGAAAGCTGGGGAGTAGCTGTTGCAAAGTGTTAGGATAATTAATTAATAATAGTGGATTTTTACGATGCGCGCGCACCTGTCAACAAAATTTTTACAGGACAAAAAAAACTTTAGTATTTGATATTGAATACTGGCGCACGTCATTAAAAACTTTTATTTATAGTAAATATTAGTGTTATAAATTGTGTTTATAAAATACTTCAAGTATATTTATATAAGCGAGGTTATGTTCCTTTATGTATAACGATAAGTTGCTTGTAAGCTTCCATTGTCCCTGGCAGGGAGAGTCTGTGGAGGGTTTAGTAGCCTCCTGGCCGTTTTCACGGGAGTGTTTGAGAGGTGAAGTTCCTGTATGTATAATTTATTACAACATTATTTAATAAAACAACTTAGAGAATATTTATTTTCCAATGTTAATTAAATAAAAAAAATTAAGTATTTTTATTACATCGAAATAATACTTTACCAATCGTATTTAAAATAGCACGCCCTCCCAACATTTATAACTTTATTTATATTAATTACCTATGTGTAAAATTAAAGTTAGTAAAAAAACTATCACGCCAACGTGCGCACATAAGTACATACATTCATTCTTTTTTAGTTAATATTAAAATAATTATTTTTATATAGCGACTTTTTGAAAACGTAGTAAATTCAAATAATTGTAATTTTTCTTATTCTCAGTAAAATTGTACAATGATAAAATATAGTTTGCTAAGAGTATTTTTTTTGTATAATGTTGGTAAAATTCATTTCAAACAAATGCAAAACTAACACAGCACACGTGCTGCCGTCTACTGGACTGCGACAGCGAACTGTGTCTGGCAAAACCAGTCAGTTAGACGTTGAATGTTTTACTTATACGCGATGAACTTGAGGCGTGTATTTGGAATACAGCCCCTGAACACTAACAGCTTTGGTTGGTATGACTGCAATCAAGTTAAAGCCCCTGCAACTGTCAACAACAATCCCGCATGCAACCGTAAGGAGTGGGGCGTTCGATTGAGAAGAACGTGGGAGGGGGAAATAACTGCATGCATCTTTGCAGGATTTTCGTAATTTTATATATTGTATATACTTTGTATATTACTAAGATATAATACAAATTTTTCCTTGACTATTTTGATGTAATTATTCAGCTATAGCTATAAAAAGTATAATTATATTATATATTATATAAAAATTATTTATTTCAAAGTTATAAAGTTTAAGGTTGAATACAATATACACCATAACCCACACACACAGGGTTTGATAAAGCCCTACCCACACGATGCTCATGGGTATAAAAGTTAGTATAGTGTAAGAGTAGGAATAATTCACATCTATACACACCACACCTAGAATGTTAACATAAAACCAGCCAACGCAGTTTCCAACCACATCGGGGAAGGATAAACATGTTGTCAATTAACAAAATACTGAAGAAGAAAAAGGAAAATTGAAGATCTTTATGTTAATATTTATGTAATCTGGTGGATGATTTTTAGATATTTTATCTCTTATAGCTAATATATATATATATATATATATATATATATATATGTGTGTGTGTATAAATATAAAAGTTCGCTTAGTATTTAAAAAGAAACAGAGCATTTTTTAAACTAACGAGAATGTATTTTTATTGGTAGGTTAGTTTTTAAAATTTAATAATATAAAAATTAAAGGATACAAGGAATATTGGATTTGCTTTAATGTAGTTTATATATAACACATTAATAATGTAAAATTAATCAGACAGTTCATCCAACTAATTCATTATTAATTGTGTTATTACCATTGTACCACTAAAAAACTGCTTCCGATTTACGTATTTTATATATGTTACTTGATTACTAACTTATTTTATTATTTACATAAGACATTGTAACTCACAATTTTCGTAATAAAGTGAGACAAAGAAACCCACCAAGTTCGCATAATAAACTCAAATCTAAGGAGAAGGAAAACCACATGGCATTTTCTTTTAATCCAACAAGAGTGGGTTTCTATGAAGTCTTTGTTTATTTATTAATACCTTATGGACATTCGTTTCATAATAAACGTTGAAGTTTTAATTAGGAAATTATTTTTTTGTTTAAATTAACTGTGAACGTATAAATTGATTTTAATTTACGTGAAAATAAATCCACTTACCATCTAACTAATTGACGGTGATAAACAAAACGTATAAATAAATATATGCCTAAAGCACAATACATATAATCTAGTAATCTGAAAACTAAAAAAAGGCAAACATAAGTTTATAAGTGACGAGGTTTTGAACCACTGCGCGCGTAAATGGATAATACTTATTATTATCGCTGTAATGCATTTTCATTACGTATTTTTAAAGTTGCATAATCTTCAAGGATGAGCACACAAACCCTAAAATGTTGCATGCGTGGGAATAATTCAGTCAGCCCATAAATAGAGAACGGTATTTATTTATGAAAAAAAAAATAAGGAAATTTTTTTTTACAGTCAGTAGTGTAACGGAAATGAGTAGTAGGTAACTCGGGTTAGCAAAAAAAAAAGATTGAATTAATTTTTTTTTTACAACTTTATCATTACCATTAGAATTGTTACACTTTGTACTGGTTTATGTATCATATGCTTATTAATACATTCCCAGATTACATTAAAGTCTATTTTTAACGCAAGATTATGCGATTATTGATAATTAGCTTAATATAATCGTTCTAAAATGAATTTGTTACAATTTATTTAATTTTTTTTGCAAAACTCCACCCCCGGGAGAAACCTCCCAACATGGATTCCCCATGGGGAACACAAAGAAAAGTGCCCCCCATCGGGAAGCCATGTTGGCAGATTTTTTGTTTCCACCCGCCCACTCTTTGATAGCCTGACTTGTGACTTGTCTGAGACAATCCTCCTTGGAGGAGCCGGGGCGCGAACCCGGGTCCTACAAGTCACAAGGCAGGCGCTCTACCCCAGAGCCAGAAGGTAGAGCGGCGGTCTGCGGTCTTCTTAACGATCTTAGCTCGTAGTCAACGCAGTTTTAGTTTCTTATTCTACAATATATATTTTGTAACTTTATACACTCGGCTATGGTCATTTTTGCATACATCAAAGATATATTTTTACGGAAATTGGCACATATATTTTTTAACCAAGGACAAGATAATCATTATAATTCAAAATAATTGGACTTTATTTGGTTTTGTTATTCTTATTATAGGGCGCAGTTAATGCTCAAAAAAAGCTATTCAGGGAACTATTTACAAATAATAGTTAACTATTGGAGGTACTGGGACAACACAACTAATAAATGCTCGGGTACGAATTTAAAATTAATATTTCTGTTACATTTACAAATATATATATATATATATATATATATATTTATGTGTGTGTGTGTGTGTGGAAAGCAACCATTAGGTTAAATAAGCTGCATTTAATACTCTGAAAAATAATTTTGATAGTTGTGCATCTAAATGTATCTAAATTATTACTTTATATATTTTGATGTACTCGAATAAATTAAACGTTATTTAAATTTACTTAAAAATAGAAAGCCAGAGAATTTAATTTGCATTTATTTTTCGATTTTTTTGTAATATAAATGACAAATAACCGCTGTACAACTAATGCAACTGTCACGTGGTGTTAAAAAAGGGCTGATTTTTACATAAAAAAATGTTAAAGTGTTCATACAAACCTAACATCATCGCGGGGACTCGAACACACGCCTTCGACTGCGTGCGATTTAAACTCGAGAAAAAATTTAATGGTAGTGAATTTTATATATCCACGAACGCATGTTTTTCTTGTGGAAAAATACCGACATTATTGGGAACAGGAGAAATTTTAAATGCTTATCAATACCTTTCAAGATTTCATACAGTCTAAAACCTTCAAAGATTTTACTGCCTTATACAAAAACGAGATTCCACCGGAATTAATGATAGTAATCCGAGAATAATTTTGCAAAAAGAGAACCCAACATTTTTCAAGATAAAACACAGTTTACAAGAGTCTATTTTTAAATTTTTCCTGCCTCATTTGTTGTAAAACATTCACCTCCCTCCCCCCCCCCCCCCCCCCCCCTTAATTTTTTTACATCTAAGCGCTTCTCCATAACATCGGGATCCTGAGAAATATAGGCCGCCATCCTCAGACGGATCCGTACGGTTTAGCTCGGCAATGCCCAGCTCTTCCGTTTACGTGTTTACGTTGCTCCGTGCGACCGACAGAAGCAGTGCACCTTGGCTGCGGCGGTAGCCACGTGAATACGTTTACAATTGTTTCTGGTACAAGTGTTCTTCTGCGTGGCTTAATTACATTACATACGTGAATTCTGCCCGTGCTGTAATGAAATTAGTATTTCCGTACCTTGAAACGCCGGCTGCAGTTACGTCCACCGCGGAACGGGCCTAAACTCTAGGCCGGGAACACACAGCCTCCGTGGTCTTCCTGACTGTGCATACATCGCTAGGCGAGCAAGCAACGGTAATGTTCCTATCTGTTATACTGTTATACCTGCGAGGGTAATTTAACTGCTGTGAATATCGCACACCGGTGTGCAAAAATACATTACAACATTTCATAATACCGTGTTTCGCTAGATCAGACGGTAAACGCGCGTTCTAACAGTAAAGACGTTAGTTCAAATCCCAACACAGACTAAAATTTTTTTTTCCCGCAGGAACGATTATTTTAATTAAGTCCGCAAATCATCATTTATGTTGTTTAACCACGCTCTTTTAAAAACAACTCATATTACCCATACAATTTGTGAAATCCCAGTTACTATTAATAAAAAAAAATAATACCGGGTAATTCAGCTTATACGTATAGGTACACTGTACTTCAGCACACATACATATAATATCTACATCCTTTAAGCTGCAAAATTATTTTCTATGACAAACGTTCTGTAAGAAAATGCTGATATTTTCCCCCCCTCGTAATTACTTCAATATGGAAGAAAAAAAAAGTTAAGTACCGAGCACGAAAATTGGGATGGTTTTATAAGGGGAAACCGTAGCCCTTTTATGCACATCTGTTGATAGTTTCGGGACTCAAAGTTAGGAGGACACCCAAGCGTCTAACGTATTTTGAGAACGACAATTTTAAAAATCAAGTGGTAGTTGTTGCAGTGCAAATGTAATTGTTAGTGACTGAGCTGAACTATGCATACATCAATTACATATTGCATGCGCCCCACGTTTCTCGTTTGTTATCTCACAAGTATTTTTTTTTAGCTATTCCATCAAAAATGTTCAGGACCATCTGCATGGGACCAGGATAATAAGATATTTTTTTAAATCTTTAGTCCGTTTTAAAAACATGTGGGGGTATTGAAAAACTTTTTTTTTAATATTTAAATAATGTTATCTGGTTGTATTGTATGTTAGTCTACCCAGGAGCAGAATGGCTGCAAGGGGCTAGGGGGGAGGAGCTATTTCCGGTTCCGGGACGTCTGTTCTTGTCGCGGAGCATTGAGCTCTCCACTCCTCACTGACAGCGCCAATTAGCGCGCGTCATACAACCCTGTAGCCCCCCCCCCCCCCCTCCTAGGGGCTAGGAGTAAACATAGCATGCCAGCGCTGCCGGAGAGCTAACGCGCTTTACTAACGGAAACTTATTAAAGCTTCGTTTACGATTTAAATTTAAGAATTAGTCGTTTACTTAACACATTACTCTTATGTATACTCAGGGTCACCGAGAGGGGGGGGGGGGGGGTGCAAAAGGGGCAGATGCCCAGGGGCCCGGTAGCCTTAGGGGCCCGGGCGCCGGCTGGGAAGTGGAAAATAAATGGCTGGAAAAACATTTTCCCCTGCTATTAAAACATCTTGTACTATATATATATATATATATATAATTGTTTTGTGTGTTCCTAAAACTACAGTCGATAACCAATAATCTAACCGAGCAGTAGGTACTTGTAACATTCAGTTCACACCAAAATACTTGCGTAGTAGCAGAAATGGGAACGTTACAGGGACGTCGGAACAGGGAGGGGGGGGGGGCAGCAGGGGCGAGTCGCCCCCGTGCTGTTATGCATGGGGGGGGGGGGGTGAGAGAGTAGCATTTCGCCCCCCTCCTTTCCCCAGAACAAATGTTTGGTCCTAGTAGTATTTTTCTCTACCAGTAGTTACAAACGTTGCATTGGTGATCACATTGATTAGAAAATCAAATTTATGATTGTCAATATACTGTAAAATGATTGCAAATTCCTAAATGGTATTTTATTCAAATTGTACTACATCTACATCTACTGTCAGAGTAGTATTTAATACATACTACGTCATCAAATTCTTGGAATGGTATATTTAATATTTTGGTTCGGAAACTCATTAAATAGCACAATTTTTCATCTAAAGTTCCAAATTTTTCCGGGGGAGGGCCCCCCGACCCCCCACTCTAGCACTGAGGTAAGTGTGATACATCTGTTCATCCCCCCCACTAATGAAAACTTTCCGACGTCCCTGGAACGTTATAAATAATTAATATGTATTACAAATTTTTCAATATAATCAACGTGGTTCAGTGTGTTTGATGTTTTCGAAGTAATAAAATTGATTATTACTTTACATTAATTTAATAATATTTACATTCAGAATAAATTATTATACTTATGTATTTTAAACACTCATATAATAATGCAATTTCTGATTACCATTTAAGATTTTTTTTTTTTAGCAATATATATATCAAAATTAATTATTATTTGTATTTTGATGGGATTAACAATGTAAAAGTGCACTGAGATAATACATGCAAATGCTCTCTTTTTTTTTTTTTTTTGCGTAACTAGGAAATCGTTATGTATGTTCAAATGAAGGATGCAATTTTACTATACCATATATATTTATGGTATAGGCCTACGTAGTAGTGGTAAGGAAGGGGGCCTACTACTCCAGCTGCCCAGGGGCCCACAAATTCTCTCAGCGGCCCTGTGTATACTAATGGAATTCGTGTAGGAATTATGACGGGTAATGTGCGAACCACATGATAACTTAAGACTCTACAGAGATGGTTATATTTTATTCCCCCCCCCCCCCCCACCGCCACCTACTTCTTAAGAATTAAGGGAAACGCTAATCACAGCACAGTAGAATGCGTTGTTCGCGCGAAATAATGTTTCGTTGGGAAAGCAGGTCATTCCTGCCCTAGCACTTGGAGCGAGCGGACCTGTCCCTCTGCTACAATGCCTCGAAGAACTAGTTTTCAAGATCGCTACGAGAGCGGAATCTCCTCCGACTTCAAGGGCCCGATTTTCGCCGCGGAATTACACGCACCAAGTGGATTCCCGGCAGACCTAGGCGAGCAGCTCTCGCAGCATCCATCACTGTGCAAGGCCCACTTCTCGCCCTACCTGGAGGACAGCAATAGGGCGAGAATCTACATGTGGAACTCACAGCAAATGTACAGTCTGCAGATTCTTGTGACGCTCTCGCAACCTCCGCTGCAAATCGACATCGAGGAGCAGGCGGTGCGCGTGTGCTCAGGTCCCACCAAGTATGTCTCGTGGCTCACATACCAGAGCATGCTGGCGGTCGAGCTGGACACGGCGCCGCGCGGCCAGTACAGCCCCCTAGTAGCAACGCCGAAACCATTGATCGAAGTCTGGACGCAGACTGCGCCCCCGCAGCCTGCCCCAGAGCTGCGCCACAGCAGCTGCCAGACGGACCCAGCACCAGTGGTGCCAGACGCCCGCCCCAGCCAAGTGCCAGGAAACTGGCATCCAAGCAGCTGTTGTAACAGCTCAGAAGAGCACCTCTGCAGCTCTTCACGTGGCTCAAGATTACTCTCCACTGCTGCCGCCGCCGGTAGCTTCTGCAGCTACACAGACTGGGAGGGCTGGACAACACACGAGTTTAAAGTAGAGTCACCACACGAAATTAAAGTAGATTATACCAGGTCATTTGCAACAGAACACAGCTTCGCAGCTTATTTAGAAAGTTATTCACATAAAGTCAAAACCGAATTCACAGTAGGCAAAACAGGAGGTTATGGGTCGGCAGGAAGCCACCTGGTACTCCTAAAGGGTCGCGGAGTTCGATGCCAAGATGCGGCATTCGGGCCCCGCGGCCCTCATCGGCGATGATGTTATCCCCTTATCAGTCAGACGAGAGTCTGCTGAGGGGGTGCTTCATTAAGCACATATACTGAGCCTGGGAAAGCAGGTTATGATGTAGTACGAAATTACTAGCATTGTGTTGAAAAATAATAAGATACTTGGAAGAACATTGCACGAAACATTAAAAAAAAAAAATCGTCCCATAAGAATATTTATTTTAAGTTTTCAGAAAATTTCTGGCTGATTTTTGCTTTTATACGAGTATATTAATGTATTTGCAAAATTCATGAATATATTTTATTACAGTATAGCCATTTTATGTTGGCTTGGAATCGATTATATTAACACATGACATAGTAAAGATAAATATATTGTGTACGGATTCTAGGTTACGAGCTGAAATGTTGCAATTTTTTTACTTGATTAATAACTTATGTTACTACTTACATTGAGAAACTGTAAAAAAACAATCCCGTGAGGCAAAGAAACCCGTATAGTTCTCATAATAAACTTAAATATATATTGAAGGCATTTTCATTTAGTCCAACAAGGTGTGGGTTTCTATGAAGTGTTTGTTTATTTTATAGTCTATTGACATTCGGTTCCAAATAAAAAATGAAGTTTTAATTAGGTAATTAGTTTTTTGTTTAATTAACTATGAACATATAATTTCAATTTATTTTAAGTGAAAAGAAATTTTCCTTTTGTCTAACCAATTGACTGAGCCATGTATTTGTAAATATCATAGCAATAAGACAAACAAAATGTATAAAAATAAATGTGCTTGAAGTAAAATACGTATTAACAAGTATTCAGTAATTAAAAAAAAATTAATTGACGAGGTTATAAAACACCGCGCGCATAAATGGAGACTATTTCTTATTATCACTGTGATGCATCTTCTTTACATTGGCATTAGAAATGTGACAATTTTTAAAATAAATTCCCAGATTACATTGAAGGCACGGAAATTCACTAGTAAATAAAATTCTTTTTTTCAACGGATGATTTAAGCGATTTTTGATACTAAGCTTCATGAAGGAATTTGCTACAATTTATTTAAAACAAAAAAAAACTTTTTTTTTCTTTTTTTTTTGCAAAACTCCACCCCCTGGAGAAACCTCCCAACATGGCTGCCCCATGGGGAACACAAAGAAAAGTGCCCCCCATCGGGAAGCCATGTTGGGAGATTTTTTGTTTCCACCCGCCCACTCTTTGATAGCCTGACTTGTGACTTGTCTGGGCAATCCGCCTTGGAGGAGCCGGGGCGCGAACCCGGGTCCTACAAGTCACAAGGCAGACGCTCTACCCCAGAGCCAGAGTAGTAGAGCGGCAGTCTGCAGTCTTCTTAACGCTCTTAGCTCGCGTTAAATGCAGGTTTAGTTCGTATCTTTATACACACGGGTATGGTCATGCTTGCATACATCAAATATATTTTTACGGGAAATGGCGCATATATTTTTTTTTAAACCAAGGACAAGATAATCCATCTAATATTCAATAAATTGACTTTATTTTGTTGTTTATGTTTATTAATGCACGCAGTTGATACTGGGAAGCTATTCAGGGAACAATTTTCAAATAACATTTAACTATTGGAGGTACTGGGACAACACAAGTAATAAATACTCGGGTAAGAATCCGAATTCAGAACTCAGAATTAATGCGAACACTATTTTGAAGTATCTGAAATCTCAAAAAAAAATTATGTTCCATTTATATATATATATATATACATATGTGTGTGTGTGGGCAAGTTATTTAGGTTAAATAAGCTATAAGCTACGTTTAAAAAAATAATTTTGATAGTTGTGCATCTAAATGTATCAAAACTACTACTTTATATTTTTTTAATGTGCATGAAGTAACTAAACATTATTTAAATTTACTTAAAAAAAGATAAAGCAAGAGAATTAATTTTGCATTTATTTTTTGAAATATATATATTTTTGGATAAATGACAAATAACCGATGTCTAACTAATGCAACAGTCATGTGGTGTTAAAACCGGCTGACTTTCACATAAAGAGATATAACATGAAACCAAAAAAAAGTTAAAAAGTTCATACAAGCCTAACATCCTCACGGGGACTCGATCACACGCCTTCAACTGCGTGCGATTCGAACTCGGAAACAAATTTAATGGTTGTGTATTTTATTATTTTTTATGTATTTATAATGTTCATTAATTAATTAAACTTTATTTAAATAGTGAAATGTTTCGGGAGATACGTCTGCGCTTCCGTACCATTGTAGAACTGGCCTAAGCGAAAGTTAAACCAGTGAATATATATACTGTATAGAAGTCGCCAGCCCAGATTAAAATTTCTAATACGGTTTTTGAGGTAGTTGGTTAATTCACCGCCGCAATCGCCACCATCTCTAGGGCATCGACTTGCGGCGGTCCCTAGCGGACAAGAGTGTCGAACTCTTCAAACACCCCTTCCCCCCCTCCCGCTGAACGAACTTGAGCTGCAGTGAATGATAGGTGGGGGGTGCGGGGAATGACAGCGGGCGACAGGGCTGCGCTATAACGTGTAAATAACAACTAAGACGATACAGGGCGTTACGGCAGCGGTGAAGTCCCCAAGCTGCTCATCATACGCTCTTGAAAAACGTAGAGTAAATCCTATCCACTCGCGACTTCTATACAGTATATATATTCAAAGGTGTTATTGAGGCGGGATGATAAGCGCGACGCTCGCTGGTGCTTCTAGCGCGGTTATCTCCTCTGGACTGGCGCGCAGTCTTCTCGTCGTCAATTGATAACTGTGAAATTTGTGCGGTGACCGTATTTTTATATTACGGGGAAATGAAGATAAAGGTGTAATGCAAGCCCCTTTAAGTGCTTTCAAGAATCTGTACCGCTTGTTTTACACCTAAAAAATTACTCTGAAAACACGCGTTTCAGCCATTTTAACTCTTCTAGAAATACAGTTTAAAAAACATGATCCAAAATTATAAGTACTTTTCGGGCCTCAGCGAACTCTTAAATGCTTTTCGTGAACACACCCCACTCGGATATCTTTGAGTAGTTTTGAAATCGCGTTGTTTTTCCTGAAGCTCTGCGCACCGTGTGTGTGACCAGGTAGGCGGGCCCCTTTAAGGGCGCCTCCAAGTGCGCGCGGGGCAGGCAGACTCGGCCTCACTGGCGCCCGCGAGTTCATGGCGAGACGGGAACAGCTGGGGGTCACGCGACTCTGGCACTGACCGCACCTTTGAATATATATACTGTATAGAAGTCGCCAGCCCAGGTTAAAATTTCTAATACGGTTTTGAGGTAGTTGGTTAATTCACCGCCGCAATCGCCACCATCTCTAGGGCATCGACTTGTGGTGGTCCCTAGCGGTCAACTGTCGAACTCTTTAAACACCCCTTCCCCCTCCCGTTGAACGACCTTGAGCTGCAGTGAATGATTGGTGGGGGGTGCGGGGAATGACAGCGGGCGACAGTGCTGCGCTCTAACGTGTAAATAACAACTAAGACGATACAGGGCGTCACGGCAGCGCACTGCAGCGGTGAAGTTCCCAAGCTGCTCATTTTACGCTCTTGAAAAACGTAGAGTAAATCCTATCCACTCGCGACTTCTATACAGTATATATATTCAAAGACCGCACTGAGTGCAGGGCGAGGCGGGACAGTGGCGCCGGCTGTCTCTGGCATCGGGAAACACGACCACGTGACTGGCTGTGCTAACACGTGGCGGCCTCTTGCGGGGGGGAACTCCCAGGGGCCGTATTAAGCTGGGTTTACGATTGATTACTTAACATCGAGCACACGATTAAGTCAAAACTACATTTTCCAGTTTACGATTGACATGGAAGTCGTTGATTCCAACCAATCACAGCACAAACACATGGTCGGCCAATTGTTCGTAATGGAGAAGCAGGTTTGAAATAGGTTATTGACAAATGGGATATCTATTTTTCGAAATGGATGATGATTATAAATTACAAATATACGAATTCTAACCCAAAATACTGCCTCGCTCGGTCCAATAATAAGACATGAACTTCCGGCTGAAAGGTTCCGGTTTGTTGTGATTGGTCGCTTCCTTTAAGTCTTAACGAAAAATATAAAATATAACCATTTCTGTTAAGTCTTAAGTCATCATATGGTTCGCACACGACCCGTCAAAATTCACACACGACAATCATAAACCATTCCACTAGTTTACATAGAATCATATGGTAAGTACACGACTAAGTCTTAATTCTTAATTTTCAATCGTAAACCCACCTTTACTGCTCAGCGCAGGGACGTCGGAACGTTTTCATGAATGGGAGGGGGGGGGGGGGTCGAAAAGATGTATCACACTTACCTCAGTCCTAGAGCGGGGGGTCCGGGGGCCCTCCCCCGGAAAAAATTAAATTTGGAATTTTAGATACAAAATTGTGCTATTTAATGAGTTTCCGAACCAAAATATTAAATATACCATTCCAATAATTTGATGACGTAGTATGTATTAGATATGGATTAAAATATCGTGGGTAGTGGGTGACAAATAACCTAACCCATGTGATCTATCCCTTTGCTTCGGTATTGGAATTTAATGTCGATAGATATTTTTTTTTTTTTTTTGGTTCCTTAACCTGTGAACATTGGTGGCTTTAACATACTATTTCTAATCAATGTGATCACCAATGCAACGTTTGTAACTACCGGTTGAGAAAAAATACTACTAGGACCAAACATTTATTCTGGGAAAAGGAGGGGGGCGAAATGCTACTCTCGCCGCCCCCCCCCCCCCCCCATGCATAATAGCACGGGGGCGACTCGCCCCTGCTGCCCCCCCCCCCCCCCTGTTCCGACGTCCATGGCTCAGCGTGTCATCTCACTCACGTCCACAAGCAATCACCCACATCGGCTGCAGATGGCTCAAGGAAAACAAGTGACTTCTATCGTTATTCGTCGCAATGCCCAACAGCAGCACACGTGGGTTCGAGTCCCTACAGCGATCCCGCCAGAGAAAACAAATTTTAACACCGCCCTTGTAAGTAACCCAGTATCATCCTCTTCACAGACATCCGCACACATGAACAAGAGGCGGTGGGCGGGCACTCCTCGCGCGGTCCTTGGTTCAGTACTGGGCTCTGGCACCCGGACCACGAGGCCCGCAGTAGCTGTGGTGACAATACACTGTGTGGCAGTGTTGTCTGACTGAACACACAGTCTGAGCTGCTGCTGTACCTAATATGCAACAAGTTTCACTTCCGTCCAACATGGACTAAACGCGCACACTTATTTTTCCTGTGGAAAAAAAATTACCGACAATATTGGAAACATGGGAAAAAAATTTTTACACCTTTTTTATTTAAGTTGATGATCAATTACCTTTCGATTTCAATATTTGATACAGTCAAAAAGCCCTTCAAATATGTTTATTTTAGCGCCTTACGTGAACACGTGATTCCACCGGAACTAATGGAAGTAACCCGAGAATATTTTTTCTAGAATGAAAACCCTAAATTTCTTAAGATAAAACACTGTTTTCAAGAATTTATTTTTAAATTTTTCCTGCCTATTTTTTTTCTAAAACCCACACTTTTTTTTTACATCTGGGCTTTTCTCCATAACATCGGGACCAAGAATAATCTAGGGCCGCCACAGATGGATCCTTACGGTTTAGCTCGGCAATGCCCAGCTCTTCCGTTTACGTGTTTACGTCGCTCCGTGCGACCGACAGAAGCAGTGCGCCTTGGCTGCGCTGGTAGACACGTGAAGTTACACTTGTTTCTGGCACAAGTGTTCTTCTACGTGGCTTAGTTACATTACATACGTGAATTCTGCCCGTGTTGTGATGAAATTAATATTTCCGTACCTTGAAACGCCGGCTGCAGTTACGTCCACTGCGGAACGGGCCCTACTCTAGGCCAGGAACACACAGCCTCCGTGGTCTTCCTGACTGTGCATACATCGCTAGGCGAGCAAGCAACGGTAATGTTCCTATCTGTTATACTGTTATACCTGCGAGGCTCATTTAACTGCTGTGAATATCGCACACCGGTGTGCCAAATATACAATACAACACTCTGCAGTACATGATACCGTGTTTCGCTGGATCAGACGGTAAAGACGCGTTCTCACATCGAGGATATAAGTTCAAATCCCAGAACAGACTTTCCCGTAGGAACGAGGATATAAGTTCAAATCCCAGAACAGACTTTCCCGTAGGAACGATTATTTTGATTAAGTCCGCAAATCATCAATAATTTTATTGAACCACACCCTTTAAAAAAAAATCATTTTTATGAAATCCCAGTTGCTAAAATAAAATGTATGATACCGGGCAATTCAGCTTACGTGTACATATACACGTAACTTCAGCACACACGCATATCGTTATCTACATACGTTAAGTTGTAAAATAATGTTATGTAACAAAATTCTGATTTTTTTTTCTATTTCGTAACTACTTTATTATCAAAAAAAAATCTAGGTACAACTGCGATGGTTTTATAAGGGGAAAACCGTTTTTTATAATAGTTGGAACTCAAAGTTTGGAGGACACCCAAGCGTCTAACGTATTTTGTGAACGAAAGTTTAAAAAATCTCGTTTTATAACTGTTTCCGTTAGCGGTCCCGAAAGTCAAAGACAGGATATGTAAGGTTGGTCTGAAATGCTCGAAAATCTCGCTGAAGACGGAATCGGAGCAGAACGGAAGTACTGATTGGGGCGCTCGATGGAATGTGATAAACAGGTGACAACATGTAATTTTAAATCGCTTTCTTGTCTGTTCTGTACAAATTATGCAACCGATTTAAAAGTAACTTACTGATGATCTAGAGACTTTAAACGTAGCTCCGAAATGGATGAAAATGCACACAAAAGACTGAAAAGCAAAAAAATATTATTTAAATAAAAAATTATATCACGTATTTTAAACAGACTAAAAAGTATAAAATAATTTCTTCCCATAAAATTGTAAGATCCTAAACGAAAAGCTTGGCATGCAACAGATAATGGTAAGAAAGCTATGTATATAACTGCAAGATTTTCGTAATTTTATTTCAGACTTTCAGTCACACTTTGTATATTACTAAGAAATAATTTTAATTTTCCCTTCACTATTTTGATGTGGTAATTATTAAGCTATAACTATAAAATTAAAGTATAATTATTTTTTATTTAATAAAAACTTATTTCAAAGCTATAAAGTATAACGTTGAATAGAATATACACAAAGGTTTGTTTGATAAAGCCCACCCCACACGATACCCATTTTCTACTATAAGGTTTGTTATACCCATGGGTATAAAAGTTTTTATAGCCCAAGAGAAGGAAGAATTCTGAACTCCATGCACACCACACCTAGAATGTTAACAGAAACCCAGACAACGCAGTTTCCAACCACAGCAAGCACATCGGGAAAGGATAAACATGTCAGTTGAAGAAAAAAATTAAATTGTCAATTTAACAAACTACTGAAGAAAAAATTATAATTGCAGCTGTTTATGTAAAATGATGAATATTTGATTTTAAAAATCGAAAAAACAGAAATTTTAAAATTATCGAAATTGTATTTTTTATTGGTAGGTTAGTTTAAAACTCTAGTAATATAACACTTAGAGGATTGAGAAAATTGCATTTGCTTAAATCTAGTTTATTTATGATACATTTCTAATATTACATTAATCAGACATTTCATCTAGCTAATTCTCAGTATTAATTGTATTATTTTCATTGTAACAGTAAAACAAATGCTACTGATTTACATATTTTATCTATGTTACTTGATTACTAACTTATTTTATTTCTTACTTGAGAAATTGTAACTAACAATTTTTGTGACCCAGTAAGACAAAGAAACCCACCAATTTCTCATAATAAACTTAAATATATAGTGAAGGAAAACCATCTCGCATTTTCATTTAGTCTAACAAGAGTGGGTTTCTATGGAGTGTTTGTTTGTATATTAGTAATTTATGGACATTCGTTTCATAATAAACGTTGAAGTTTTAATTGGGGATTTAGTTTTTTTTTGTTTAAATTAACCGTGAACATATAATTTCATTTTAAGTGAAAATAAATATACTTATAATCTAACCAATTGACTCAGCGATGTACTTAATAATATTATAGCAATAATATAAACAGAATGCATAAATAAATTATTTGCTTTAAGCACAATAGGTAGGCTACGTATAATCTAGTAATTTGTAATTAAAAAAAAAGGAAAAACCGTTTTGAAGGAACGAGGTTTTGAACCACCTCGCGCGTTAATGGAGACTACTAATTATCAATATAATGCAATTTCATTACTTAATTTATTACTTGCGATTTCTCCTTTCCATATTTATATAGGGTAAAAAATAAAACAAGTTATGTTGCGGTTTCGGGTAACCTGACATCGTTATACATACGGGAACATAACCTCACTTATATAAACACACTTTCTATAACTAATAAATACGTTAATCTGAGGCAGGCCCTTGGAAGGGCGCTGGAACATTACCTATACAAGAGCAGGCGCGCTAACAGGAAATAATAGCGCATGAGAACAACTGCTGAGGAAATGTCTGGCTTAAACTTCATTAGTAACTGAAATATACATTGTCCACTTCAGCGGACGAATTCACGGCCATACATAATCTTGAAAGATGAACACACAAACACTAAAATGTTGCTCGCATATACACTAACAGATAATTACGTGGGAAGAATTCAGCCAGCACATAAATAGAGAATGGTGTTTTTTATGAAAAAAAAAAATAGAGGAAACATTTTTACAGTCAGTAAGGTAACGTCTGTTAAAAAAAATTTGAAATTATTTTTTACTACTTTTTTATTAGCATTAGAATTGAGACAATTTGTTTTGGGTTATGTATAATATGACCATATTATTTTGAAGTCACGGAAAGAAAATAGTAAATAAAAATATTTTTTACGCATGATTACGCGATTTTTGATACTAAGCTTCATGAACGAATTTGCTACAATTTATTTAAAACAAAAGAAAAAACTTTTTTTTTTTTTTCAAAACTCCACCCCCGGGAGAAACCTCCCAACATGGCTTCCCCATGGGGAACACAAAGAAAAGTGCCCCCCACCGGGAAGCCATGTTGGCAGATTTTTTGTTTCCACCCGCCCACTCTTTGATAGCCTGACTTGATACTTGTCTGAGACAATCCGCCTTGGAGGAGCCGGGGCGCGAACCCGGGTCCTACAAGTCACAAGGCAGGCGCTCTACCCCAGAGCCAGAGGGTAGAGCGGCGGTCTGCGGTCTTCTTAACGCTCTTAGCTCGCGGCAAATGCAGGTTTTGTTCGTATACTACAAGACATATTTTGTAACTTTATACACACGGCTATGGTTATTTTTGCATACAACAAATATATTTTTACGGAAATTAGCGCATAGTTTTTTTTCAACGAAGGACAAGATAATCTATTTAATTTTCAAGAATTTGACTTTATTTTGTTTTGTTATTCTTATTAATGTGCACAGTTAATAATGAAAAAAGCTATTCAGGGAAATGTTTCGTATAACTTTAATTACTGGAGGAACTGGGACAACACAAGTAATAAATGCTCGGGTAAGAAACTGTACACTATTTTATATTTCTGTTCCATTTACAAAAAAAGAAAAATCAGTGTGGACAGCAACCATTTAAAAGTGTGGAAGGTTAAATAAGCTACATTTAAAGCTCTGTAAAATAATTTTGATAGTTGTTCATCTAAATTATTATTTTATATTTTTAATGTACACGAAGTAATTAAACTTTATTAAATTTACTTAAGAATTTAATTTGCATTAGTTTGGGAATTTTTTATTTTTTTTTGTAATATAAAAGTCAAATAAACAATGTCCAACTAATGCAACTGTCATGTGGTGTTAAAAACGTCTGACTTTCACATAAAGTGATATAAAATGAAACAAAAAAAGTTAAAGTGTTCATACAAACCTAACATCCTTGTGGGGACTCGAACACACGCCTTCAACTGCGTGCGATTTGAACTCGAGAAAAAATTTAATAGTTGTGTATTTTATATATTTACGCACACACATTTTTCCTGTGTAAAATACCGAAATTATTGGGAGCAGGAAATATTTAATTTAAATACTTTCGTTTTAAAGATTTCACACAGTCAAAAACCTTCAAAGTTTTTACCGCCTAATATAAACACGTGATTCCACCGGAACTAATGAAAGTAACCCGAGAATAATTTTGCTAGAAAGAAATCCCAAATAACATAAGATAAAAAAACAGTTTTCAAGAGTTTATTTTTAAATTTTTCCTGTCTCTTTTTGTTCTAAAACACCTACCCCCACCCCCTTTTTATTTTTTTTTTTTCAATCTGGGCCCTTCTCCAAAACATCGGGCCGCTATTCCTCAGACGGATCCACACGGTTCAGCTCGTGAATACGTTTACAATTGTTTCTGGTACAAGTGTTCCTCTACGTGGCTTAACTTCATTACATACGTGAATTCTGCCCGTGTTGTAATGAAATTAGTATTTCCGTACCTTGAAATGCCGGCTGCAGTTACGCCCACTGCTTAACGGGCCTAGACTCTACGCCAGGAACGCAATAGCTGGAACACACAGCCTCCGTGGTCTTCCTGACTGTCCTGTCGCTAGGCGAGCAAGCAACGGTAATGCTCCTATCTGTTATACTGTTATACCAGCGAGGGTCATTTAACTGTTGCGAACATAGCACACCGGTGTGCCAAATATACATTACAACATTCTGCAGTTGGTTATACCATGTTTCGATAGCGCAGTCGACGGCCCACCGGGCTTCGGTGCGGGGGCTCTGGGTTCGAATCCCGGGTAAGACGTGGGTGTAATTTATATTGTCTTAAAAACAACCTTCAACCAACACCACCAATGCACAATGACTCGGGGTGACTTCAATCTACAACATTAAGAGGGGGGGGGGGGGGGGGGAGGGGGAGATTGTTGGCACACTGGTGACTGTCAAAAACTTGCCAGTGTGCCATCAATTTAAAAAAAAAAAAAAAAGGGGTAAAGGTGCATTCTAACGCCAAGGTAATAAGTTCAAATCTCAGTTCAAACTAAATTTTTTTCTCCCGCAGGAACGATTAATTTAATTAATTCCGCAAATCAACATTAATATTATTTAACCACGCCCTTTTAAAAAAAATTACTGTAACAATTCTCTTCGTTAGCCAACATTATAGAATAAAAATATTATAGTGCCGATGTTATCACTTGAAACATAAATTTTTCTCTAAGACGCATATGAGAAGGAAAATTCATAATTATTTCATCAATATTTATTCATATTTATCATTAAAATATATCAATTTATTTTTTAAAATTTCGTTATAACCAAAATAAAAAATAAATAGAACCATTAACTGTCTGCGCATAAAGGTAGGGTATCATATAGCCTACTTACGATAACGAAATTTCAAAATTAGATGTGGACATTGACAAGTGCTTTTGTTTACTAATAAAGCTCAAATTTTGGAAACAATTAATTTAAAGCTGTAAGATGACGTACTACTCAATAAAATTCAATGCAAATTAAATACCAAACACTAAATGCATTGAAACGCGGACAAACAAATCAATATGATATAATTTTTTATAACCTCAAAATACCAAATGTGTTCGCTATGATTATGGATGGATACAGGATATTTTTTTTTGCGACAAAACACACAAGCCAGAGGCGGCTTTAGACCTTGCGGGGCATGTGTCATTTACTTTTGCGGTGCCCTAATTTTCAAAAAAGGGGCCTTACCATGGAGCCTCGAAAGAGGTTGTATGCAGAAAAAAAAACCACTGCTTCTCTCTTCCCCTTTGACCTCTTCTTTATCATACAGATTTAGGCTACCCCCGTGTTTGAATGTCCCTTGCCTCTTATGCCAATTAATCCGCTGCTGGCCATTACACACAATTTTGTAATTTATAGTCGAAAATTTCAGCAATTCAATATTGGAACCAAAACTTTTTGAATTACGCAAATGTCCATATCAATATTTAGTAATATATATAACAATTGTCCATATTCTAATTAACTTTATCAAAATCAAATATAATAAATAAATTATGTTTTAAATTTTAAAAAAATAATGAAAATAGATTGCATCTAAAAAAAAACTGTATTCTGTCTGTGAAATGACCTTGGTTAATGCTCTCAACAATGTCAAGGAAAGTTTTTTTGGAAATGTTAAACGCATGACAGCCTCCTTTACTATTATACAAAGAAATTGGTTGTCTGTAAAGTCGGTTTACGGACGATAGTTTAACGTGACGTCATAACAAAACATTGATGAAATGATCGCATACTTTTATGAATAAAATTGAATCATTTTTTTTTAATTATCACTATTTTGTATGAATACAAAGAAGGAGTGAAATGAAATCTACAATTTAATTGATAAATTTACTTTTATTTGCACTCATTAATTCGAATATGTTTATTACTTTAACGAACAGATTATTTTAACTATAACTTTTACACATGTCTGCTATTTAACTTCTTCCAACCTGTGTTATTCTGTTAAGGATAGGACGATGATAGGAAAAGTAGGAAACGAATGGGAGTGTTTCAAGTTTAATGTGCCTCGGAAAAGTCAATTCGATGGTTGTTCCAATCGAGTGGAAGAGAGATAGATGCGGGGCAAGCTTACAATGAGCGTAACGGGACACCGTGTAACGGGACAATGTGCATAACGGGACACTTTTTTCGTGCGTGCAGCCGGCGTTCATCGATTTATTAGACGTTGTCACGTAAAAAAAAAAAAAAAAACTCCATCCTTCCTCTCCCGCTGCGGATGGGCACTTGATGGCCGATGTTTTCAGTTCGCGGTGAAGGTTGCTGTTCCCCAGGCGAGGTCATGGCGTCCCCGTTTTGACAGTTTCCACGAGTGTGCGCGCGTCGTCGCTCCAAACCAACTCCAAACTTTCCTTTGGCCGGGCTTCTGACAAGAGTCTAGCGGCAGCGCCGCTACTTCCTGCAACTGGCTGCAGATGCCGCACCGCTCACGCTCGTTCCGGGGCCGGCGGCGCGATCCCTTCTTTTCACTGACGAGAGAGCAAAACGTCCGATCGTCATCTTCGTTTTTTTTTTTTTTGTTCGTTGTAAATAAATATGGAGGTGTTGTTAAAAGGAAAGACCATAAACAAGGCAACGGTATTTGTAATTGTTTTTAGAGGAAAATACCTAATTGAAGAAACGTACTTCGTGGATTTGTATATTTTTTACACCGTATAAAATCTAGGAAGTCTTTGTCTTCCACAAATATTCTCGGGACGCCTCATATTCCCTTGCAATTTTACGCAACTTGTAATTTTCAGGTAAGGACATGATAACTAATTGTCAATTAGGTTAGGTTATAGCTACATTAGAAATACTTTTAAACATTGTGGACGGTTGATTTGGTTAGGATAGCTACATTAAAGATACTGTGAAATCATGTAAACGGTTTCCTAGCGCCGGATAGCTACATATTAAAAAGTTATTTGCTAAGCAACCATAAGATGATTTTACAGTATTTTTTTAATGTAGCTATACTTACCTAATTTATAACCAACCATCCACTAAACAGTCTGTGTGGCTTTTTTTTTATACTGGAGAGAAAAAAAACGCGCGCGTTAAAATAAAAATAAAAACATCCAGGGGGTAGGCGCTCCCGATCGGCCAACTTCGGAAAGGCTCGGAATTTGCAGCCAGTTGCAGGGAAGTAGCATTGCTGCCGCTAGACTCTTGCGGGCTTCTGTGCCGCGGGACCACGCGTCGCTCGGAGTGCGCAGGCGTGACGTGTTATACTCCCTCCGCCCCCTCACCCTGCCGGGAGGGTGGGGGGAGGTGACGCAACCTGGGGGAACCCCAGTCCGTGATCGGAACCCGTGATCCGTTCACACCTGCACCGACGCGACAGCGCGCGAAGTGCTGGGACAGATAGCTAAGTTTTTGACGTGACAACGTCTAATAAATCGATGAACGCCGGCTGCACGCACGAAAAAGTGTCCCGTTACGCACATTGTCCCGTTACACTGTGTCCCGTTACGCTCATTGTACGATTGCGCCGCATCTCTCTTCTACTCGATTGGAACAACCATCGATTTGACTTTTCAATCATGTTTTCGTCGTTTGAATTATTAATATCATGTAATTTAACGATCGTCCTCCGATTTTCAGCACAATCGGTACGGTTATTTAAAAATAATGTTGAATTTTCAAATACGTTTTTGTACGAACAATGGTGTTTTACAGTTACACATAATAATTCAAATTAGACCCGGGATCTTTTGCACAATGTTTTAAAATATATTGTACACATTATAAATAACTTTGGTGTATTTGGGATGCGTATTTGTTATAAAATCGTATTATAAAAACGAAATAATATTATTCCCCTACGGTGCTGCCATCTACGGTGACGGACGCGAACCGAACGAATCGTGGAATCTATCCTCGTCCGCGGCAACCAGGCACTCGTTAATACATATTTTCCTTTGTTTATCGCGAGGGGCGTTATTATTAATGAATTATAAATAAAATTTCGTGCCCGGGGCCACAATTGCATATCATTTTGAGCATTGGAAGACATAAAAACGTTAAATATCCTCGACGAATTTTAATCTCGGCCCCAGCGCACCACGAGCGTCTGGGTTGGAGATTAAAGCCGAAATTCTTTCTTTAACTTACTAATACTTATTTTATTAACTGCAAGGGCATTTTTATTGAATTCTACGTTTAATTTCACGACGAACAAACTTCGTCGTTAAATGTGTAATTGCGAAAAAGCGTAAAACATTCTCGACGATCTTGAAGTTAAATAGCAAACATGTATAAAATTTATAGTTAAAATAATCTCTTCGTTAAAGTAATAAACATATTTTAATTAATGATTGCAAATAAAAGTAAATTTATTGATTAAATTATAGATATCATTTCACTCCTTCTTTGTATCCATACAAATTTTATTCATAAAAGTATGCAATAATTTAATCAATGTTTTGTTATGACGTTGTCACGTTAAACTATCGTCGTAAACCGACTTTACAGAAAACCAATTTTTTTTTAAACAAAATAAAAACTTTTATAAAAGCCTGAAAAAATGATGTCTAGCATGTTGGTACCATTATCGACAGATTTGCGAAACAAAAGATAAATTATAATAACGTCGGTGTTGGCATCGCGTAAGGAATTGCCACGAAACTGAATGCTGTGACACAGTTGAATATTTTTTTTTTAACTTGCCATCGCCATATTGCTCCGCCCAAAACATTACGGAAATGGTGCTTGATAACATCTGATTGTTGTTATTGCGTATACGAATTAGAACCTACGTTATTAAAAAAAAAAACAGTCACTTGAATATAAATAACGTAATTTAAACTGTTTCCATAATGTAAACAATCCACTTCAACCAATGTTTTAGGCATTTAACCAGTAGGTATGGCGAAACAATCAGATTGAGGAGGTAAAACGTAATCACCCACTTACCAATGTAATCATGCAGACATAGCCACCCTCTAGTTAAACATATTACAAGTTGTTTAATTGCACACATTTTAGGCCCTTTATTGTCCATGAGTTAAGGAAAAGGGGGAGAGGTAACAATTCGTGGAGATATACTCTGCATGGCAATAGTAGTAGTAGTAGTAGTAGTAGTAGTAGTAGTAATAGTAGTAGTAGTAGTAGTTTTAGTGTCCAAGTAGACTACAAAAATATACAATTATATTCTACATGTAGTATAGGACTCGTCAAGAATATGAGATCTTTTTTTACAGGTGCTTCAGCGAATATTCATACTTTGACACAGCTGGATAGTGTTAAGTGTTAAACAAAACAAACTTAGAAGAACGTACCACTGAACTAGAAAATTATTTTGTTAATTTTATACGAATACTCAGAGCTCAAATTCAGAATGTTCTTACAGAAAATGTAAAAAAAAAAAAAAAAAAAAAAACTCGCACATTATCTTGAACAGATCTGTATGTAACCCCCAAAATACGCACCTCCAAAGAGTCATCTATTGTTTACATTTGATTAATATCTAGCCTGTTAGGATGGAATTGATAAAAAATAAAGCTTTAATCTAATAATAAAGAAGACCTTACCCGCACGCGAGTAAAACAAAGCTGTATAATCTACGCATAGAACATCCGGAATGGGTGGCAGAGAATGTCCAAAAAAAATATGCAATTTTTGTTAAGGAACGCGTGTTCGATAAAATTAACTTGAAAAAAAAAATTACCGGCGGAAACATCAGTGCGAGAACTTTGAATTTCCCGCGCTTCAGGGGAACCACTCCATTGGCTGAAATTACCCGCGCGATCGCCGCTCAGGGAAGTTCAAACTTTTCGAGGGAATCTGGTTAGCGGGGTGCAAAAATTTTAGAGTCAGCCGTATATACTAGCAGCTAGCAGTATGGTAGTTGGTGTTCTTGTGGTACGTTTACACGTTGTTGTGAGCGATTAGCGCAGCGTTGAATGTTAGTTAGTCTGGGTAGATATTCTTTAGCTGCCTCCTCCCTCCCACCCATTTTTTTCCTCCATTTTCCATTTCCCCCCGCACATCACACACGGTAAGCCTAAGATGTACCTACATCAAGTTCTGTCCCTGCCCGAACACGCCCGAATATTCACCTACGGCCAACCTCGGGTTCATTTATATATATATTTATATTTCTCTGTTTATTTTAATGCAGCTGTACTAACCTAACTAACCGTCCATAGTGTTTTAAAGTGTTTTAATATAGCTAACCTAACCGACCACTTTTAATATATGAATTCATTTTTCCTGCGCAAAAATAAAACAAATCCCGAGGTTGGCCGAAGGTGAATATTCGGGCGTGTTCGGGCAGGGACAGAACTTGATGTACATCTTAGGCGTCTCCATCACACATATACACACACACACCTACACACATATATATATATATGTTCAGGAGTTGCTTGGCTTCTGGATTGTAGCCGCGTCGAAGGAGGACATATCACCGACGTTTCGGTCGACGCTGCAGTCGCCATCAACAGGGATCAGTAGGTAACAACGCAGAAGCCAAGCTACTCCAGACAATGGCCGCGAAAGCCTGCGATCTTTGTTAATCATTATAAGTTTTAAAATACAAACATTATGCAACTAAACACCTGAATTTTTTTTTTAAATAGGCTATCTTTTTTTGATATAACTACCGTATTAAAACATGATTATTTCGCATACTGTATATTGTTAAGCGAATTTTCAATCCATTTCTAAGTATTTGGTTTAAGGCCTAATATTTTTAAGTGGACTGCAATAGTCAGTATAAACTAACATTTCCCCTTGACTTGCAATTTTTTTTTAAAAATCAAATCATTACCTAGGTTAAAAAAAAAATTAATCGTTCCTAAATATTTTTTGTTCCATTTCGTTTTAGATTTGATTTATTTTATTTACGTTTGTTTCAGGATGCTTCACACGCTTACGATGTAATCACGCATGCGTGGCCACACACTGGATGCAAATAATAAAACATTATTCCAATTATCTCTTCCTAAAAGCGTCCTGTTGCGTTACGAAACGTACGGATTCACATTTGAATGGTGTTCGTCGGGGGTTTTTCCCCATGAACCATTCGCACCGGGCGTCACCAGGACATGAATCATTCCTCCATATAAAAAAAATAAATAAATAAAAAAAGAGCTGCGAGCATTTGACGCGCGAGGTCAGACGGAAGTAGCGTGACGTCGACAGTGAGTACAATCACCCGCAGCAGAGACGCGTTTCCGAAAAACGTTGATGGATCGAATCACGACAGCGACCGATTTTTACCGGTGGTTTTAGTGATCTTCGTTCTATCAAGGACGCGTGTCCCGTTGCCAGGTCGTTATTTTACACTTACGTTCCACACAGTTGAATTTGACGACTATTTGAGTGGCTGAACTTTCACCAAACGAATATATATTACATATATACTTGTGTATCGCATACTACTTACTGCATAATTTGCTGGCAAACGCTTTTGTGTAGTATTGATAAGGAGGATGAAACGAAAGTATGTATAGAATTGGAACATTTTAGGTTTAAAGTCAATTTTACTGGCTGCTATGTGATACGATTGAATAAATTTCAGAAAAAAAAAAAACATTTTCCATAGCCTTTTAAAATCATCACAATTTAATATTTAAAACAGCTAAATAAAATTAAATATTTTTTTTTCGTGATAATTTACCTATATCATGCAGAAGCCACCAGCATTGCCTTTGAACACATTTTTTCTTCATTTATTTATTCAATTTGTGTGTATGTGTGTGTACACACACACACAAACACCTATATCATTTTGTTTCAGTTCGGCCACTCAAGAAGTCTAAAAAAGTAACAGTGTTAAACGTAAAAATAAAATAATGACTCTTGATACGGGACATAAATTTTTAAGCATTATTCATAAGCTTGAAATACTTTCTCTATTATCTGCGATAAACCGTTCATCTCCAACTTCAAAGGCGTAAACTAGCTTCATGATAAATACTGTTTTTGTGACAGAATGGCTTATGAGGTACAGATATATGTTCGTAATATTTGTGACATCCCAACAAATGCAAGAAAGGTATTGTATTAAAATTACAAAATATAGCTCATAATTAATGGCAAAGGCAATAAAATTAAGGGGGGGGGGATATAATGAGTGAGTCATTCAGTACACGCCAGAAATGTGTAATGGCTAACCTCGGTACATAATGAGAAAATTCATACATTCTCATGTTGCAAATACACTTATAAAACGAAAACGTATAATAAAATGTCGAGGCTGATAAATGTACGCAAATTGTGTATTCGACAAAATATATGCACGCGAATCACATGCAGTTTCCGCACCAGCCGCTATAATTTGCTGCCGGAGCAGCTACGTCGACTATCGAATCGTTTGATTGGCAGATTGAAAAGTTAAACTATATAATGAAACGGCTCCGAAAAAAGTGTAAAAAATACATGGAAAAAAAATCCTGCTTGGACCTGATTTTCGACAAGGATTTTTGACGTGACGTCTAATAAATCGATGAAAGCCGGCTGCACGCACGAAAAAGTGTCCCGTTACGCACATTGTTCCGTTACGCTGTGTCCCGTTACGCTCATTGTACGCTTGCGCCGCATCTATCTCTCTTCCACTCGATTGGCCTATGCGTCCGAGGAGAAGAAAGACAGCGGCAGCACACAACTTACATCTACACGTGAACTGTTTCGTCGACTGGTTATAAAGTGAAGTGAAAAGTTAATGTGGTTTACATTGCTTGTTACAACAACAATTTCGGCAATAAAGGTTAACTATTCTTGCATTTTAAATATCTGATTACTAGTATAATTTCAAGTATTTATTCTTTTATTATTAAAATTAAAAAAATGATTCAATTTCATTCATAAAAGTATGCAATCATTTGAAGGTGAATATTCGGGCGTGTTCGGGCAGGGACAGAACTTGATGTGCATCTTAGGCTTCCCTGGGACCCCACCTTGACTGGACGATTTTTTTCTCCTAACCTAACTAAAACTAAGTGTATTTTGGAGGGGTCCGGGTTAGGGAGGGACCTAGGTGCGTCTCAGGCCGAAGCCTATACGCCTAGTCATGCTGGGATTAGCCATGCAGGGAGAGGGTCGCATGCATCATGTGCTAGGAGGGGGATTGGCCAGCCATGGCAGCGATTGGCGCCATGACTAACTCCCCTCACTCTTAAATCTAGACTATAACTAGGGATAGGTTGGGCCCAGGTAAAACCTGCATAGACACAGGGAAAACCCTGGGCACATTCATGCGGGATGCAAATTGGCATGCATTACGTGTAGGAAATTACAGGAGACAAGAGGATGGTCTGGATGAAGTGTTTGGACAGAGTAGAAAAGAGTCTACCATGCGTGGGGGGTTGGGCACTTGGACTCGTGGCCCGCTTTGCTAATTGTCCGGTACTGGATTTAGTGACCAGGGACGCAAGCGCCCCTGGTGGTGAGTGGTTGCACTGACCACTCACTCCGCCGCCAGTCAGCACCTAAAAAACTAAGAAACTAAGACAGAAAACAGATAAATGACTTACAAACTAGGCATTTCGTTACGAAATATGCAAACACCCAACTCAGGGATGGACGTGCAGTGCTTAAGATAAAACTAAAATAATAACTATAAATATTTTTTTTTATTTTTTTTATTTATTTTTATTATTTTAGAAATATATATTTTTTGATGACTATTACTTAGTATCTAGGACTCATTACTAATTTACAAATCTCTAATATCTACTACTATACTACTAGTTAAACATAGAGGAACTGTCGGTGTATAAAGTTACAGGTGAATTAAGTCAAGACCTATTCGCATTCTGGTATTTGTTGCAAGCTTGCAATTCAAAATCCCATTGTCTTTCAGAAACACAACCGGCACTGGAGGTGAAGCCTGCCAGGCGGGCCATGCCCATCGTGCATAGGGATTGCCTCGACCTCGGGCCGAAAGGACACGCGGTCGTTCGGGAGACGCGGCGACAATGCGCGATTGTCCGGCGGTCATCAAGGACGATTGGGAAAGGACTTGTGGCAGGATTGCCGGTATGGGAGGAAGGTATGGGGAGGGGGGGTAGGAGGAGGAGGAGCGTGTCCTGCGTATATCAGCGAGGGGCCCCGTCGGAGAGGCTTCTGTCCGGGTCTACCGACGCAGTCCTCGTGGTCGTAGGCAGAGCGGTCTCCGCGCGCAGACACTACATCCAGGTCAGTCCCGGCAAGAGACTTAATAATTTGGTTGTCTGTGAAGTCGGTTTACGGACGATAGTTTAACGTGACAAAGTCATGACAAAACATCGATGAAATGATCGCATACTTTTATGAATAAAATTGAATCATTTTTTATTGAATTATCACTATTTTGTATGGATACAAAAGAAGGAGTGAAATGAAATCTACAATTTAAACGATAAATATACTTTTATTTGCACTCATTAATTCAAATATGTTTATTACTTCAACGAAGAGATTATTTTAACTATAACTTTTATACATGTTTGCTATTTAACTTCTTCCAATCTGTGTTATTCTGTTAAGGATAGGACGATGATAGGAAAAGTATGAAACGAATGGGGGTGTTTCAAGTTTTAATGTGCCTCGAAAAAAGTCAAATTGATGGTTGTTCCAATCGAGTGGAAGGGAGATAGATGCGGCGCAAGCGTACAATGAGCGTAAAGGGACACAGCGCAACGGGACAATGTGCGTAACGGGACACTTTTTCGTGCGTGCAGCCGGCGTTCATCGATTTATTAGACGTCACTTCAAAAACTGTCCCAGTTACAAATTTTTTAATAGTATCAACTACTACAAGCGTTCTAGAGTTTTGGTTCAAGGTCACAATCAAAGAGTAACTGAAACATTTTTTTTTCTTTTAGATAATCCCATGCGCGAGTACACTGCTTTGTTGTTTTTCTCGATCGCAGCGCTATCTACGCGAAATGGCGACTCCTGAGCGTAAAGCCTTTTTTTTTTGTGTTCTGCAATTTTATCCAAGAGTGAATCTGTAATTTCAGTTCAACGTGCGATCAGTTTAAAGTTTGATTGTGAACCCCTCCATGTGGCAAAAACATCCGACGGTGGTATACGCAGATCGAAACGACCTGATGTGTTTGCAAAAGGGGAAAAGCACAGGACGAACAAAAGTGTCTGTACAGGATGTTGACCGTGTCAGAGCATCTCACCTGCGCAGTACAAGTCTTGAACTTATTTTTGGCCAAATGCTGATTCCACAATGCACGGAAACGTAACAAATTGGCAACCAAATTATATTGCAATTCAAGGTTATGATATACAACTGTGCTTTTTGCGTAAAAAAGGGCCAGGTCCAAAATCATAGTTTTGAGAAAATCGCGATTGAAAATTTATCAGGTTTCTTGAAGTCAGTTTTTATTTAGCTTTATTAACTGCTTTAGAACTTTGGAAACTCATTAATTGTTTTAAAATAATGTCTCTAATCTCACTTATCAATTTCGCAAACTTGCCTGTGATAATAAATCATTTTTAACCATTTTTGACTTTATGCAAGCACGCACACACACACACACACACCTACACACACACACACACACACACATATACTAGCTGCCCGACCCGGCTTCGCACGGCTATACTAATGGAAAAAAATTAAGCCACATCTCCCATTTACAGTAATGGTAAATAAAATAAAAATTCAGTGAAAATTTATTACAATGCTGTATAATGTACCGGAGAGAAAAAGAATAGCACCGATGGTTTCCCGACTCGTGCACGCAACATAAAACTGATGTACCCGTACTTCGCTACGGCAGTCTACAGGCAGATCACTCTTGCGCCGCTCATTATACATGCCCCTCCTTGTGGGTACGCCACTGCCGCGCGATGCCCGTTGCCATGGAGACGCAGAAGGCATAAACAATGCAAAATCCTGTTCTTTTGCAGACAAAGTACCCACTGTTGCCTGGTTTTAACCACCCATGGGATCTAATTTTCGGAAAATGTCATCCTGCGTAACATAAGGAACATTACTGTGAAGTTTCAAGTCTGTAAAATATATATTCTTGAAAAAAAGGGCAATAAAAAAAACAAATTAAACACAGAGAGAGGAAAAAAACAATAGTTTAGGTTTGCGATTTAAAGTGATAAAAAGTATTTAAATACTAATTGAACTCTTATGAGGGTACTGATTGCTTCGTTGTTAATATCACACAGGTGTTTTTTACTTGTATGGGAAAATTAAGAATAATAAGGCATCTAGTGCGTGGCAACAATGTTAATAGGCAATAGCGCCTGCGGCATTAACACACACTTCGTACGTGTACTGCATGTTGTATCTAACCCCCTCCAACGCATTTGATTCTAAATTGGACTTTTAGTAAGGATCCTTAATGTTATTGATAATATAATATAGCCAATAGCCTTCCTCGATAAATGTACTATCCAACACTGAAAGAATTTTTCAAATCGGACCAGCGGTTCCTGAGATTAGCGCGTTCAAACAATCAAACAAACAAACTCTTCAGCTTTATAATATTAGTATAGATATATAATGCTTCGAGATCATAGCGCAAGCAGAATTTACTTACATGATAAAAATAACATCACAAAGATGAGACATTATTGTACTTGAAACCAATTTTAAACGTATTTACAACAAACAAACATGGCTGATGGTCGCACGGGGCAACGTAAGCGTAAGAGGTCGCCATTATTGCCGAGCTGATCCTTACGGGACCTTTCTCCGTCTGCGTGCTGTTGTTATTACAAGTTATAGGTCTGGGAGACATTATTTATGCCTTGAAATTAATATATATTTCATTAAATATAATTAAAATATAGAAAAATCTAAACTAGCGGGGCCTAACTTAGCCAAAGAAATATATATTTCGTAACACTACCTCAGCCCTTTACCTCTTAACAACTGTAACATTATTGAAATTGATGTGGTTAGACCCCGTAGGTAACTTACCACTCCTGAAAAGAGAGTTGTATTTATGCCCGTAAGAACGCTTGGCCCATCCACCGTCCACAATGACTGTAAGTAAATGGAATGCCATCTTCGTCTATATCTCCTTCTTGAATAGCCAGAGCTCTTTCGTCTTTCCCTGCATCTGATACGGTTCGGTCCAAGTTGTCGCTCCAAACCTTAAATACACCCAATGAAAGCATATAACATAACAGTGGCGCAACAACAGGGGGGGGGGGCAAAAGTATTTTGCCCCCCCCCCCCTTCTCTGAAACCTTGAAGTGGGGGCAAACGGAAGCAAAGAAAGTGCTGTGTAATCAATTTTTAGATAGTAAAACTGCTTAAATAGCACCATTTTCCACCTTGAATCACAAATTTTTCCCGTGGGAGGACCCCCGGACCCCCCGCATCAATAGGGGGGATCGATGATTCATTATAAAAAGGTATATTGCCCCCCCTCATTTTTTTGGAAATTTAGTTGTTGCGCCCTTGTAACATCGCCAAAAAATACTATGATACTACAGTCTACAGTTTACGTTCCCGTGTCGTTGCAGAACCGGGGGCCTTTGAACCGTGGTTGCTGAACGGTCCTGCGGGGTTCCCGAACCGGGCCCTGTGTCGCAGCCTGGACGGAATGCAGCCGTCGCGACTCGCCTTCCTGCTGGTATGCCAGCTGCTGGTGACGTCACACTCGCGAGGACAGCAGGACGACGGCATCGTGTTCAGGGACAGCGATCCTCCGGGCGCCGTCGAAGATGACAGCGTCATCACCCGCTCCGGGCCCTCAGGTGACTGACTGTCTGTACTTCGGCCAGAGCTGAATTGTTGCCCCTTGGATGGGCAGCCCTTCAGGATTTTTCTGACAGTGGTTAGTTTAGGTTAGGTTAGGTAAGGTTAGGTCACGTCACTTTACAAACTAACCACTGTCAGAAAAATCCTGAAGGGCTGCCCATCCAAGGGGCAACAATTCAGACAAGCTTTCAAAAACACCACTGTAAGAAAAATCCTGATGGGCTGCCCATCCAAGGGGCAACAATTCAGACAACCTTTCAAAAACACCACTGTCAAAAAAATCCTGATGGGCTGCCCTTCCAAGGGGCAACAATTCAGACAACCTTTCTAAAACACCACTGTCAGAAAAATCCTGATGGGCTGCCCATCCAAGGGGCAAGTTTTCAGGATTATTTGAACTCTCAAAGGAGCGTGTTTTCAGAAATTGGATGGGCTGCCCTTCCAGTCTCTGTACAAATAAACCACTGTCAGAAAAATCCTGAAGGGCTGCCCTTCCAAGGGGCAACAATTCAGTCGCCCCTGTCCGAACACGTAGGGATGCGTCCGCGGCAGGGTCGTTACCACAACGCCGAAATACCACAACGCCGAACCGTACAATAACGCCGAATACCATAACGCCGACAGCTAGAAAACTGCTGTGTACCACAACGACGAAATACAGTAACGCCGAAAAAATGTTTTTGCCGGAGGGGGGGGGGGGGGGGGGCCGGCGGCACAGAAGCAAAATGAAAAACAACTGAATGAATTTGTGTGCTAACCTTACCTAACCTAACCTTTGTGGCAGTCCTGCAATGACATTTTTCGGCGTTAATGTATTTCGGCGTTGTGGTACACATCAGTTTTGTAGCTGTCGGCGTTGTAGTCAATTTGGCATTCGACGTTATGTTTTTCGGCGTTATTGTACGTTCGGCGTTGTGGTGCGTCCCCTCCGCGCGGCACACACGTCCCTTTGGCAACTGCAGCCACGATGTAGAGGACGAATTCCTAATGGACGGACGGTATCCGAACACTTCCTTCTACTGCTAGCACCACCTGTCGACAGTTGGTCGTACTAACGCGCACGTATGGCCATTTCGAGTCGTGATATCTACGAATATTCAGCAGAACGTAAATAACGACCAATAATAAAAAAAACGTAACTTAGTGGTTATAAATGTTAGCGATAAAAAAAATTGGTTAAAAATATTTAAAACGAGCTTTAAATAAACCTATAAGTTTAACGTTCGCGTTGGGTAAATTTTTATTAACCTTTTCTCTATTTGATAAAGATCGCAGGCTTTCACGGCCATTGTCTGCATTTTCTTGGCTTCTGGGTGTAGTCAATTGTCTGACGTCTCAGACTTAGACTTAGTCTACCTGATGATGGCAGCTGCAATGACTGCCGAAACGTCAGACAATTGCCTACACCCAGAAGCCAAGAAAATGTCTCTATTTGAGTTATCACTATTATAACGTTTTAAAATATTATTATTATTATATACAAACACAATGAAACACGATTCCGAAGCTAGTGGATGTAAGGACGCGTTAGTGGATGCGAGCGTCGCATCCCTAGAAACCTCGAGTTCAGTGGACGCGTGTAGAGGATACAGCGTCATCCCTCGTCAGGATTCTGAAGCAACTGCGATGCCCTTCTAGTGGATCCCCGAGCTGAGGGTTGTTCCATTGGGCTGGTGTTCGGACACAGTTCGGGTCTTCAGCACATTCTGTACTCCGGGCGGCAATCCTAGCCACTTGCGATCAGAATATGTTTCGGGCCCGCCAGGCAGTGCATGGGTGGCCATGTCTGCATGATTACATGCTAAGTGTGCGAAGCCATTATTTTCCCCCTTCAGTTCATTGTTGCACCATACCTTTATATATATAAATCCAGTGTCCTGATGTTTGTTTCCAGTGAACTCTTCACCAAGTCAACCGATTTCGATGAAAATTGGCATTTATGTGTAATTTTTTTTCCAACTTGAGAGATAGGATAGTTTTTATTTCGATTAATGGTCTTAATAATTTATAATTAATAATAAATAATAAATAACCGATCGCCATGGGTAAACAAAAAATCATAGATCATAAACATACAAACAGTAATTGTGTGACATTTCTCTATGTCCAACACACTATCATATAGCGCTATCCAGTTTGCTTTAACTCGCAGACAATAAAGATCCATGTGTTTAACCCGGGCAACGCCGGGTACTGAAGCTAGTAGGTTATACGCCCAAAACACTGGCTCAAGTTGGTTTTTATTTTGCACGTGGAAACAGATGTAAAAAGACTTTTCTTTCATTAAAAGTGACCGTTTTTAACGAAGGAGATTCTAATTCATACTTACTAGCCATCTTCAGACGTGGGCAAGCACCATTTCCGCAATGTTTTTGGGCGTCACAACATGGCGATGGCGAGGTTAAGACGTGGCTTCTTCACCTACGTCACAGCATGCCGTCTCCTGACAATTCCTAGCTCCGTGCCGCCAGGGATATTTCACTGCTATTTCGTTCGTTTAGCCCGACACTGTGTCAGTACGATGGCAAAGATAATGATCGCCCGTGAAATCTGAATCCAGTTGCGAGAGTGAACGGTGCATGGAGTTTTTGTGTTCTGTCGACAGGCGGAGGAGGTCCCAAGAGGTGTGGTTGTCGCGCCCGTAGCTCTTGTCCGCCTCCGAGCCACAATACCGATGGAACGGGCCTGATAGACGTGCGAATCGTGGCCAACGTGAGTAAACATCGTCAGACGCCATATTGGTTTCAACAGCATTCACGCAAAATATTTCATTATTATCGATATATAAACAACAATTTTTTTTTTTTTAATTGAAATGAAACTTTTTTTTTTGGGAGTGATGGGAGTAAAATTTCAAGGCCGAATTTTAATACGTTTTCGTGAAATATTGTTGTGAAATAGTTTTTTTTTCAATAACCTAAGTTTAAAACTAAAAGTGTTTTGAAGATGTGCATATAGGTATGCTCTCATAATGCAGGGTTTAAGCTATGCAGGAGGGACATCATGCATCATGTGCTAGGAGGGGATTGGCCAGCCATGACTAACTCCCATCACAGACTATTCTAGACTAAAATTAGACAAGTTGGGCCCAGGTAAGACCCTGCATGGACACAGGGTGAATCCCTGGGCTCCATCGTGTTGGGTGCAAAGGCATGCATTAAGCAAGCAGGATGGTTTCAGGCAGGGGCGCAACAACAGGGGTGAAGGGTATTTTGCCTCCCCCCTTCTGAAACCTTGAAGTGGGGGCAAACGGAGGCAAAGAAAGTGTAATCAATCATTGTTTAGATAACAAAACTGCTTAAATAGCGCCATTTTCCACCTAGAAATACAAATTTTCCCGGGGGAGGACCCCCGGACCACGCTTCAATAGGGGTGGGGGGTCGATGATTCTTTATAAAAAGGTATATTGCCCCCCCCCCCCCTTTTAGAAATTTAGTTGTTGCGCCCCTGGTTTCAGGAAACAAAGGATGGTTCAGGAAGAAGAGTTGGACAGAGCAGAAAAGAGTCCGTCACGAGGGGAGTTGGCATTTGGACATTGCTGTCCGCACTGGATTGGTTGGTGCAGGTTTGTTCGGGGGTGAATTTCATCGTTTTCTACCGGGCTGTTTGCCAGCCAAAGCTTAAATTAAGAAAGGCAAGAATTTCGCGCCTAATTAAATTATTCATAATCTAAACTAACAAGTTTGTGCGCGTCCAACACTCTTGGTAAACTTTTCTGACTAGAAAAAAGATGGAGAATAGGTGCGGACGGTGCAGAGAACTCGTTCCCTTGGGCAGCTGCTCAAACTTTGATAAAATGTGCTGTGAGTAAATAAATAATATTTATTTAAATACTTAAATAAAAAATAACTTATTTCCTTGAAACCCGATAAAAATTGCTGCTTAGTAAAAAATATCTTCAATATTCTTGCAATTGTTGCGCAGTTTATAAACGTACAACATACAGGCTCTGGTATTATGTAGTCTATCTGTTGGAGTTGATTATGCTAATGGTGGCCAAATAATTTTGAATTCTGTGGATGTTTGTAATGGAGGTGTTCCCCCGCACCCAAAAAGAAAATCGTATTATTTGTTTCCACATGTAAGTGCGCTGTGGCGACGGACAAACACATTGTCTTCTGTGGTAGTTCTCAGCGGGCAAGCCATGCACCGCCGGCCTGGTCTACTGCTGCACTGACGGACAACAGACATCGGACTGCGGCGTGAGGAGACCGCAATGCCTGCCGGGAGTCCACCTTCAACCAGGCCAGGTACAACCTCCCCCCCTCGCGTCCCCTCTTCGAACCCACGTGCTTTGCTTGTGTCGATTCGGCATCGGCTGTTTCCGAAAAACGATTGAAGCTACGCTATGTTCGCTGAGCCAGGCGGCCAGAACAGGACAGTCCAGTTCGCGATGTCGGAGAGACGCATGCCGTGGGATTCCAGTGTTGATTCCGACGAGGATGACATTTATATATGAAGTGTAGTTTTTTTTTTTTTTGCATGTGGAAACAGATTTAAAATTACTTTTCTTTCATGTACCGTTTTTAACGAAGGAGATTCTACTTCATAATTACTAACCGTCATCAGACTTGGCCAAGCACCATTTCGGCAATGTTTTGGGCGTCACAATATGGCGATGGCGAGGTTAAGACGTGGCTTCACCTACGTCTCAGCATGCCGTCTCCTGACAATTCCTAGCTCCATGCCGCCAGGGCTATTTCATTCATTAAACCAACACTGTGACAGTACGATGGCAAAGATAATGATCATTAATAAATGACATTAATAAATTGGTTCATGGATTTAATTTTAAAAACAAAAGAGTTTGAAAATTTTCGACATTTGATTAAGCGCAGTTGCTAGTGAGGACGAAACCAAATTTATGGATTATTTCTGTGTAAAATCAACTAAATTTTATAACACCCCCTTGGAATAAAATCCTAGGAATTGTCCTGCAAATCCCGCCTTCTACTTTCTTTCGTCTATTTATTCCATAAACGTGGATATTTTTTTCGTAATCTTTCAATTAACTTTTCCGTCGACTTGACTATTAAAAGCACAATACTGAGATAAAATTTAAACTTCACGAAAAGCAAACGCACAATTACAGCACAATTCCCCGCGAAAACATACGTATTTGTTTATCTGCGCATGCGCGAAGTCAGCGACGTTTAGAAAAAATAGCAGAAAACCAAACACCTGGCGATGTCACCATAATATCGAACATAGCGAACACAGCTCTGTGTGGCCAGTGACACCTGAGATGCAGCTGGCTATATTTTACTCGCGTAGCGAACATCGCGAACGTGGCTAGCATAGTAGCCTGTTGGGCCGTAACTTGAAAGCTACAATGTTCCCAATAAGTATGCAGTAATAATTTTTAGCCATTTACAGAGCAAGGGTTGTTTTGATGGCAATTTTTTTATGATTGTTTGTTTATCATTTATAGCAGTACTGAATGATTTTTTTTTTATTTTTAGATTTTTACCAGGATTGTATTTTAAATAAGGTCTGTTCTGTCATTAAAGAAAATAAACTCATGACAAAAGGATTTTATTGAAAGTTTTAGTTTAATGCGCATCTACTTCACTTTTCCACATCATCACCATTAACGTTGCACCAGTTTTTTTTAGCCCCTCTGCACAGAAGTTCACCGCCTGGGAATTAAACCAGTTGGCAACGGCAGTCTTTGAGTTCGACGAATCGTCCGTCATCGTCCACAAAGCGGCCGCGGCAACACCTTCAAAAACAGTCCAGCAAACAGCTGTTCACAGCTGTCACAGCAGCCAGTCTCTCGTGTCTCGAGTCACGCGCCAGGAAAGCGCGGCTACCCGCATTGCATACGTGTGTAGCGGGAAGCCTGCACGCCAGGGGCACTTTATCGTGGCATCCCGGGCCGCGCTACGGTAAAGCCGATGACATCCTCGAAGTCACACGCCTGGCCCGGCAACCCCAGATGACAAGGAGGGCGTGGTCAGACGTGTGAGGACGCGCGCTGTTCGATTATTACGTACAGAAGGATCTTCACCTGCCCCTTTGCGTGCGGACTACCCGCTTCACACATCTGCACTGCGGGTAGCCTCACTTTCTCCGGGTGGTTCAATTCCCAGGTGACGGACATTGTGCAGAGGGGATGAAGAAACTGGTGCAGCGGGAAAAAAAAAAAAAAAAAAAAAAAAAAAAAAAAAAAAAAAACTGAATGGTGATTATGTGGAAAAATGAAGTAGGTACGTTTTAAAATAAAACTGTCAGTAAAAGCATTTTCTCACGAGTTTATTTTTTTAATAACGAAACATACCTTAGTTTAAAAAAAAAAACTGCATTTTAATTTGGCAGTATAAAAAAAGATATATTTTACTTAAAATCTAAGACAAACAAAACAATAACTACAATTTTTTTTTCAAGCACGACTTCCGTATTCCACAGGATTTCAAGGGAAGATATACCACATGCGAAGTTGCTTTATCTGGAATGTTTATGCGATGTTGGCTACACTTAGCGAATGCCCCCTAGAGAAAAAAAAACACCATTAAAATGGAAAAGTAAAGGTAACAAAGAATGTTTTTATTATTATTGTTTTTTAATAGGCCTTCATCAAACGAAACCCACAAGAGTCTTTCAAGGGCCCTGAAGGTTCAGCACTTTCCCATTTTTTTTCCCTTCCAAATAGGCAATTTCCATTTGAAAATTCAGAGACTATCCAGCAAACCTATCAATCAAAATAATTTTTTGACGTGATAACGTCTTATAAATCGATGAACGCCGGCTGCACGCACGAAAAATTGTCACGTTCCGCAAGAGCCGAGCGTGCAAGAACCGGCCAGCCACCGTGCGAGAAAAAATCTTCTATAATATCAAAACAGGTTGAGGAGGACTTTTTTTAACTAATTGTTCGTGATTATATTCAAACAAATTGTTTAAATTAAATTTGTAAAAACTGTAAATAATATTTCAAAATTAGAAAGTATGCAATTATTCATCAATGTTTTCTTATGGAGTTATCACGTAAAATTATCGTCCGTAAACCGACTTTACAGACAAAACCCCTTTTTTTTCTTATTCCGAATGCCAGCAGAAACATTTTAAGTGCATGTTTGATTCACTAAAAGAAAAAAGAAAAAGTAGATTGAACACATAATATTCACAGTGAAAAAAAAAAACATTTCAAAGGCTCCAAATTGAACGGCTTATTTTTGACGTGTTCACGAAAACTGGCCTATTGTTGAGGTTACAAAATTGTGGACCCATTCGTATATAGCTAGCACCTGTTATCTTCACAGCGGGAAGAACATTGCTACAAGTCACACAACTGGACTGGATTGCGGGTGTACTCACGCCAGGTGTGTGGTTGGCAGGCGTGCTTCGCCCAGCACCCGTGGGCCGGCATGATCCTGGACGGATCCAACAGCTACGTGGGCGGGGCGGTGCTGATTGGGCCGAGACACCTGCTCACCGCGGCCCACAAGGTGGCGCCCTACGTCTCCCAGCTGGACGCCAGGAACCTGTGGTGAGGCCTGCAACATCACAAACCCCATCCTTTCAAACGCTTCTGTGACGGATGTTTTTTTTTTTTTTTTGCGGCGGTCTGGTGGATGCGGCCAGGGCTGCAACTATGAAAGGGGGGGGGGGGGCAGTGATGCCAACTCCTACAGAGTGTTCCCCCTAGGACCAACTTCAAATCCCCCTAGATTTAGATAACAAAAAAAAAATCTCTAAAGTTTTTATTGTACACCCTGTTTGAGAGCTGAAATTATTTTTTCGCCACTTGTATTGCTGTTCTTTCTTCACTTTGTTTTCAAGATATACACTTTAAATTCACGCCCTCAAAAATTTTCTTAAATAATGTACCCGCTAAAAAATTCCCCTAAAAATAACAGCATTGCAGCTTTGTTCCCCCCAAATTTGGGGGGGAAATTCCCAAGTTGGCATCCCTGAGGGGGGGGGGGGGGCAAGCGGTGGCATACGCCCCAGGCGCAAAGCTGTGGGGGGGCGCCTAAATCGCTTGCATTGTTATTCCTACTACAACTGGTAACTGGTAAAAAGGTTTTTTTTTTTTTTTTTTTTAACTTGCATGCCAGGAATGTCTAATCTTTATTTACAAATATAATTTATAACGTCTCAACGTATTTAACGAACAAGTCTAGTGATTATACGGACTATACTTTATGGACATGGTGGGTTCGAGCATGGAAGTTACAGTAGCACAGAAACTGTTACATGTAGGTACGGGAAATGCTTAAATAGCGCCATTTTCCCGTGGGAGGACTCCTGGACCCCCCCCCCCCCCCCCGCTTTATTGGTGCGGTATGTGCAAAAAAGAGGGGGGGGGGGGGGTGGGGCGCATGAATCCATTCATGCCCCGGGTGCCAGAGACTCTAGTTGCGGCCCTGGATGCGGCACAGTCGAAGCTTCCCGAGGTAGGTGGTTGAGATGAATCACCTTGCATTGTGCGGTCTAAGAAAAGCGATCGGAATAATATCCAGAAAAAAATTTTTTTTTTTTTGAGCCTTAGCGCAGAAACGCATAGTGAGGCACCAGCATAAGAGGCGGAGGAAACGATAGAAGGTTTACCTGAAGAAATTTAAAAAAGTCAATAGCGTATATGAAAACTTATTTCGGTATGAAAAAAAAATGGCTTTGAAAAGAGAAACTATTTTCAAATTAAAACAGCACCTGTATTCCAAATGCCTATGACGTATGGACATACAGCAAGTAGCACTTCAGGCAACGGAGGCTTCTCACATGGTTGTTATAACAGCTCATTGTTATAACAGCTCATAATCAGCATATACCAGCTGATGTGTGTATTTTGTTTATTGCAAATATACTACATAAAACTATACTAGATGGCCTCTACACGACGGGCGCAAATCATCATCTGCTTGCTGACCCAGTCGCCTCTCTAATATCTTCATACTGTAGGAACAACGTTTTCAGGGGGGTCATGCCTAGTTACATGGTGATTTTTGGATGAAATCTCTCTGTGCCGCATATAGCACTTGTGACTTGATGTAAGTTTTTGGACATACGCCATTGCTAAGAACTTTTTCTGTTGAAGAAAAACTAAAAAGTAAAAAATAAAAAAACCCAAAAAAAAGGACAAAAAACACAAAATTAAGCAAAAATTGCTGTTGTCAATAAGGATATAAACACCACAAAATATTCCGAAACAGGAATATGGTCAACAAACAAACAAAAACAAAGAAAAATTTACTAAGAGAACGAAAAAAAAAAAACCCACAAATAATGACGACACAGAAATATTGAACCCAAAAAAATTCAGCACAACGGTTGAAACGAAACAAAAAACACGACAAAACGAAAAAGACGAAACAAACACAATAGTTTTCCAAGACAGAATATAATGATTTAAAAAAAACACAAATGATGACAACACAAAAATATTGAACCCAAAATAATTCAACACAACAGTTGAAACGAGACAAAAAAAAACACGACAAAACGAAAAAAAGACGAAACGAACACAATAGTTTTACCGAAAAACCAGAAACAAGCGACGTTCCGGGAACTGCTATCTGCTCCCGTCCTCAGGCAGAGACGCGCATGGTACGGAAACACAGGTGCGACTCTAGCACTTGCGTGGCACCACGAACCCCAAACATGGTCACGGGCTTGATAACGGACAGTGGCGGATCCAGGATTTTGGTTTGGGAGGGGCTTGACCCAGCTGATGCTCGGCTTTATCAAGGCAAACACTAAAACAATAGTGGACCCAGGTGCTTTTAGAGGGGGCTTGAGCCCCTTAGCCCCCCCCCCCCTCTGGATCCGCTACTGATAACGGAGGTTCCCCTACTGGCTGGCTTCGACGATGATCGCCCATTGCTGCCCCACTTGCGTGTTTCCAAGGGCCAGCCCCAGACGCCTGAAGGTGAGGCTGGGGGAGTGGAACACGCAGTCCACGGCCGAGCCCTACCCGTTCGTGGAGTGCGACATAGCGCGGGTGGTGGTCCATCCCAGGCACAACCCGACCGACCTCAGAAACGACGTCGCGGTCATCACTCTGAAGGCAGCGGTCCCCGCCGGGCGGTTCCCCCACATCAGGGCCGCCTGCCTACCGGCGCCACACCAAGATTTCACCAACCAACGGTAGGCAAAATAATTATCATCGCCTGATTTGACTGGAATTTTTTCGTGGAATGTGTTTTTTTTTTTTGCAGCAATTTTATGTAAAACTCATGAAATTAAAAATTTCCCCCATTGTCAAGACTAGTTTTAATTTTTATTGATATAATTATTTTCATAAACCTAAGGATGTTTATAAAAAATAAATAAATACTGCAATTAAAAAACCGTTCGAGAAAGATGGCGCTGGGCAACAACACCTACCAGCATCACTGCCGACCTCAGCGAAAGAGAATTACCGTATGTCTCCTGTACCAAATAATATAATAGGCAAAAAGTTTCACTTCTGTCGCACGTGGACTCCAAGTACACATATTTTTTTTTTTTGTTATTATGTTTAGTAAATTTAAATGTTTTCCTCGTATTACAAACTTAATTTTTGATGCTTGACATTTTTCAACAGCACAGTTATTTTTTTCTTTTTGAGTAGCCACATTCCGCCCGTACAGTTGCGCCCAGTGGCGTAGCTAAGGTGACTGGCGCCCCTGGCCAGACTTGAAAATGGCGCCCCTCTTTGGATTAAAACAGAGGGGGGGGGGAGCGTTCAGTAACCGCGAAACCGTCGCGGTAGCGCCCCCCCCCCCCTGCTCCGGCACCCCTGGCGGGGGCCATCCCTGCCACGCCACTGGTCGTACCGCACACCCCGCTGACTCCCGCAGGTGCTGGGTCGCTGGCTGGGGCAAGAGCGCCTTCGGGCCGGCGGGCAGCTACCAGAACACCCAGCGGGAGGTGGGGGTGCCGGTGCTGCCGGGCTCCGACTGCGAGCGGAGGCTGCGGGAGACGAGGCTGGGGCCGTCCTACCGGCTGGACCGCGCCAGCTTCCTGTGCGCCGGCGGCGAGCCGGGCATGGACGCCTGCACGGTGCGTGCCAATACCACTATTACAACCCCCAAACAAACAACCAACCAACCAAGGGTTTCAGGAGGAAAGATAGGAAACACCAGGGGCGTAGGAACCGGGGGAGGGACATGTCCCCCTGAACTTTTTGGGTGGAGAGGACTACCACCCCCCCCCCCCCCCCAACTTTCTAGACCGTGATATTTTTATTTTATAATATTATCCTGCCCAACTTTATTTGTAATTTCTTCACTCATCAAATTTTATCTTAAGGAAACAATAATAATTTTAACATCGATGTATCCAATGGTTGGATACAAAAACTGCTTAAAAAAAAACGCTATTTCGCACTTTTAAAATAAAAATTTTCCGGTGGCGTTACCCCCCCCCCCCCTCGTATTAGTAAGAGGGGAAGGAGTTTACATGACATCAAAATCATTATTTGTCCCCCCCCCCCCCCCAACTTTATGAACAAAGCTACGCCAATGGGAAACACAACACATCATCTTGGTTTCAACTGTTTTTGGGCTATTTGGGCTAGAAATTTTTCGACGTGAATTTCCGGCAGGAATGTGAACGGCTTTCATCTCGGGTCGGGTGTCACTTCGGCTGAGGATGAGTTCAAGTAAGTTTATCTTAGTAGAGCAGACTTTCCTCAATTTTTTTTCCTAACCTAACTAAAAACTAAGTGTATTTTGTTTGGGAGGGTCTGGGTTAGGGAAGACTCTAGGTGCATCCCAGGCCGAAGCCTTTACGCCTATTCATGCTGGGTTTAAGCCATGCAGACAAGGGAGCATGCATCGTGTGCTTGTTCGGGGATTGGCCAGCCATGGCTGCAATTGGCACCATGACTAACTCCCCTTCTTAATACTAGACTATAACTAGATAAGTTGGGCCCAGGTAAAACCTCCATAGACAGAGGGAAAACCCTGGGCACTTTCATGCGGGATGCAAAATTTCATGCATTAATTACAAGCAGGTTGGTTACAGGAACAGAAGGATGGTTCAGGAAGAAGAGTTGGTCAGAGTAGAAAGAGTCTACCATGCGGGGGTTGGGCGCTTGGACGGTTGTTGTCCGCTTGTGGTGTTTAGGGGCACTGGTTTTTTGGGGGCGACTTAGTCGTTTCCTCCCAGCTGCCAGCCAGCTGGAACTTAATACTATTTTGTATTCTAAATCTAAATGACATGTGTTGTAGCGCATGTGTGGGCATTAAATGTTTTGATTACATTAATTATCCGCGAGCTGAGACAGGGGCCTTACTCCAGAGAAACTATAGCTTCAGGTCACCTGTCGCCTGTCAATGGCTGTCGGCACTTAAATTAGTTCGTCCGTCATTGCTTAGCCCATTATCACGGCATCTACGCATCCAGAGCTACGAATAATTAATTTAAACAGTGTATCCGCGAGTTGGCGCTCGTTACGTATGACTCACCCGGTTAACATTTCCAGTGATGATGTAATGAGCGTTCGTGGGGAGCCTCGGAACTGAAGACAGTGACAGCTGTAACCCCGGAAATAATAGACCGATTTGCGCGATTTGAACTTTAATTTACACGCGAGTGAGCACAGAATGGTGCTAGCTGAGTGGAATAACTTTAAAGTTACTAACATTGGGTTTAAAGCCATTCATCGCCAAAAGCCTAAGAATATATTAGTGATTTCGGAGAAAAGAAAGAAAACAAGCGAAATCGCCCGAGCAGAAGCAAAAAAATAGTCTTTAAAAGCATAAAGAACTAATAATATAATGCTTGACATAATGCCTATGATCATACATCAGTGTTATTAGAAGATTAATAATGGGCAGTAACATAAGTTTAAGATACGATCACACAAACTACTATGCTCGCTATGTTTGCTACGCGAGTCAAATATAGCCAGTTGCATCTCAGGTGTCACTGGCCACACAAATCTGTTTTTTCTATGTTGGCGACGTCGCCAGGTGTTGGTACTCGGCTATTTTTCTAAACGTCGCTGACTTCGCGCATGCGTAGATCAACAAAAACATATGTTTTCGCATTTGCTTTTTATGAAATTTAATTTCTCTCAGTATTGAGCTTTAAATTGTCAAGTTGACAGAAAAGTTAGTAAAATATTACGAAAAAAGCCATGTTAATAAAATTAATCGACGAAAGAATGTAGAAGACACATTATGCAGGACAATACCTGGTATTTGCTTCCAAGGAAATGCTATCAAACTGAGTTGAATTTAGCCAGAAATAATTAAAAAAAAAAAAAAAAAAAAATTGGTTTCATCCTCACTAGCAACTGCTTCATCAAATGACGAAATTCTTTAGTTTATGATTAAATTCATGAACCCCATTTCATTTTACGTTCACATACTGCGAGAGCCAGCAGAATGTTATCATCGTCGGAATCATCACTCGAATACCTCGGTATTCATCTCTCCGGCATCGCGAACTAGACTGTCCTGTTCTGGCCGCCTGGCGCAGCGAACATGGCGAACATAGTAGGTATGCGTTTCTGGGTGGGCACAGGGGGAAAGCTTTCATTTCACAGACGAGAAGAGCCACACCCGAAGTTCCCCGAAGTTCATGCTCAATTTTTTTTCCTTCCGTTCTATCTCATTGTATAAACCGGTGTGGCATTAAATTTTGCGGTCTATTAGGATAGGTTAGCTACATTATAAATACTTTATAAAACATTGTGGATGGTTAGTTATATTAGTAAAGTATAGCTACATTAAAAAATACTGTAAAATCATTTTATGGTTGCTTAGCAAATAACTATTTAATATGTAGCTATCCAGGGCTAGGAAACCGTTTACATGATTTCACAGTATCTTTAATGTAGCTATCCTAACCAAATTGACCATTAGTTATCATTAGTTACATTGAACAAAAAAAAAAAAAACAACCGAAGATGCACGATCGGGTGTTTAGCTCTCTCGTCTGTGAAAAGAAGGCTTCCCATACGTTCCTGGGTGGCCACAGGTTCAGTCTGTGGCATATACTCACGGATGTGCGACTCTTCTTCCCGCTGGTACCCCGAGGTTCCCACGCTGCCCCCGCAGGGAGACGGCGGGTCCCCGCTGGTGTGCGAGTCGCGGGGCCACTTCACGCTCGCCGGGCTGGTGTCCTGGGGCATCGGCTGCGCGGAGAGCGGGGTGCCCGGGGTGTACGTCAACGTCCCGGGCTACCGCGACTGGATCGACCAGCAGACGAAGGGCTGAGGCCTGTCGTACTCGGGTGCACACACGATGTGCATCGCAAAAGCAAGCAAGACGGAGAGTCGCAACTCAATGCTATAAATAATGTTCTTATTTTTCTTTTTGAAATCAGCGAACTGTGTTTGTATTCATCAGTAACCTAACAACCTAAACATTATTAACTTTTCAAAAGAAAATGTTGGCTAACTTGATTTATTTTTGACGTGACATCTAATACCTATATCGATGAACGCCGGCTGCACGCACGAAAGTGTCCCGTTACGCACATTGTTCCATTACACTGCGTCCCATTATGCTCATTGTACGCTTCCGCCGCATCTATCTCTCTTCCACTCGACTGTTTATAAAGTGAAGTGAAAAGTTAATGTGGATTTCATTGCTTATTACAACAATAAATTCGACAATAAAGGTTCATTTTTCATGCATTTTAAAAATCTGATTACTGGTATAATTTCAAGTATTTATTCTTTTATTATGATTCAATTTTATTCATAAAGAATGCAATCATTTCATCAAAGTTTTGTTGACATCACGTTAAACTATCATCCGTAAACCGACTTTACAGACAACCAATTTTTTTTTGTCGTTGCTGGTAATCACCAGATGGAGCAAAAGGTCCGATTCATGACGAGGAGGGTGAAGCCAAAAGGGGAGCGGTACTACACGTACCAATATGGCGGCAGTTTGTTTACAAATGTATCAACTGTACCTGTATTGAAGATTAAATTGGAGAAAAATTTCAACTCATATCATTACATTTGTATTATGAAGATTCGTTTTGGACTTTTAATATATATATGTATTAACAATAACATTTAGATATTTTTTTTGAACAGCGTAACAATAGCTGTTAATAAAAGAAGGCGAAAACAGCTCATTCTAATATAAACAAAGGTTAATCATATTGGTATTTGAAAATAAGAATAAAAAGGGGCTTCATGTTTAAAGGCTAAAACCCATCCCACGTGACGCCTATTTTCTGCTATACCTTCTGTTAAACTCATAAATGTTTGTATAGCAGAAGAGAAGAATTTTGAACTCCATACACATTATACCTAGAACGTTAAAGCTTTAGTCATAATACCACGACGAACACAAACCCGACAAACTCTCGCGCAGCGTTTCAGCACGACAGATTTAATAGCGTAGGTTCACAATACCACGACATTAAGGCGACGATTTCAGAATTGGCTGTCAGCAAATATATCCTAGCAAAGTACTTCCATAAAATGCACTAGAGTGCGCTAAAAACAGCGTAGAAGAAGAAAAGAACATGCTATATTAACCCATATTATTTTCATTTTTGCCTGATTTCTGCAGTCCTTCAGTCAAGTATACAGAATAACACGAGCCTGAACTCTGTTAATTAAAAGTTGTTTGCGAACTCGTCCGTCCTTAAACGAAATCTTGATCCATCAACAACATTGACCATAAACACGATGATATCCGTTATTATAAACAGATGAAGAAAATTTACAAATATTAAAGTGTACCAACGTGTAAAACGAAATTTTATTTTTCAGCAAAAATAATTTTGCTCTGTAAAAAATTTTCATTACATATATTAAAACTTACGATTACTTCTTTCTATGACTATTTTAGTTTATCAGACATATTCCAGGGTGATTTTACTCTCATAAAATTTCATTTGGCATACCATTACATTTGTTACACCCATGTTTACAAAAGGAACTATTTACAGGTTTATATTGCTGCACGTGTCTCTGCCATCTTTAAGACTTCCGCTCGTGGGTATAAGTAGCAGAAAAAATAGAACACGTTCAATTATGGTTTGGGCTAAGACTTAGGTTATGAAAACTTTTATACCCAATGAATGCTGAAATGTTACACCAGAGCAGGCGCACAAAGTAGGCATTAAATCTGTATTAAATTTGTATTAAATCTGTATTAAATCTGTATCATTTAGAGCTGGTTGATGCTCCATCTGTATCCTTTCCTAATCTCGTATCCTTTCCTAATCTCCGCTGGGAATATTTACAATGTTTCAGATTATCTATTTTCTAATACGGGACCACCAAATCACTATGTTAAAGGTCTTTATCTTTCGTTTCAAAACTTAAAAACCACATAGTCGCAAGTCCGTGTTAAAAATCATGACTTCAGTTTGAACTGCAAATAATACACAGGAGCAGATATCTGCACATAGAAGCCATGCTTATTTCATTGCTACTATTATAATTTAACATTGTCAAAAATTTTCATAAGTATAATAGTTTGCAATTATACTCAACACGCCACACTTGTAATACACCCTTCTATAAGTTCTGAACTAATAATGTCTGTAAAATTACTTTAGATCATTATATTTAAGAAATTTCTATGTTTTATGTTCAAAACTTAATTTTTGATATTGGCATTCCTCAACCACACAGCCTTTTCATTGGCCGTATTCTGCCTGTGCATTTGCACCTCCCCTGACAGACATCAGGATCTGCCCTTATGTGCGCTGGCAGGCTCGTGGGCTTAAAGCAGCGTCGGAACTCAGAGAGAGTGATCTCCTGCAATCATGTATCGCCTGCTCTTGACGGCGGTTAGAGCTACATCACTGTCCGAACTCTAGGCAGAAAGTTAGAAAGAGATTAACAACAGTGTTCACTCACTCTACCCTTTCACCTGCTTTTAGATAGCTACCTTGGTTTTTTAAGCAATCAGGTTTGTAGGTCAAAAAGCTATATATGTATTGTTGTATGCAAAATAAAATAAACAATTTTTAATTATTTTTTTTTTAAATTTTATCCATTGTGGTCATAATAAGGGATGGGTCAAATTCCAATTTACTTGAATCCAAACATCAAAATCAAATCCAAAAGCGAACCCTGAATATATCCCTAGACTCTGAATCTAGGTGTCAAGGGTCAAAATTAAAATATAAAACATTCAACTCCATAATTGTTTGTTTCATTTACTAACATTTAAAACTATTTTAATATTATTTATAGAACGACATGTCAAATGTACCGGCAAACACCAATATAATAGGCCTAGTATACTTCAGACTTATCAGTGCTGAATTTTTCAATTTACTACAATTCCTCCAATAATTATTTTTAAATATTTGAATACTGAGGATTTGACTGGCCCATCCCTACTCATAATGCATCACGTCTAACGTTGAGTTGTCTATTTCGTTCATAAGCATGCATTAACATCGAAACTCACTGGAGAGTAAGGGGGATATATAGTATATCAAAATATGCCACTTTTGCTTTCAATATTTTAACACCATAATAATTTTTTATCATTTAATATTGAAATTTTGCCATTGTAAAAGGCACAGACGAGAGACGACTTAGGGCAGGGAAAGCCGGGATATCGCCCGGGGGCCCACTCAGGTTTCTTTCATTTTTATTTATCAAATGTAAAAAAAAAAGTGTGTGTTTAGCTCAGTACACGTGATATAAATTAAATTTCTTTGGCAGTTCAAACCTCAACTCTTAAGTATATCCTAAGGGATAAAATCGCAGTGAGAGAGAGAGAGAGAGAGAGAGAAAGAGAGGAGACAGAGAGATCAATTTTCAGAAAATAACACAGTGCAGGGTTTATTGGCTATCATTTTTTTCTCAAGTATTTAAGAATTCTAACTTTTATTTTTGGTATTTATTAGAAATTTGTTTTAAAATAAAAATAAATTAATAAACTTGTATTAAAATTATTACGTACATAAAAATAACTGCTCAAACTATTAATAAATTATTGATCAATCAATAATAATTAATTAACAATAAATATTACATTTGAAATACTCAAACCATAAAGAAAAACCGTGGGTGTTACTGATTCTTTAAACACTTCTGCCATTTGTAACATGAAAGAAATATAAATTTCCTAACAGGTGGCACTATCTACGCGGGAAATGCAGGGACTGTCTCAATAGACACTCTACGCTGCTGGCTGAACAAAGAGGAACGCGAGCGCGCTGGTAGCAAATATATAATTCAAGGCATTCACTGCTGACTGTACAGGATAGCTATATCTGTTTTCATGTGGACACTATCTGTCTTATTCTTTCGTTCATCTATCTCTCTCAGTTCTATTTTTCTGCGGGGGACGAATCATTACACAAAAAGAACGAAAATGGATCCAAAAATGTATATAGCAGAGTGCTATCTTTATATCTCTTTGGCCAAATATCTATTCTTTGTCTTTCTCAAGTCAGAAACGTTTCACAATAATATTTCTCGGAAACGCTGCACTAAAATTCGGTCTTCAAATATTACTCTTATCACACCTAAACAAGTTTCACTTAAAAAATGGACATTGCTGGGAAAAGAAAATTAAATTTTTATTACCTTGAAACTTAATGTGCTGGTCAAAACCTATTACAATTCGTGATTTCGAATTAGGAAAAAAAATTCAAAGATTTTATTGCCGCGTGTAACAGTGTGATTATGTATACCGGGAATTTGATCTTAAGCATTCATTAAACCGACCTGTGGATAATTTATCAGGAAAGAATATCAAATAATTCTAAGATACATTAGCAATACAATCATGGAAATTTAAGCTCTATGTTAGGTTACGAGTAAATTTTGTTTGAAAATTTTTTTTGGAGGGAGAGGGGGGGGGGGGGGGGAGGCCTCCAAAAAAGTAAATAGTCCAAGACCACGCAAAAGTCTAGGACCAACACTGACACAGACCACACATTAATGGGATTACAAAGACAATAATTACATGTCTATTGACAGTTTTATTACAATGTCTTTCCCCAAAAATTGAAATAATACTTCAAGCTAATTACTTCACAGTGGAAACTATTAGAAGCAACCATACACTATTTAATTCAGTCATTCCATAAAACTATATACTTTAAACAATCCAAAATTAAAAAAATAAATTTAAAACTTGGGTGTGCGTACTTGCTTGGTGTGGTAAAAAAAAAAATTACTTTAATTTTGTGTGCAAATAATTAATATAAATAACATAATAAAAAGACATGAGTGATATGATTACGGTTAGTAAAGAATAAATTCAATCAAATGAATTTTTTTTAAATAAATAGGTACTCAGTATTCAATTATAAACACGAATATAAAAATATTTATTTAATTAAGTAAAATAATCTAGATAAATTTTAATTAATACTGAAAATCAACAAATATTTTGAATGTTTTTTCTAGATTAATTTTAATTATTTATTAAATAATGTAATAACTTATAATGCAAATAAACTATACATATGGGAACATGAGCTCACTTATATAAACACACTTGAAAAATTTATGAACACAATTTATATCACTAATATTTACAATAAATAAATGGGTTTAATGATATCGACCAGTAATCAATATCAATCACTAAAGTATAAATTTAAAAACACATGTATAATTCTTATTTCTGTGTAGCTTTTTTTTTTTGATCCTATGAAAATTTAGTAAAACATTCATTCTCATAATTTTTTACCACACACCTAAAGAAGTATAACTTCAAAAATGATTGTGGACTAAAAACAGTTGAAATAAAGATGGCATCCTTTAGGTTCTCATTTATCTTCCTTAAATCTAAAACGGTTTGTGTTACTTTTTAATTATGACCTTGAACCAACACTATACAATGCTTACACTCGATACTATCAAATTTTATAATTGAGACATTATTTTATGGACATACTGTATTGGGGAATTTTTTTTAATGACTTTCACACCTTGTAGACACATTGCAATGCTGATTTTGACATATGGTGAGAGAAATAATGACTAAATGGAATTGCTGGACTCGACTTACAATTTTTTTTTTATTAAAATTTAACCGACAACATGATAATATACGAAAAACAGTACTTCTATCTACCACTATCCAAACTATATGTAGCATATTAAGTATACTCATAACTGTGAAAGAAAAAAACCTTAATACTTTGAATCTCTTTTTATTTCCATATCTGTTTTACCATAGTAATGTATGTGATGGTATTTTTTTACTCTGAATAATAACTAAGCCAGAATACATAAAAATAATAATTGATTTAGGCTTGTTTGTAAGGACTGACACAAAATTATTCACTTTCAATAATTCTAATCGATGCTCTATCTGTCGCTAAGCCATGAGAACCTAGTTATTTAACATGAGACTGGCCATAGTACAACGTACACATTATTTTAATAGATAATGCATGTCACTTTATTTCCAAAGTGTTGACGAAATAGCAAATAATCACGCACGATTTTAAGGTTATTCTTTAAAGAAATGTATACATCAAGTTCTTAAAGAAAAACTAATTCATATTTTCTGTAGACTGATATGAACTCGTACCATTAGTGAAAAATATGTACAAGAGCTGAACACGTTTAAGCATATCAAATTACAGCACAACAACGAAACAACATTCTGTACAGCACCCACCGTCAATACATATTAACAAAATAAATTATTTACAATTTTTTTTTGTCATTAAATAAAACACAGCTATATATGTACATATGAAACAGTCTGTTATCTACAAAATATAATTATACAGCACAAACATTTTTGTGATGAGTAATATTTCCAAAATATTTTTATAAAAAACTATGAAAACATACAGTGCTAAAGACAGTATCTAATTCCTAAAACAGTTAACTGTATACATTTTCCAGCATCATAATCTCAAAGTTACCGCTTACAGTACATTTATAAAAATCTCTACAATTACCGTATTTACCCCCTGCTTATGGGTCGGAGCTATAAATAGGATCATAAAAATTCAACTTTTTCCTGATAAGGGTTGCCCTCAAATATGAGTCGCATCATATATCTGTCTACAGTAGAATACAAGTGAAGTCTTTGTTACATGTCTCAGCTCATTGGTGCATAAGAAATATGGCACTGGTGGTGTTAACCCTGGTCCTCTTTTTGTCTGCTTTCTGTGCAACGTCATTAGAAGGAAGTGAGGGATTCTCCCCTACTGCTTTACAACCCTTCCTAATAACAAAAAGACACCCCTGTATCCCTTCCCGGCTATTGTATTTTCTTAAACAAGTCCTCTTCCAGTATAGGAAAGAAAGAAAAAAAAAAAAAAAGGCAGCAAGCTAACACCCTTTGTCAGTTTATTTTATGAAAACTAGCAAGCATGCACGTTTCAGTTAGGGAGAAATTTGTGTGCAAGTTGAAGGAATGTAAACCAACACAGGATAGTTATTTACACACATAATCAAAAACACACTGCAATTAATTCTTTTTTTTTAACCCAAAGTTATAAATTCGCATACGAATTGCACAAGCTAAAAATCGGCATAAAATGTGTGACCCATACGCGGGTAAATACGGTACTGTGCATTCATTCCCAAGTCATTAAAAAATATTCTTTGAAAACGATCGCAAGAAAAAATTCTCAACTTTCTGACACTACAATACATCCCACGAATTCGTGCCTTTTTCTGGCAGGTAATTTTACCAATGTTTTGAGTTCAACAGCTGAATATTCTTCCAGGGCTGGATCTAGTTTCTAATTTTTGGTGGGGCGAATTTTAGGGGGAGGGGAGGGGGCAGATGACCAGAGGGTTATAGCCCCTTGGGCAATTTAACATATATCTGATGTCCTGAAAAGTTCCTAATGTTTTTATGTCTCTAATTATTTTTTTAATTTTGGCGGTTATAAATTGAGAAGGGAAAAGGGAAGGTTGGATTGGACCCATCAAACCTCTCTTAAGTCTGCCACAAAGTTATTTGGAAGAATAAAGTACTTTCATTTAATTTAATGGGTTAACTTTTAAAGAAATTACAGCTTAAAGTCTCTTAGGAATCTGTCAAAAAGGTGCCCTCGTTAATAGTACAGACTATACAGCCAGACAGTGCCTTGCCTTAGCTTTACCGGATGTCGCCACACAGTCCTTCCAAAGTATTTTTTTTTTTGTCACTAGCCACTTAACTACACAAGAGCTCAAAACACACATCCCACAGGGTACTAACCTTGTCCTAGTCGCGACAAAGACAGGAAACGTTAGGACCTAAGAAATCTTCTTGCTTCGCTTGTGCACATTAACCACATTCACATACTTTATACAAAAAAAAAAAAGATGCACACATACATAAGAACTTCAAAACACTACACACTAAACATCCATTAATATTAATTTGCACTTGGAACATATTGTGCCACTGAACAGCAATAAGATAGAACAATGCAAGAATAAATTACGTATTTCAATGCACACCTAACTCTAGTTATGAAATAAAATCTTGCTTGGCAAAAAAAAAAGTGCCAGCCAAAGTATACACAAATGACAACACAAATATATACGTATACATACAAGGAATATGGGTTTGACTGCTTATCTTGAAGTACATACTTAATTAAGTTGCCAGTAACATAATTAATTTGCAACTACAACATCTGGTTCCTGCAATAAAAAAAAACCATCAGCTAATTGATGGTAGGCCATGGCTTATTTTTGCATTCTGAAGACTTATCAGTAGGATCAAGATTATATGGTGAATCGCGATAAAACCACATTAACACCGAAGAACATGTAAAGACGTAAACACACCATATAACACAGATTTCACGTTAATACACCACAAAGCACAGAAAAGCCATTAAAATCATGAAGCTAATCAGAATTTTCAATCAAAACTTAACTCTATTGACAAATACCTTTATTTTTAAAATATTAAATTCAATGTACATAATTAACCTATATTCAGCACAATGTTTTCACCACAATTTAATACATAAAAAGATTGGAAAACATTTATGTTTTTTAATCTTGCAAATGTCATTAGTTATTTTTACATTACAAACTTAGACCAATTTTTCAAACACAGAAATACTTAACAGATATATTTTAATTTTTCAAAAAAGTTAAAGACATGCTTATTAGTTATTACAAATCATTGTACTGAAAAAGTGTCATTTATCAGTCAAAATGAGTGTTTTACAGTAATTAGTATTGGTACATTTGAGTATCTTATTTGTTCTGTAATATGCTATCTTTTTAATAAACAAATTTCATTAAAAATAAAAACAATTACACCATAACCTCCCTTTCAAAACAAAATTTGCCTGAAAATAAAATCATAAAATCTTGTCTCTACTGATCAGCATCGACAGCCAGTATATACAATATAAACTACAGTCTAAGTTATTAAAATAGTTTAAAAAACCACCTTCACATGAAAAAAAAAATTTCCAGTCTAAAAGGGGAGAGATTTTTTTTTTTTTTTTAAATCTGTGGGATTGTAATTATGATAATGTCTTTATCAGAGTTTGAAAAGCACCAGGCAACAGGAAAAACAACCATCCAGCATTTAATGAGGCAATAAAAGTGTGGTGTTTCAAAACCACTAAGATAAGATAAAAGCAAATAAAAAATAAAGATGAAAAAAAGTTAAAAAAAAAAAAATAAAAAAAAAACTATATATTTTGTACATCAATTTTATTCCCAAATTTTTTTGTATTTCACATATAACTGTTTCCGATTGATGACTTTTGAGCTACAACCATAAAACCACACACAAGAAAATCTCTAGCAAATATAGTATGAATTTAGTAATTTAAATAATTTTTAATTCCCACGTGTTTGAACTGCGATTTCCACTCTATGAAGCAGTCCTCATGAACTCATATTCAAAACGTTTAGGGTCGTGTTACGATCAGTCACATATTTGCGGCTAAGTACAGTAAATTAACAGTGCAAGGACTTGCTGACGGCAACAGAAGCACCAACTTCCGTCCAATCCTCGCTTCCGTTGCAACCACTATTTACAGGGCTGACCAAGGCAAGGTTTTATGGTTTCATTTCTAGGACGATTGGGTTTTTAAAACAGGATATTTTGGTGTTAGTGTATTTTTTTTTAATATATTGCCTTAATTAAAAAAACGTGTATTATTAAACAAAATTAAACTACAAATATTTCTTAATACTTATATTACCAAAAATAGTCTCATTTGGATTAACACCTTATGCATTTATACAGTAAAATCATTAGTAATAAGCATATCTAAAACAGAACTACACACTCAGAAAAATAAAAACAAAATTGAAAAATCATGTGTTTGAAACATGTGCGTCATTAATGTAAAAATTCAAACAATATAACATTAATTTGTTTCCAATTCATTTTAGTAAATATATGATATCTATATAATAATTAATTGCATTCAATTATTTTACCATGGTAAAACATTTAAGTTTTAGTCTTTTGAATAAGTGTTGTCAAAAGACTGACTGTTTTTATGCTTATGGTTAAATTTCGTTGCTAAAGGATCTATTAACTTGCACTTCGGAGTTACGTGTTGTACTGAAATGCTTTGTGGTGCTATTTTGGTTTTATCGCAATTCACCATATAATCTCGTCCCTAGTGATGCGAAGAGGTGGGCGGGGGGGGGGGGGGGTGAACGATTCCAAATATAGGAGTGTAAACATTCCTCAATTATTAAATTATATGACTTATGTGTGTAAATTCAGTATACAAGCAGACTGATAAATGGTAACTACCTTCACAGTAAAAAAAATTGCAGTGGATACTCATGACATCAAGTTCTTCCATGCTTTGTTTCCATTTGCAAAGAATATGACTAACCTATTTTAAACAGGATGTCCACACAAATCTGCAATTTAATTTCTACGCCTGTGCCAACACTAGTTTCTTGATGCAAAGTGAACATCAAATCGAATATTTTAAAAATTCGCCAAGTCGAATCAAATTGTGAATATTGTTCTCAGTGAAGCTGTATTTAAATTCATTTTATAAAATACACTAAAATATTAACTAAAACAAACAGAAAATTTCCTGGCGACGTAAAATCGAATATTAAAAAGAGCTTCAATTGATTCACTTCGCACAAGCCTAAAAATTTACCTGAACTTCCATTACCAAAATTAAAAATTTCTCAATTATTTTAAAAAAATAATTTAGATAGGAAAACACAACCATGGTTGTCCTATAATTGCATGGAAACAAAAAAATATATATATTTCATGCACAACATTCCATGTGCCATTTTATAGTGTGAATAAAAAATGCACTAAAATAGTATCTAAAAAAAATTATTTCACAGTCTGTGTGATAAAACTGGAGCATGAAATTTTCTCCTCAAATGACTACCACGTGGGAATTTCCTGACTTTTCTAGGATTTCACGTAAACTCCCCAACTTTTCCCGGAAAAAATTCCAACCCTCCTGACTTTTCAGAATACGGACACCCTGTTTAATGACCAAAAATTAAGTTGCCGCAACATACGTATCATTAATTTTCGCAATTTACCCTAAATCACAGTGAAAATAACACTGTCTAAAATTTTGAAATGTCCCGATGTCCGGTTGAACAACGTACGTACCCTTTCAGCATCCCGTGGCCAGGGAGGACAGAACATGCTCAAGTATCACAAACATCACTACGTCAGATGTTCCCGCGGGTCGTGACGTACGCACGTCAAAAATTGATCTCCACGTGAACGCTAAAATTTTTTATTTTTTTTTTAAAACTGCCGGTTCAATATGAACCAAGTTGTGCGGGCGGTGACGACGGTATGCGCTGGACACACTCGCGCCGCGGGGCCCATCGCCCCGATGACGACGAAGACGACGAGATTCACTTCTTGCCGGCGTCCGACGCGGAGGCGATCTGAGCGGCCAGGTCTGCGAACTTCGCGGTGTAGTCGACGCTGTTCTCGCTCATGAGGCACTGGAGCTGGGCCTCCACCTGAGCAAACGACCGCCGGCGTCCGCGACTCACGGCGGGAAGCGCCTCAACGCGGCACGGCCGTGCCGGCGTGCCCGATTTTTTCCCCAAAAATCACCCAACACCGGGTGCCTACAAGTCCTCGTCGCCTGAGAATTGGAGTGTTCTATTTCCATTGAAGTCGGAACCTTTGAATATATATATATATATATATATATATATATATATATATATATATATAGACGCACACACACACACTCTGTATAGAAGTCGCGAGTGGATAGGATTTACTCTACGTTTTTTCAGGAGCGTATGATGAGCAGCTTGGGGACTTCACCGCTGCAGGGCGCTGCCGTAACGCCCTGTATCGTCTTAGTTGTTATTTACACGTTAAGAGCGCAGCACTGTCGCCCGCTGTCATTCCCCGCTCCCCTCATCCATCATTCACTGCAGCTCAAGGTCGTTCAGCGGGAGGGGGAAGGGGTGTTTGAAGAGTTCGACACTCTTGCCCGCCAGGGACCACCACAAGTCGATGCCCCAGAGATGGTGGCGATTGCGGCGGTGAATTAACCAACTACCTCAAACCCGTATTAGAAATTTTAACCTGGGCTGGCGACTTCTATACAGTATATATATTCAAAGTCGGAACTGAGATATAGGCATTTGAAAGTTCAAACAACTGTGAATATCATGACATAGAACAAATTAATATTGGTCTTAAATTAAGAAAAAAAAACATTTTTTGTGTGTGTAGATGTGTGTGGATATAGAACAAATGAATACTAATATTAATTTTGTGTCCATAGCATAAAAAAACCTAAAAAAGTGGACATACAACACTCCAATACTCAGGCGGCGAAGTGGCTAACTTGATGTAAGCTTTCGGACATATGCCATTGCTAAGCACATGCATGTCTGTAGAAGAAAACTACAAAAAAAACCCAAAAGACAAAAAACACAAATCAAGCAAAAAAATTGCTGTTGTCAACATAATTATAAACACCACATAATATTCCATAAACGGGAATATGGTCAACAAACAAAGAAAAATGGACTAACAGAACAAAAAAAAAAAACCACAAATGATGACAGCAGACATACATGTGCTTAGCAATGGCGTATGTACAAAAGCTTACATCAAGTCATGCACTCCCATTGCACAAATCTTTTAAAGATAATGCAAGTGCCTAGTGTCACAATTTCAAGACTTGCCCAGAATCTTCGAACAAAGGATGATTTTTTTATGTGTAACATCTTAGCTCTTGGTGTAACGCATTTGGTAGGAGTAATTTCATGAAAGAAACTAAATTCGCATGGAATGGAAATGTGTGACCACGATGCTGCCCTTCTGTGGCGGATGGTGCAAAACAAAGTTTACAAAGCCAAAGAGAAACATTATAGTATTAACCGTCTCATGTATTTTAACAAGATGGGCAGGTCCAAGCCTTTCCCGCTTTTATCATAGTGGTTTCAATACACAGTTAAAAATTTTGGTCTGCCCATAAAATGACTCAATAGTTGAGGTAGCTGCTCCGACAACGAATTATAGCAGTGGGTGCGGAAACGTGCGATTCGCGTCAATAAACGTAGTTAAAAACACAATTTGCATATATATTTATCATGCTCTGCGTTATTTTGGAGGATTCTACATCGAATTTAGTGTCCAAGTTTCGTGGTACTAAGGTCTATCATGTCTTTTGAATCTATATATCCAGTAAATTCTCAAACAGAGCTAATGTAGACAGGTGACACCTAGGACAAGCAAAATCTTGAGATACTAAAGGAAAAAAAAAATTCATTAACGAGGATTTCAGTTAGCCCAGTGGTATAATTTTTTGGGGGTAACATTATTCAAATTTTTTAAAGCTTTGCAACAAATGCGAAGCTTCACATCAGTTGCGAAGCTACTGGTCGATAAGTATGTCTACTGTGACTAAATGTAAGTTTTTGGACATACGCCATTGCTATGCAATGGCGTATGTCCAAAAACTTACATCAAGTCATGCACTCCCATTGCACAAATCTTTTAAAGATATGTCTACTGTGTCTACGAATACCAGGTGAACCAAAAAAAAAAAACACCTGTGAGAACCTTGAATTAACATTTCCTAACCACTTTTTTTTATATGAGGGTGATTTTTTTAAAAATAATTAAGCATGAAGCAGAGATGTATGCAGATAGAGGATATATGGGGGAAAGGATGGGGGGGGGGGAAGAGAGAGAGAGAGAGAGACAGAGAGAGAAAAAGAGAGAGAGAGAGACAGAGGGAAAGAGAGAGGGAGAGAGAAAGAGAAAAGAGAGAGAGAGAGACAGAGGGAAAGAGAGAGAAAGAGAGAGAGAGAAATAATTGGGGGGGGGGGGGGGGGGGGGAGAGTTGTTTTAACACCACTAACAAAACAATGTTTTTTTCCTTATGCTCCCTTGAATAATGTTTTTAAAAGGGCTCTATTATATGAATGTAAGAACTGCCGCCCCAAACCGTGGCAGGATCACGTGGTTGAAGAAACAAGACGTGCTCACATCGGAGGAGAACCTCGTATCGTCCGCGTTGCCAGCGCCCGCGGCAAGCGTCGACGGCTTCGCGGGGCTCTCGAGATGCCCCAGCAGGCTGCTCAGGGAGTAGTCCACCACCTGGAAGCCAAGCGCGCCCCCCTGCATTGAAGCCACCCATCGCTTTTCAACATCCTCGTACAAACAACGTCGTCTTCCTCCGAAGTGGTTGAGCGTTCCTATCCTGTAAATTCACATCATCTTCCAGTTCGCGATTATCATGCTCCTCCTACTTTAAAGGTTCGGCAGTTTCGGCAAAAAAAACATCGCTTTATATTCAGACAATTACGGTAATTTTTTTATGAAAAAAAATATGCCTTGCTATATTACGACACCACAACGTCGCTGTTACTGCGAAAGGTTGTATGTCAAAATGTCACACTTTCCAGGAGATCAAAAAAAAAAACTGTTTCATTCATCAGGGTTATCATATATTATGTTACGAAATTTTGGTAGTATTCTTAGAATTATGCTTCTCACTTTACAGTTATCGATAAACGACTTTTTTCCCACAACGTAGGTCGCCTTCCGAAATACACAAACAGCCAAAAAATTCAAAAATTGCCAATTTTTGACATAGTACGTGACGTGCGACGTGCCGCGCACGTCTATAATCACGAAGCCGTCAGCCCCTTCCTTCCTAAACACGTGTGCGCGCCGCCGCCACTGACGGCCGCGACAGCTGTCACCGTCCGGCCACCACCGCGTCGCCCGTTGCCAGGGCGACCGCGCCGCGTCCTTGGTTGCCATGCCAACCAGCTGGGTGCGCGCGCACACTCCTACCGGCCGCCACCCCTCGCCTACCCCTCTCTCGCCAGGCCAGCCGAGTGCGCGCGCAGCTTCCCCCTCCTCACCCAGCACCGCCTACTGGCCGCCACCCCTCGCCTACCCCTCTCTCGCCAGGCCGAGCGGGTGCGCGCGCAGCCTCCCCCTCCTCACCCACCTCCGTCTGCCCAGCCGCCTCCACCCGCCTTCCCCTCACCCACCAAGCCGAGGTCCGTCCAAGTCACGTAGGCCGGCTGGAATTCCTGGAAGCGCCCGTGATTCTTGGAACCCTCGGCCCTTCCTACGTCACGCCCTGGCCCTCAGGAGGGGTATATAAGGCCGGCCTTTGGGCCAGGAAGTCACCACTCTTTACCGCGCACTGGTACGAGTAGGACGTCCTACTCTTAGCCTAGCCTGGTTCTCTACATAGGGAGCTCAGGTCAGTGGCCAGTGTGAAGGTGACAGGTCGGGTAGGCAGGCTGCGTTAGTGCGGACAGTAACTGCGACGCGCGACACCGCGAACAGGGCTACCACGGTGGTCCCTGCTTTTTTCAAAGCAGGGTGCCAACCCACTGCGATGGGAGGAGAGGAGGAGGAGCGTATGGACTGCGGCACGGCCGTTAAACGCACTCATGAGGGCAGCGAGCCAGGATGCAGCATTGCAAAAAAAGTTTCAGGGGCGCAGGACCCCAACTCTAGCGAAAACGGTAGCGAAAGTGAGGATGACGAGGGCTTCACTGTTCAGAAGCGCCGAGTCCGAAAGTCCAACAATGCAGGCGCGAGCAGCAGCGAACAACCTCAAGGGCACGAAGCCCCGCGTTACAAACGAGTGCCGTTTGTAATAAAAAATTCTCAAGTGGTCGGCAATATCGGGCCTGTGTTCGCGCAGCTCGGTATCAAGAACCGATTAACAATTTCAAAGAGGCAGGAAGTCAAGGTCGCTTTTGACTCAAAGGCCGACGAAATAAAAGGCGTCAATTGGCTCAGAGCCAACAACATTCCGCATCACACCTTCTCCCAGCCAAGCGAGCGCGGCGAAAAGGTAGTAATTAAGAACCTCAGTCGCTTCACTCCAGTGGAGGCTCTCAAAACAGAACTTCGTGCCTTAGGTTTCGAGGTCACGTTCGTCAAACAACTAAGTTTCAAGTTCACTGACAGAAATACGGGCCGTGAATCCTACGAACCGTCATCATCGTTTATTGTCACTGTCGCCCCGAGTGCGCGGGACATCTACGCAATTAAGACTTTATACTACACAAGTGGTATTAAAGTAGAAAAATACCGCAACCGGCCGGAAGACATCCCACTGTGTAGGCGTTGTGGCGACTTCGGCCACACGACAGGGAACTGCAGTCAGGTCCCTAAGTGCATCCGATGCGCGGGCCCGCATCCTCGCGATCAGTGCACACTCCCCGAGGAGGCGCCTAAAGTGTGCACGAACTGTAATGCGACAGGGCATACCGCGGCCTGGAAGCAGTGCCCGGTATATTTAAACCGCGTCGAGGCTAGAAAGCAGATTTTAGCCGAGCAGGCAGCGCAGAAGGCAGCCCGTGTTGCGCCGCGAGCGCCCGCGCCAGAGGCGACACACGCGAACTTCCCCCCCCCGGCACCCCCGCGACGGCCCGCACAGGTGGCCGGGCAGGTAGCTGCGCGCGCTGACGTCACGCATACCGGGGCGCAGGGCAGCCAACCGAGCAGACAGGAAACTCGCGCGACCTACGCTTCCACTGTCGCTGGGCCCAGTGCACCGCGCCGCACAGCCGAGGAAATCGTTCAGGCGCGTGTAGAAAAGAGCGAGCAGCGAACAGCAGCACAGATAGAAGCAAACGAAACTAGAACCGTGACAGGCCTGGGGGAACTCGCTGAAATTCTCCGCCTCTGCGATTACTGGAACCTGGTTCAGGCCTTGGAGCCATATTACCCTCGCATCCGCGCCGCGCAAAATACAAAACAGCGTCAGACCATTTTGCTGGAGGCCCTCGCGAAAGTGCTTCAGTAAATGGCTGTAGACAGGGGGAAAACACTACAAATCCTTAATTTTAATGCAAATGACATTCGTGCCAAATCCTACGAATTAGAACAATGTCTTTTCGTATACGGGATAGATGTGGCATTAATTTCGGAGACAAAATTAAGGCCTCACCATCGTTTTAATATCAGTGGTTATACAACCTATAGAACCGACCGCGACACTCTAGGGGGCGGTACAGCCATTCTCATTAAGCACGGCATAAATCATCACCCTATAAAAATAACTGGCTTAGAGCACATTGAGGCCACCAGCATAAATATTCGTAACAAAAATGCGCACGTCTGTATGTCGGCAGTCTATAAACCACCGAACAAGCCTTTATTGATTAGCGATTTAAATAAACTAATAAATCCAATGCAGCAGTTTTTCATAGCTGGTGATTTAAATAGTAAAAACGAAGACTGGGGTTGCAGAAATACAAACCCAGCGGGGAGAAATTTAACTGAGCATGCGGCTCGAAATAATTACGAAATTTTTGCTCCAAATTCGCCGACTAGCTACCCAACTAATGGGGGCATGCCGGAAATTTTAGATATAGCCTTTACCAACATTCCGGGAGCACAAGTTACTTCCGAAAAATTAGATGAGTTAGACTCCGATCATTTTCCTGTATTAATACAATTGACTTTTGATGCCCAGTTTTGCGCGGCCATTTTTAACCGAACTTTCGGAGTTACCGACTGGGACAAATTTCGCGATGATTTAGAAACAATTTTTATTGAACCACCGACGATAAACACTCCCGAAGAACTTGACACGCATGTTAAATTGTTTACTGACACGATTACAGACGTGCGCAAAACACACACGAAATTAATGAACAAAAGAGAATTTACAAGAATTAACTATCCAGATGTCGATATTTTAATCATTTTAAAACGTCAGGCGCGAAATAACTATCAGCGAACGCGAACACCGCAAGCCAGGACGGAATACAATCGCCTAAAAGCGCAAGTTACTCGAAAACTTAAACAATTAAAAATAGATAAATTCGGGAATCTAGTAACGGAAGTCGCTACACAGCCTCGGCAAATGTGGCGCCTCACGCGCACATTAAGAGGCAATAATAAATTTATTTCTACTCCCGCAATAATTACAGACACGGGCATAAAATATGACGCGGCCGACAAGGCAAATGCGATCGCGGATATTTTTGAGAAACAATTTTCGCCGAATGAGGATGTAAACGACCCTCAATTTACTCGAACCACTACAGTCGCTGTAAATAATTACCTACAAACAGCCACGCAAATAGAGCCGGAACTTATAACAATTCACGAACTATTAAGAACAATTCAATCGCGACCTCAAAATAAAGCAGGCGGACCTGATGGAATTAATTTCGAATCACTCAAAAAATTACCATTTTCAGCACTCGAATATCTTTTAAATATTTTGAATGCTATTTTTATTTTAAAAACTTATCCTTCCGAGTGGAAACTCGCGAAAGTAATTACGATTCCAAAGCCAGGGAAAAATGCGTCTTTACCGCAAAATAGGCGCCCTATTAGCCTTTTAAATAGCACTAGCAAAATTTTTGAAAAAATTTTATTAAAACGACTTAAAGAGCATTCCGACCAACATAACATTATCCCAGATAATCAATTCGGTTTTCGGAGTGGCCACTCCACATCACATCCATTAATCAAGCTTGTTGAAGATGCCACTGATGGATTTAACTCGCGAGCGAAGTTCACAGTAGCAACTATGCTAGACGCGGAGAAAGCTTTCGACAAAGTCTGGATTCCTGGCCTAATTAAAAAATTTGTGACTTTTAATTTTCCGGACACATATATTCATCTGGTGGCCCATTATTTATGGCGCCGAAAATTTTTTGTCGCGATAGATGGGGCGAAGTCTTCTACTCGGGAACTCACAGCTGGGGTACCGCAGGGCTCACCCCTCTCTCCCTTCTTTTATAATGTGTATACAGCCGATATACCGCGCGAACATGCTCATGTGCAGCTTTATGCGGACGACACTGCGGTAGTTTACCAATCTTCCAATTTAAATTTTGCACTAACTATTGTCCAAAGGCAGCTCACGTCACTCGAACAATGGTACACTCGCTGGCGCATAAAAATTAATGGCGCCAAATCTACTACCATAGTTTTAACAAAAAAACGTACAGTTCCTGATCGCGAACTCAAAATATTTAATCAAGCAATTCCATTTGAAAAATCGGTGCGATATTTAGGCCTAACTCTCGACCCGAGTCTCACCTGGAAACATCAGGTTACTAAAGTTACAAGGATTGCTCTCGGAACTCTAAGATCTTTATACCCAATGTTTAAGGCCCCTCAATTCCCAAGAAGGAAGAAACTTCAATTATATTTACAAATAGTTCGCCCTCAACTCCTCTATGCTTGCGAGATTTATGGCTATGCGGCCAAGTCGCACATAAAGAAGCTCCAAGTCACACAAAATAGATTCCTGCGAGTAATCGCCGATTGCGACTGGTATACTAGTAATTTAGCAGTACATCAGCTCCTTAAAGTAGAATATGTTTCGGACTTCATAAAACGCCAAAATAGGTCTTTTTATGGCCAACTCCCGGCTCATCCTAATTTATTTATTAATAATATCCCCGATTACGACCCAGCTGTCCAGCGACAATTTAAAAAACCGCGACTTGCCTAAGCCAGGTTAAACTAGACTCCACACATCCCGTATACGAGGGGCAAATTAGCAAAACTATTAGACTTTACTGGCCCGATGTGCCTATCTACGTCCTGTGGTGCAAATATTCAGCATTGGACTAGCCAATGACTGACATGCCCAGGACACCCCCCTTTTTTGGCCCAGCGGGGCCCTAATTAAATTGCGTCAACGAAATTTTTGGCCCAGCGGGGCTCTAATTATATTGCGTCCAAGGAACTTTTGGCCCAGCGGGGCTCTAATTATTCTGCGTTAAAGAAATTTTTTGGCCCATCGGGGCTCTAATAAATTGCGTCACAACTACTTTTAATTCCTTATAATTACCAAATCTTTCCTTCCCCTCCTTCCCCCCACCTCCTCCACTATCCCTTGATAGTTGTTTTCCCCGAGTCTCTTTTAAAAATTAAATCTACAGCCTTCATCGCAGTGTTACTAATAATATGCGTTCTTTCACTCACCGGACTATACCTACACGATGATATGCCTGCTTGGTCAGCCGGGTATGTGCGGCCTTGGAGCTATACACTACACTCACCACAACGAAATTAATTAGGCCATTTTTGCGCACACTCCACACGCCTCTAAATACAGACATCACGACACTTCCATGCATCAGTTAGCCAACTAACTGAGGGGAAAGGGTGACCTCCCCCCGCCTGACATCTACACTATTAAAAATAGAGCCAAGCAACATGCGACAGCTATTTTACTTCCTTCAGGCCCGTGAGCCACCTTTAATTTTAAAATCGCACACTTCGCGCCCCGCCGTTGTTTCCAATGATTTGAACAAAGTGACGGGGTCGCACTATTTATATTGGTGACCACATAGCGAGTAATGGGAACGTGAGAGTTCCTGGTATCGCTGTCACACGCTCCCGGCCGGGCATATGAGGAAACGGCAGGAAGTCAGTCGGTGCCAGGGGGTGGCAACTCTAATAGGCCATTATGTACCCAGATACTATTTTTAATCTGCACAACAGATAGCGCTAGTAGATTGACCTAGATCTTTTGTAAATTCATAGGTAGCGTTAGTGTTCATAATCAAATGTCAATTGAATGTTTATAAGAAACTAAATTTATGCAATAAATACTAATAATGCAATAAATATAGTGTAATATTAATTTATTTTGATTTCAAAAACAGTTGATTTGTAAAAATTGTTTTTTTTTTGCAGTAATATTCGTTTACAGATTGATTTGAGCATTATAGTCGCTCTTTTTTTTTTCGGTTTGTAGTAGATTTTGGTCGAGTGAAAGATGGATTTTACAATGGAGTTTGATTTATCATTTTGAATTATTTTCCTATATGATTGTGAATTAAGAAGCCGATGAAGATGCCTGTGAATACACATCAATGTTTTGTGTCTTCGTGCAGGAACAGTATTACTGTTAATCCTGATGTGACAACATTCAGATTTCCATGAAGCCGAAGCAAGTGAGTACTGATGTTTATATTAAAAAAATTACAATAAGTGGTTTAACATGTTAAGGGTTAGGCATTTATGTTAAGGCTTATTATACAGGATTTATAGAGCGATATTATCGAGACCTGAATTTGCGCACATAATAATTTTGTAATTACGTAGTATAATCATTTATTTATTTTTAATAACCCACACACACACATATATATACACATACATATATATACATATACATACACACACATATGTATACACATATATATACATATACCCATTTGGGGATAGTATGGGCTTAGTAAAATTACCATAAATCAGTAATTTAAATGTAATGATTTGTGATATGAACCCTAAAAATCGTTTTGTGTTACTGAATTTATATTATTTATACAATATGTGATTCAATGAAAATTAATATATCGTAATTAAGAGAAACCCACCAAATTTATTACACTCTACAGCACTTTAATAATAAAACATTACCTCTGAAATATATACGTTCATTGAGTGGTAATGCTAAACTAAATACACATAATTAAATACATGTATGTTTATACCTTATATTTATAGTATGCTACATGCTAGCTAATAATCTGGAAATACTGATTTAAGTATGTACTAGCTCACACTATAAAATTTTTTTGTTTTGTTTCCAGGTTATTGAAGTGGATTGCTGCAATTGGCTATGACCTTGATGCCAGTAATGCTGAAACATTTAAAACTAAATATGTATGTTCCGAACATTTTGATATTGGAGCTTTCACTACATGTGACTGCATCAAATTGAATCGTGGTGCTGCTACAACATATTTTAATTCTGTGGACAGTGAAGTATGGATCTATTGTTATAATTTATTATGTCTAGAATGCTGCCAAATATAGGTGAAATGTTTATGTTACATAACATAACTTGTAAGATCTACTTGTGCAGATATATATTTTCACCTGCCTATAAGGTCCTTTGTTATTCACAGGTAGCATTTACATGTGATGAAGCAGTATTTAACATTATTGGTCAACATGCAGTCCATCATTACAACCTTTGTACAGGCGCATACAAACATATATGTGTGGGGTATTTCACACTTTTTATTTGATGTTAAAGATTGGTATGGTGACCGGGATACTTTTTTTTATTAAACCTCCTACACAGTTCTCTACTGTTTCCCTTATCTGTTGCCTTAACATTTTTTTCCGATCAGTCCAATTCCTTGAATCACATTGCAAAAAAAGTCACAATACATGGGATTGGGCCACTCTCTTCAAAGAATTGTAATTCGAGTTTAAACATAGCAAGGCTGACCATAAATTGTAGAGGAAAATTTAAAATGTTGATCTTCAACATATTTATAACCTATGATCATGTGATGTATATACAGCTAGTTAGAAAGTAAGTTGTAGTATAGTATGCAATTGAACCTTCAATAAGTTCTACATCCACACTTAAAAACTTATTTTACTTGATGTTTTATGTTCAATAACTATTCAGTATAAAGGTTTTTTTTTACATTATAAACTACAAAAGTATTCCGATTTGTAAATGTAATGAAATTCCACTGAGCCCTCTACCTTTTTTTTAACTACCATTTCTGCAGTGTGGCCTTTTTTTTCTTACTTTTGTGTTCATTATAAGTTACAACCACTCATTTGATTTATTGTGTTAAATTAAATGATATTTAAAATTGGATGTCACTTCATAAGAACATTCAGGATTACCTGTATTCACAGCGCACAATTATACAAAAGTTTTTTATGTATGTAAAAGTGTTTTACGTAAGCCAGTGGACACATACATGTATTGAGTAACATGAGAAAATTGAAATATCTAAAATAAAATTAAAAGGTTACAAGCTTTTATATACATGCAGCTCCCAAAAAAGTCTGCATACTAAAAAATAACACATGCTTTTAAATGAATTCTTACCATCTTATAAACTAGTAGTATTTTGTTATTTGATTTCAAATGAATTGTTTTTGGTTAATTTATTTGACTGTAGGGATTAAATATCATTTGTAGAATAAAGTGTGAAAAGTAGTATTGATCAATTTAACTGTAAGTACTAAATATGTGTTACATTTCTTGTAAGTTAAAATTGTTCAGGTATTATAAATTAGCTGAAAAAAGCAAACTCATGACTAGAATAAATTGTACTGTTAGGTATGTTTCGAAGAAAGACTACCTGTTGCAGTCGTTACCATGTGTATGTACCACATTTTTATTGTCATTATAACTGCCATAATTTTGTACAAATAAATCACTTAATACATAAAATATGGTTATGGAAATTCTCAGTTGAGTTTGTTAATGGATATAGGCCAACAAAAGGGGTATAAATGGGGAAGATTTTTTGAAAAACATTTAAATCACTTCAACTCCCATAACATGAAACATATCACATCTGTTTGAACATATTATAACTTAAAGGAGTATTACCAAAAATTTTGTCTACATACTTGAATATGACCAGCCATAACTGTTAAGGGGTGGGAAAAAACAAGGGTTTGAGGACAAAAAACTCCTAACTATCTTAGTAGGCACACCATAGAATCTGTTCAAATTTGTTGTCAATTTTAAAAAATTTTATAACCACCTGATAACCACCAAGGGTGCTGTGGGTAAAATAATGAGGGGTTAATGGACAAACAAATATTCTTAATTACTCTATTAAGTTAACTATAAAATCTATAACAATTATTGCAATTCTTCTAAAACTTGTATAAAACTTTGATCTGAAACAATTTTTTTAGGATTAACCAGTGCTGCAAGAAGTTGAAAATACCAGTGGGTGGAAATTTAAAAAAATAATAATAAAACTTCTGTACAGTGTACACTATCGCATCCATTCTTATTTATTTAAAACTTTCTAAATATCTTTTGAAACTTTAATGTAACCAAACATTACTGCAATGAGTGAAAATAATATATTCAGAGACAAAAAATGATAACTTTAATTATTGCACTTGCTCTCTGTATGCTGACTGCATTGCTAAAATGCACATAGACCTCCAATTAAATTAATAAAATAAAGTATTCTGCAAAATGTTGATAGCGAAACAATTAAAATTGTGCCATTCTCACCTGTGTACATGAAAATCTATATTATGCTTCAAATAGGCTATTTTATAAACCAGAAAATGAAATTACCTATTTAGGACTTTCCATTACCCTTAGCATTCCTTTACTGCATCTTATTTTTTTGTTCAGTTATAATTAAATTTTGGTATCTTCTTGTTATACGTGGGTAATTGTTCCTTATCACGTACTCAAGTTTAAGCCTTGATCCTGTATGATTGATCCTGTGGTACATGATGCTTGCTGTCTTAATTTAGTACATCAAAGATCCTGGACATAACAAAAATATTACAATAAAAATAATTTTAGGAAGTAAAAAAAAAATTACTTTCAGATTTTTATTTGATGTGATAATACCATCAGAATTCATTGTTACATCACCCCATTATTGTATCCAGGATCTTTCTATGTACTAAATTAAAACAGCAAGCATCATGTACCACAGGATCAATATATTCAGGATCATGCCATTAGGATCAAGGGATAGGCTTGGATACGCTGTGCGGAACATTTACCCACATTGTGTTTAAATATAAATTGTTTCATCTTGTGGGTGAAGAGAAAGAAGGTATCCTCAGTCCAATTCTTTCATCTACTCCATAGTACATATGTTTCTAAGAGCTATACAGTTGGTTTTAGATTTATTTAGCAGTAGTTAGCTTCAAACCAGAAATTATATTAGATCTTTACAGCATTATTTATACTATTTTCCTTCACAAAAATTTATGAACCATCAGAAAAGTGTGGTGTGCTACCTTGTGTAATGTGAGAAAGCTGGTATACTTGAAACACGAGTGGGCCAAGGAAACTCATTCTGAGAACTATATATGATTTTATTTGTACACTTTAAAGTTGTGTAAGTGAGATACAATTACTAGGTCTTTTACTTTACTTTTGATCTTGAAATAACAACTTTTGAAGAAAATATTTATGATTTATGAGGTCTAAAGGTTTAGACTTAACACAAAAATAATTCATGCTGAATTTTAACTCAAAATTTCAAGGCTTGACTAGTAAACTTTAATATTGTATTTACTGTTGACTTTTTGTAAGTCACAATGTCATTTTTTTAATGTAAATTTTGAATGCAACAATATACAATATTATTCTTAAAAGTGAATTAGATAATAGGGTCATTCAAATATAAACCGGAATATTTTTATACAGATTTATTGGTGATATACGAAAACTACAAGTGGAATGCCTTTTTTTTCTACATAGTTTCCTTAAGCATATATACTTCCTCCCCCCTCCCATTTTTGATCCCTTCATGAAAAGAAGACTGGTGCTCCAGCAGCCAACTGCACATGTACTGTTTGACTGCAGCATTGTCTTCAAATCATTACCCTCCTAATGCCTCTTTCAGTGGACCAAACATACAGCCTGAATATTGCCTTCATTGATGCTGGTTGCCGGATGCAATATGTGGCATCGATTTCCCACTTTCAAAACTTATGGCCCAATGGAACACTTGTGCATGCCTAGGTATCTCCTCCCCATTCTCCCGCCACCGATTCCCCAGCGTACTGCACCACTCAAGTCGCTACTTGAGTCGAAAGAACAAAATTCTGTGGACAGTGAAGGATGGATGTATTGAACTTTAAAAATAGCCTTTTTAGTGTTGTTTCAACCTTGCCATATTATGGTTTACATAGTTGTGTGAGATGCACTATGTACACAAAACTTAGTTTTTTAGTTTATTTAAATTGTGAAATCATCAAATGTTATATTCATGTTCCTTTTTTTTTTCTTGGGTTATGTTTGTAACTTTGACTCTTTTTGTTTATTCATCCCGCTAGGTTAAATGGGTTTTTAATGATTTTCCATTTGAAAAAGAAAAATGTAGTGCCCAAACGTGACTTGAAAGAATTGAGTTACCACCTGATCGTGTCTGTGATAACTAAGGAGAATTTTAATTAGCAGATCTCATTTAGTCCAAAGTTTAAATTTAAAAAAAAAAATGAACAGTTTTTTTAACACAGGATCACTTTCAGCACATTGAAATTGTATCGAGCATCCTGCAAATAAGATTATGAAACAAATTCAAAAGGCTATTATTATTATTAATATTATTATTATACGACGGAAAATAGCCAGTTCGATAGCTCGAAACACGTTGCTAATCGATTTGTATTATACATATCGATTTATATCGTTAACGCACTTTCGATCACGGTATTTCATTTGTAGATTCATAGATGGCAGCGTAATCGGCGATTGTTTGTAGGTACAGAAAAACAGCGTTGAGTTTCCGGTCTTTATGATATATGGTCGTTGGTCGGTGCCCTCGAGGCACCACTGGCAGCCGAGCCTCGCTCACCGCGCCTTCAACCGCTCACCGCGCCTTCGCTGGCAGCCGAGCCTGCCAGCCAAGGGCAGAAGACCGACAACCGAGTCCGCGAGTTAGTGTGTATCGGGAGGCTGTCGGTACCAACCGCGAGTACTCGTAATAAATCTCGTACCGCATATCTGAGAGTGTCCTTTCGGGGTGAGGGAGCTCCACGGGGACCTATCCCGCCGCCAGCCAGCCAGTCTGCTAGCCAGCCAACCGCCCGCCTGCCGGCCAGCCAGCCAGCCGCCTGCCTGCCTGCCAGCCAGCCAGCCAGCCTGCCTGCCTGCCAGCCAGCCAGCCAGCCTGCCAGCCAGCCAGCCAGCCAGCCAGCCAGCCAGCCAGCAAGCAGGTCAGCCCTACTACTGGGAGACCGCAGAGCCAAACCAGCCGCAGCCCGTAAGTAGGCATTCGACGAGGGACACTGGGAGCCACTTTCAGGGCATCCCAAGGTGGGGGAGAATCCTACCTAACCCTCTTAGGAACCTCCAGCCAGAAGTTACTCGCGCCAGTCAGGCCGATCCCTTCTCACCCAGGCAGGAAACAGGATTGACGCTTAAGGCCATTCTGGGAGAGCCAGAGATAAGAGCCTCGCGACATACGTTTTGCAGTAACGGCAACGACAACCTGAAGCCGTGCTCACCTCCGACGTCAGCCACTGGTTGTTCGTGTCGTCCTTGAAGATGCGCGACGGGCTGGGCGGGGGGGTCGACGTCTCCAACACGCCTTCACTCGGCAGGAACACTGAAACAAGACGACACGCCCCAGTCACGATAAATAAAGACTTGGCCCTCGTAGCAGCGTTGCACAAAAAATGATCCAGCACATTTTCATGAAAAATCAGCACACTGTAAAAATTTGCCGAGTTACGTTTAGGACCATTTTTTAACCCAATTAATATGGATCAACTTAAATTGTAAATGTAAAAACCTGATTTCGGTCATTAAAAAAAAAACCAAAATTGCTAGAAAAAAATAAGTGTATGGAAATTCAGGTTTAGTTAGTACAACACATACAAGAATTTAGGCTTATTCGTACAAGAACTTAATTATAAGTGTCTCATGGTGGGGCAGGGAGGGGGGGGGGGGGTTGTGTGTTTCAGATCGGCGTACGTGTGGATCTTGGGCGCCACCAAGTGGATGGGCACGTGGACCCGGCTACCGACTTTGGTCCCAGGGCCCTGGGACGTGACCTGTGTGAAGCTACGCTCGACTTTCCCCCTCGCGTGAATATGCTAGGACTCACCGGCTCGCTCTCTAGCGGCGGGCACGCTGCATTACCGCTGGTGGGGTGTTTCGTACCGAAACTGCTACCAGATAACATGAAAGTCAAAAAACGACAGCCGAACGTTCCGATGACGCCGGTACCAGACGAACCACCGAGTCTCTCCCGGTGGCCACCAGGATCGCTCGAGTTAATGGCAGTAAAAATGGCGCCATATTTGAATTTTTGAAGCGTCCAACACTTGGATTAGCTAATATAAATCTAGGGTAAGCACTATTTACAAATCCAACATGGGGTCTTGAGCCGCCCCACACACCCCCGTCCCTGTACCGGAAAGCACGTGGTCGAGAATTGAGAGCAACGAGTCGGGTGAATATTAAGTTTGACTGCCGCCGACACGTACACCGACAATGCGTACAAAAAAAACAGCAAGTATTCCAGCTTTCGTGCTGGCCAGGACACCGTGTGGGTGGGCCCCGAGAACGCAAGCTCGTTGAGGAATGCGAAAAGCTCCCGGGAGCTTTAAATTAAGTTACCGTCCGCCAAAGTAGGCCTCGAAAGTTAATAAAAAGAGGTTTAAAATAAATTACGATGGCGGATGGTAACGGGATCAGCTGAGAGCAATATCGTAAGTCGACGAGGTGCTGAGATGCGTCCTACCCCGCCACTGCGAACGGAAGAGACTACTGCCCGGGCCACGGGTGACATGGCCGCAGGAAGTGCTGAATTTACCGTTAAGAGATTGACATAGAAGAACAATTAAACATTGTTGAGGACATTCCGGGGACAGAAACATCCGACCATATTGGGAGGGGAATTTGTATTGTGGCGGGTACATCTTAAACAAGTTTTACCGCATTTCCCCATCATAACTACAGTACACTCCCGATTATCTGCGAAATTAAGTGGCAGGGCCACCGCTGATAGTGAAAATCGCGGATAATCCGCAAAGAGCCGAAAATGGGAAACAAAAAATGGAAACATTAGTTTCAAATTAAAAATCTAAAAAATGTACGTACAGTAAACGTTACAATTAAGAGTAAAAATATTTTTAATGATGCTAAATGTGTGGTATTTTACTGAATAACTACGCATGCCAGCCTACTGCGTGAGTTCCAAGAAGGCTTGTGCCGTTTTTACTGTATGCTGCACGAAATACACTCGTCAGTAGAGTTCAAATTTGCTCACTTGTAATAAAATACAGATTTACATGCATTTGCTGTATTTTTTTCGTAGCATGCGCGGATAATAGGGAGTTCACTGTACCAAACTGCCCGACAGCAACTCGAAAACCTGATTGCTGTTGCACGGTGCCTTATCCTGTCGTGTTTGCCACCTAAACGAAAAGTGCTGGGGGGACCAAAAACAATTCTGAACACGGGGACCAAAAACTTACGAACATGGCGATTGTGAAGGAGGGATAGCAGGTCGATGGGGAAAATCCCTGGTAGCTGTTTGAGTTTTGACATTTATTTTTTAACGCTTTTTTTTTTTTTAACCATGTGAGAATGGTTTTCCCCCCGAGTTTTGACGCCCTTTAAAAACAGATGCGATCGTGCGGTGGAATGCTGTACCGAAGCTCGGCGAGGTGACGTGGCCAGCGTCCACCATCTTGTCGGCGGCGGGGTTGTCCGAGGGGTGGACCTTGGCGCCGGCCCCGGACAGGGGCAGGTCCAGGAGGTTGGAGATGCTCGGCGCGGCGGCGACAGACGGCCGCAAGTCCACGCCGAAACTGCGGCTCAGCTGCACACCTGGGGCAAAGGAAGTCACAGGGGAAAACTTCATAACTTTCGCATCTTAAAAAATTGGTCGTCTGTGAAGTCGGTTTACGGACGATAGTTTAACGTGACGTCATAACAAAACATTGATGAAATGATTGCATACTTTTATGAATAAAATTGAATAGTTTTTAATAAATCATTGCTATTTTGTAATGGATACAAAAGAAGGAGTGAAATGAAATCTACAATTTAATTGATAAATTTACTTTTATTCGCGCTCATTAATTCAAATATGTTTACTATTTTAACAAAGAGATTTTTTTAACCATAACTTTTATACATGTTTGCTATTTAACTTCTTCCAATCTGTGTTGTTCTGTTAAGGATAGGACGATGATAGGAAAAGTAGGAAACGAATGGGAGTGTTTCAAGTTTAAAGTGCCTCGAAAAAGTCAAATCGATGGTTGTTCCAATCGAGTGGAAGAGAGATAGATGCGGCGCAAGCGTACAATGGGATACAGCGTAACGGGATAATGTGCATAACGGGACACTTTTTCGTGCGTGCAGCCGTCGTTCATCGATTTATTAGACGTCACGTCAAAAAATTAAAGTAAAACCAACACAAAACATTTACTTGCTATTTTTTTTTTCATGTTCACAAATACAAAATTTTTACTTAAATAAGTTGTAAGTTAACTACACGAACCTTACTTCATGTTTACCTGCGTATGAATCGCACATTTTATTCTGATTTTTTCTTTGTTCGGCAACCTGAAGCATGATTCTTACGAGAGTTTTTCGACGCGCACGAAAAGAGTGCTAAAAATAACAGACTGCTCTGAAGACATACGGTACCTTGCCCAACTTTCAGGGACGCTGAAGTGACGGGCGCGGTGGTGAGTGACGACGTGGCGGGCGTGACGGAGACAGCGGTGACGGGCGCTGCTGGCAGAATGTGACGACTCCTTGGGGTCGACTGCGAAAGAACCTTCGGCATGCTGCAGCAGGAGAGAAAAAAAAAAAAAAGAACCAGTAATTAAAAATATAAATACAATACTCATCACTAGAGACCGGAAAAATTCGCGGGTTCAATGACCTCCGGGATACACTCCAATATCCTCTTCACACTCGGGCAAATGCCAACTGTTCATTGGCTGCTGACTTGTGAGTCGTCTCGACTGGGTGGCCTGTGATTCGACACTTCTAAGAGCGAGGGTCCTCTAACTGGCCCTCAGTCCCCCACAGATTAACAGCGAACCAACGACAGAAGCAGCACTAAGGTATAAATTATTTGAATTTTAGCATAACACGAAATGAACCCGCGAATTTTTCAGGTCTCTAACTGAATGACTCTGTACTGCTGAATGAATTCTGTTTTCATGCGCTGAACGTTACAGTGTTAACATTTTCGTTGCTCACGATAACACTGAAAATTTCCTGTTTTAAAAATGAAACTTCCTCTCGTCCCTACCCCCACAAGAGCAGACGCTCTGGCTTATAGCTCACCCGGAGGAGAATATGACGCCGGGCGGGTTGGCGGCGAGGCCGGGGTTGCTGATGGGCATGAACTCCCCCGTCTGCGGGATGACCTTGAGCGTGACCATGGCGTGGCCGTTGGGCGCCTTGGGCAGGAGCGGCAGCTGGCGCTGGACCACGACGCTCTTCTGGCGCACCGCACGGCCCCGGCGGTTGCAGAACCTCGGCCGGAACTTCTGCAGCCGAGCCGACACACACACACACACGCGCACACTTGCAGCACCGGCCAAACTACTCCGCCCGTCAAGCCCTCAAATACCATCAGATCCTTAGAAGTCAAAATATGTTCTGAAACCACAGAAAAAAGATAGGAAGAAAAATGTTTTGAGGAATGTAAATTCAGGAATTTAAACATTAGCACGAGGGTCGGTGCTAGCACTTGGATTTAAACTACATGGTATTTTTGAAATAGAATAACTTAATTTTCATAATGAAAGGTCTACCACTTTAATAACAACAAAAATTTGGTCATTGTTTCTTGCAAGTTACAGGAAAAAATATTATATACTAATCAAGATATTATCATTTTCTTTTATCTGAATAAAATGTTAATCATACTTAACTAAATATTCCTCTATAATTAAAAATAATAATAATAATCCTATTTTGTGGGAAACACTCGCACCTTTTGACAAGGACTAAATTATTTATTATTTTTTTTATTCATCATTCCTTTTTCATGTCGTTCATGACCTGTAGTAACCTGTAGTAACCTGTAGTACAGGGGCGAAATTCTTTAGGATTCCCGGGAAAAACGAGGAGGGAAAGATGAGGGAATGCAAATTATAATTATTAATCCCACTTCACAGTTACTGTTGTACAAGCGCATGAGGGCCCTCCCCCCCTGGGACTCACGCCCCTGCGTGCAAACACAAGTAAACAAACAAGGGAACAAACAACCAAGGGAACAAGTAACGAAACAACCAAGGGAACAACCATGGGAACAACCAAGGAAACAACCAAGGGAACAACCAAGGAAACAAACAAGGGAACAACCAAGGGAACAAACAAGTGAACAAACAACAAGGGAACAAACAACAAGGGAACAACCAACAGGGGAACAAACAAGGGAACTGCCAACAAGGGAACAACCAACAAGGGGACAAACAACAACAGAACAACCAACATGGGGACAAAAAACAACGGAACAACCAACAAGGGGACAAACAACAACGGAACAACCAACAAGGGGACAACCAAGGTGACGGACGGAGAGGCGCCTGACCTCGAGCTGCGCCTTGAAGGCCTCGGCCGTGCCGGGCTTGTACTGGGACGGGGCGAGCAGCGGGCGACGGAACACGCCGTCGCTGAGCGGCACCGGGGCGACCACCCCCCGCGCCTGGATGGGGCCCGGCTTCCTCACCACGCCCGCGGCGCCCGCCCTGCCGGCGTCCAGCGCTCCCCTCTGCAAGCAAGCCAGCCAGCCAGTCACCACACCGCCTCCCACGCACGTTACAAGCGCTACTTTAAACATAGAGGTGCAGGAGAGTATAGGCATGTGGCAAGTGCTCACAAATGCCAAGTATGCAAGAGTGAAGGTATTCAAGAGTGCAAGTATGCAAGAATGCAAGTACGAAAGAATACAATTACAAAAAAATGCAAGCATGAAAGAATCCAAGTATGAAAAAATGCAAGCACGAGAGAAAGAAAGTATGATTAGAATGCAAGTACGTATGCAACAGTGTAAGTACGCGCCAATTAACTCGTATATAACCCCTTTTGTCATCATCGGAGGACGTAGCTACCCTGGAATTAATTTTTTTTTGCAAGTATTGTAGAAATATGTGAATGCACAAGTACGCAAGTGTACAAGTATGTGAGTGCACAAGGGCTACTGAGCCGCCTCCCCCCCCCCCCCCCCCCATCAATGAGCGGCCCACTCCTGATTGTTAAGCAATTTGTTTCGCCCTCAGAGCATTACACTTTCGTTAAGCCTCAATGACATTATCGCCAATTGAAAATCTCGTTTCCTCCCCATCACCTTAGCACTATCTAACAAAAATAGAAACCAAAAGAATACTATCTTTTATACCCATGTTCTCCTTCCAGTCTTCCCCAAGAGAGAAGACAGCAGGCTATATCCTTGTCAGTATGGTGATATCTATCTTTATGAATAAACAGAGTTCATAAATAATAAAAACAATATCAAAATCATGTTTTAAAAACAAAATTGGTCTAAAAATAAAACCATAAAATTAACCTGTAGTCAATAAACATCGAAATGGAAGTCAATATATCTCGTAACACATAAATGCAGCAAAATTTTCCTCAATTACCTTATTTAAGCTATTAAAACATAGAATTCATTTCATAAATTTTTTATTTGGTTTTTATTTAATAATCTGCAATGTTATGTACTAAGTTAAAAAAATAAAATGGTTTTTTTTTAAAGAAAATAAAAGCAATCTATAGCTAATATACAGGCATGGATAAAAGCCACAATGAAATGTATACAAGCATAATGATTTTGGGCTTTTAACATTACATACCGATTTTTTACGTAGATTTCAAAGAAATACTGTCTATTGTAGCCGTTACCATGGTGCGACTTGCGGAAAAATTTTTATATAGTTTTTTTGTTTCATGGTCCCTAGATCCTTTTTCGTTCTCTTTTTTCATTGTGTTAGATCGCTACTCCCACATCTCTTCACTCACTATCTATACGCAATTTGTTTTTCAATATCCCACAATTTTAAAATTTCTAATTTCTCCTAGCCCCATGCAGATTCCTACCCCATACAGATCTTCCTGAAAATTTATGATTGTGAATTTTAAATAGCAATGAAAATACTTGTAATCTTTAAAATGAAAAACACGAGGTGCATGCGATAGATAATAGTAAGAAGTGTAGGGAGTAACTATCGTTAATACCTCTGTGGATACTTGTACATTTTAAAACTTAAAATTTGAATTAAATGTTGCTCTACGGTGTATTAAACGGTGCTTTGGTGTCGTGGCACAGCGACTTGCGTTTTGGTGTTATTTCGGTTTTAATCGCAATTCACCGTGTCCCAAAATACCATTGAAGTACTCACGTCTGCTGCCTCCAAACATGGTCGTATCCTCTGGATGACCCTGTTGTTCCGATTCACCACGCCGCCGCACACGTGACCACAGGGGCAGATGACCTGGCGACACCCGTCACAATGAATTAGAATGATTGAATTATAGAACTGATGAATAAATGAACGGTTGATACTGAGGTCAGTGCAGAAAAAAAAAATTTGAAGGAAATTATTAAAAGAGGAAATAAAGTAAATGAAAAAAATTCACGTCTGAATTTTACTAGGTTAGTTTTCTCCCTTCATACCTCTATCATGTTACCATTCCTCAAGATAGTTTACTTTGTAATAAGTAATTATATAAATAAAATGGAAATATGTTTTGATTCTGGAAACTTAGTTTGCAAAACATTTAAAGGATCGAATGCTAACACACTATAATTTTGGTAATTTTAATTTCTTGTACATTATTTCATTTTTGACACTTGAGACCTAGATTCAGAGTATTATTCGTAGTACACTTTGGGGTATATTCAAACTACGCTTTGGAATTCGAACTGGAGAAAATTAATATTCAACCCATACACTAAAACTGAAAGCAATTTTCGTCGCTCCCACCTTCGTCTTCTTCAGGATTTCAAGGTTGGCGATGGCGATCAGCTTCTGCAGCGTTTCTGCGAGAGGGTTCGGGGTCGGCTTCTGAACGGCTTCCTTCCCTTCTTGGTCCGCAATGTCGTTGGTCAGCTCTCTCGCGTTCGGCGGCCTGCTGGCGTCTGGCGAGACGTCCTCCCACCAGTAGTCCAAGTGAAGAGTGCCGTTCACTCCAAACTGTCGAAACACACCTCAGATTGTAACTGAGTCAGGAAATATTTTTGTTCAAAATACAAATGCCCAAATAATTTAAGGCCTTTTTCAACACCTTTTAATAAAATTTCCTCATAACTTTTTCATATCACAGGATTACTTTAAAATATATATAATAAGCCATATTTAACACAATACAAAATGGATCTACTACTGGCAGGAACGAGTCAATTTTTAAGTTAGAGAGCTAAAAATTTTGTAAATAATTTTCAAACGATGTTTAAATATTTATATTTTACTTTCTTATATCAACTTTTAACTTTTATATCGCTTCTCCAGGACTTCATATGGCGCCGCTGAAATACGTTTTCGGCTGTGGGATAAAAAATCATGTTTCATAATTTCAGACAGCTGATTTAAAATCGTGGACATAGTAGATTTCGCGATTCCAAATTCTTCTTCCCATCGTCTACTGCTTTAATTATAGCTAGTTTCATTTTCATATCAATTGATTTACGCTTTCTCTGCAACATTTTGCCAAAACAATTTGAAAACGTCAACAAAAAAATCACAAACTTAAAACTCACACGATACTTTACAATTTACGTAACATGTTTCGTATTGTGGGCGCGAAATAAAAACACACAACACGGATATGACGTAATGGTGTATACAAAACATCCGCAACGGAAAATGGCCTTTGGCGGTGGATGCTAGAAGTAGGAGCACTGCAGGCACGCCAAAGCAAGGTGGCGGCAGATGCTAGAAGTGGGAGCGCTGTAGGCACGTCAACAAAAGACATTAGATATTAATAGCGCTGTTACCTAATCAATGTGTTCTGCTGTCATTGTGTGCCTTATTGTTTTGCTTCTTACGTTTCGTTATCATTAAATAACAAAATTTTGAGACGGAAGTATTTATAATGATTGTCCAGGGTATATATCGTGTTCGTTAACGTGAATATTTTGTAAACCTCTCGCAAAATATTGCTGGAAAATTCGTATAGTTGAAAATAATTTACAAATGATTGCATTGCGTTTTGGCGGGACCGTAGGAGATGTTCGTTATAGTGAAGTGTACGTTATCGTGAAGTTCGTTAACGCGATTCTTTACTGTATATATATATATATTTTTTTAAGTAATCAACCATATTCAAGCAACACGTATACAACACAAATATTTTTTTAACTATTTCCATTAGTGAATCTTAGGTTCCAATGTTTTAAAACTCTGCACCAGACGCGAAGCTTTCACGTCAGACGCAAAGCTTGTCATCACAACCGAAGCTTCAGGTAACGCGAATAGAGAATTTCCGGGCAAAGAACAAGAGAGTATTAGCAGGATTTTTGATTGGTTCGCTCGGCGGGAAGCTCTGCACAGTCCCTCGCGGGACAAGGGTACCATGAGGTAGAGATCGCCGATGGTGGTGGTCTTGGCCGTCTTCACGTTCCAGCCCCTGCGTATCCGGGCTATGGTCTCCTCGTCCGCCTGGACGGTGGCAGTGGGGTCCGGGGACGGGACCGCTGGCTTCTCCTCAGCCTCGCCCCTCGGCCGGCCTTCCACGTCGGCCCTCGCCGCGTCTGAAAGCCACACACGCGCTCACCGACCGCTAGTCAAGGGTGTATCTGTGTCATGGGTTCGCTACTCGGTGCGTGCCAAACACACTCGCTCGGACTTCGGGCCCGGCCGACTGTGTTTCTCAAAAGTACTACTGGACAGTGTGGACTACCTCGGCGTGTTAAAACACCAGTCCCCTCTGCATTCAACAACTGGAGCATCGCTTCCAGGGCCGAAGTGCCGGCACAAGTGCTTCTCGTCGTGCACAGGACAAGCACGAGATTAGTCGAGCGGCAGGCAAAATGAAGACACAGGTGCAATGCAATTACCTTTGAGTGCTTTCAAGAATCTGTACCACGTGTTTCATGACAATGAATTATTCCGGAAACACGCGTTTCAGACATTTTCACTGTCCCGACAGAACTTTTCATCTGCCCTTAAGCGTATCCTTACATGATATTCGTCAACAGACCCCGAAACTGATATTTGCACCTTTTTGTCATGGTAAAAATTCTTATATGCAAAATAAGAAAAAAAAATTAAAACCATAATCCCAGTGTCCGATATCAGTCAGTTTGTGCCTGACGATAGGAACAGATGCTAGTTCCCGAAACTTCGCAACTGTTTTGCCATAAGAAACCTACTGTGTTTATCTGTGTTGTCCTTAAAGTCGTCCATAACATTTATTTATCTTCATCATTGTGTTCATACATTTTATACCTTGTCCAGGTTTTATTGTGTCTACACTTATGGTTTTGATATTAAATGTGACTCTATAAATCACGGGAAATACTTTCTCATGAAGCGGGAAAGTAATGCATTAATACTATAGGAAAAATGACGGTGCAAGTAAAAAAAAAAAATAATGTTAATCACGGATATTTGTATATCACGGGTACATAAATATGAGGTTCTACTACAAACTAAGATATCGTAAACAAGATAAAAACTCAAGTGTTCTAGGCACAGCACAAATAGCATGGACGAAGGCCAAAGTATAGCGTTTGATGAGGTCATAAATAATATAGATTTGTGGTGCGGTAGAAAAAATACTACGTTCGAGATATCAAAATACTATGCTACTGAAATTTGTTTCCTCTGTTACAATCTATGTTAACAGAAGTCATCAATCATCTCATGAAAATAACTGTTTTTCACGCCAAACTTTGTGTTTCATCAAAAATGTTTAAATTTAGCTAAAACCTTCAAAAACAGGCAAATTTTGGCATTTTCCCCACGAATTTTGCGGTTCACAAAATTTTGGTGTCCCTGTTATGTAATTTCTGTAGCCTTTTTTACACTGTAATTTAATTTTAGGTTGTTTCACCTCAAAAAATTATTCAAATTATTATTAAAATGTAGGTAATACAAATATATTTAGACATATTACTATTGTAAATTTATTTTTACGGGATTTAAAAGGATGGTCAGCAAGCAAACTTACCCGACAGGAAAACAATTTGTTTTGATAAACATACACTCTTCAGGGGAAAAAAAAGTATTCAATTATAACCATGCTTTCTTTGTAATTAATTATTTGCGTTACTTCTAGGGGCTAGGTGTACTTTTCACAATGACAACACACACCTGCACGTTCACACGTCTGCCGTTTTTCCTTAACACAGAACGGTGTTTACCCGACTCGGGCGGTTCACAAACTTTTGGGGTCCCTGTTATGTAATATCTGTAAACTTTTTCACACTGTAATTTAATTTCAGCTTGTTTCAACTCAACAAAAAGGTTATTAAAATTATTACTTACATGTGCTACAAATATAGGTATATTTAGACATATTATTGTAAATTGATTTTAACGGGATTAGTGTCTTGAATAAAAAGGATGGTCTGCAAGCAAACTTACCTGACAGGAAAACAATATTTGTTTTGATTAACATACACTCTTCAGGAAAAAAAAAATGTATTCAATTAGTGCTGATTTTGATTAGAACTGTGTTTTATTGGAACGAATTAGTGCGTCACTCGTAGGGGCGGGTTGTACTTTTCACACGACAGCACCTGCACGTTCGCACGCTGTCTCGCTGTTTTTTCTGAACACAGAACGGTGTATAAATAATTGTTTTTTTTATTAATTTTTTTTCAAGGTACGTCACAAGGGGCGCAAAGTAATTGCTGAGCGTTTCGCTAGATGGCCTCGGTGCGGCACGGGTGGCGAGACATTACCAGACCCTCGAAGCGTGGGCGGAGCATTACCCGACTCGACGTTCAGGGCGAGGATGCTGCCGACTGCGACGTCCGAGGCTGCCCCCAGCCGGGGGTCGCTGTCGCAGGCGTTGCTGTCCGAGTCTACGACGGCGACGGCCGAGCGACACTCCGTCTCCGGCTCCTTGTGCCTGGCCGCCGCAGGGGGGCAAGCCGCCTCCGCCCCCTGCCTCCTGTCCGCCGCCGCGACAGCGGGGTCGGATTTGCTCCTCTTGGCCGCCTTCTTGTAAGCTGCCGACCTCCCGCTCCCCTTCCCGAAGGTCGGGTCCTCCAGCAGCTACCGAAACACAAAATTACAAAAAAAAAATATTCGCATTCGGGGTACAGTAGAACCCTGTTATAATGTTCCTGCATCAGGGGCGTAGCCAGGTGGGGGGTTTTAGGGGTTCAACCCCCCCCCCCCCCCTTAGCACCAAATCTTTAATTAATTTCTTATTCATCACTCAAACAAATTTCATATTAAAATTAATAAAATTTTGACCATTACAATATTTAAATTTAAGTACCGAAAACTGCTAAAATAGCACTATTTTACACCTTAAAATCCAAAAATCCAAATTTTCCCGGGGAGGACCCCCGGACCCCCCGCTTTATTACGGGGAGGGGGAAAGAGGCCATGCTTCTTAACAACCCCCATACACAAATCCTGGTTACGCCACTGTCCTGCATACGTATAATGTTTTCCTGCTTATAACGTCATATTTTTTAAAAGTCCCAACATTTCCCCCATAAGGACAATGTATTTATTTCCTGCATACAACGTTCATAAATAGTTGTAATTTCCTACTTGTAATGTATGCTTTCTAACGTTCAATAAATGGGGGGAAAAAAAATGTTTCAAAACCAAATTATTCCAACACTTAAACGATAAAAAGTTTCCTTTATGTGTGTTTATGTTTATGTTTACAATCACTGCCATACAATACATGAAGTTTGTTAAAATACAACTTTATGCAATATACTGAAGGTACACAATGTTCATAGTTACGTGTCAGTTGGCACCCTTAGTCAACTCTTCTCTTCCTTGCCATTCCGGTGGGTATTCAGATGCACGTACATAGTCCTACGATATTCAAGTTGCCAACCATTGAGCGAGGGCATAACTAAAAGTGTTTTCTATTGCTTACAATTAATTTTTTTATTCATTCATACGTACGAATCCCAAAATTAAATATTTTCAGGTGGCAAAGGAGTAGACATTCTCACTCTTAATGTTGTCATCACGAATAGTGAGACAATTTTACAAAAAATGTGGCAGTGTATCTTTAAAGACAAACAAAATTTAACCAGGGAACAAGACGAAGTTGAAAAATTGTTGGCTTGTTTTAGAAAATTCATGTATCAAGTATACTATTGCTGGTTTTAACATTAAAGTTGTTTACATAGCTTGGTGAGTCCATTGGTACAAAGCTCGAACATTGTTAAGTGCTAAATTGAGATTTCCTGGTTATAACGTTTTCCTGCTTATAATGTTTTTTTTCTTGTGCTCCCATGAAAAACATTGCAACAGGGTTCTACTGTATACGAATCAGAATGTGCATTTATTCAAATCAGTTGATGTAGCGCTATCTGTGAAAGACATACAATTCAAATAAACCTGTCGAATGTTGAAAACGCAATGCAAAATCAAACACTTATTACGATCTCTCGTTAGATGGTAATAACAGTAGGACGTGAAGTGCGGAGATTAAATACCCATCAAAACTATGTCCATGCAATTTTCCATTCTAGATGTCTTGACTTAGCAAACGTTTTTTTCAAAATTTTCATTTTTTTTTTTTTAAGTGTAACTTGCTGTTTGAATGCAGTCTGTAAACAGGGGCCCTTTTCTTGATGATGTTTTTATAATTCCTCAAGAGCAGGGCTCGGCAGACTTTTTTCAAGTGAGATGAGCCAAATATCAGGTAAACAGACTCTCCAATTTATTAGAGATCCGCTACATGCATTTTCTCTGTATCGACAAAGAATTTTAAGATGATAAAAAAAAACCGAGATAAAATTAAAATATATTAAAACTGAACAAGCTTGAAGAGGAGGAAAAAAAACACGTAAATGTAAAAAAAAAATACGGTAGTCATTAGTACATCTCTAATGATAAATCAAGAAAACCTATATTATTATAATGAATTCTTCAAATTAAAAAAAGCTCCCGGGCGAATGCGGTGGCGGGCGGTGCGAGCGGCTGATTCAGGACATGCGTTGTGATTGGGCCGTTTGATTTTTTTGGCATTTTTTTTTGTGCTGTGGCAGTGCAGTGAGTTGCAGAGCCGTGGAATCCTACAAAAAGGGCCGAATGCGGCTCGCAAGCCATGGTCTGCCGAACCCTGCTCCAGAGGAAAGACTTCAATCCAACAAGATGATTGCTAAACCCCGTTGCTAGCGGAATGACAGTCGCAGAACCGTCCGAATCAAGGCAGAGAGGCGCGCGACTCACCTGCATGCCGAAGCGCTCGTGGTAGGTGTTGAGGCACACGCTGAGGCTGCTGAGGTACTCGGTGAGGTTGACGGCGGACACGCTGATGCTCGCGTCCCGTCTCGGGCCGACCGTCAGCCGGGGCCTCTCCGTCTCGGCCGGGCCGGGCGCGGGCCTGTGAGACGGGTCTGCCGCCTCGATGGCCGACCTCAGGGTCTCGATCTGGGTTTCCCGCAGTCAAGGAACAATCTCTGGCTCTTCTCGGAGGCAGCTACCAGCAGGGTGGCCACTCAATTCCCGAATCATAATTTCAGGTCTCTCCCCTCCCCCCCATTTTTTTTTAAAGATTTTCCATGTGTCTGCAACTAAAGATTAATATATAGGGTGTCCGTGAAAGACCGCACGTATATTTTGGATCAGACAGAGAAATAAATTTCTGAGACAGGAAGTCCTTGCCGATTTTCAATCCGACCCATTGGTAGAGACCCGGAAATTTCGCGAATTCTCGTTGGGGTCGAGCTGGAATTCACAGCCTTGTATTTGCTCCACCAACGTTTGATTTTCGATCGGCTGATTTCTAAGTGAGAAACCGTTATTTTTTTTTTTCCCTCTCATTTCTTGATACTACCTGATTCGCTTACTTCTCTCTTAGCTAAGCATCGTTGGTTCATGTCGCAGAGGGGCGTGTCCAAATAACTGCTGTCCAATCGTGAATTCGGGGCCAGAGTATGAAGACTTGCTTTCTAGCTTGCGACCAAATTAAAGTGCCTAATTTCAGTATCTCTACCCATAGGTAATTAGTAGGGGTGTGCGGGATCCCGACGCTTCGGGAAAAAAGTCGGGAAAATAGGCTTCCCGAAATGCCGGGCGGGAATTTTATTACTCCCGAATTTTTCGGGAAATTTTTTAAAAATTTACAAATGTTTACTAATCATGTGAAAATGTTTTCTATCAATTCAAAATGTTTTTACAACAATATTATTTATGGATTCGTACATTTTTGAAGGGTTTCCGTACTATTTAAACGCAAAACATCTTTTAAAGGTATGCCGATCGTAGCGACAGCTATGGTGTGCAGTGAATTATGATAATCGTTTACACATATCTAATTGGAATATAAAAAACGTACATGGAGTACCGTAAATATTGTATGCGTTCATAAATATATTTCTTCAATGGTACAAATTTGCAAGATACGTGAATAGTCAGTTATATAACGTTATTGCCGTCACCATCGAATACTTAACCTAAAACAACTGTGTGTCCTTAGACACAAACAAAACACATGCGCAATCCAATCTTTTCGCCAAAGATATAAGAAATACTAGACTTGCGTTTCTTAACGAAGCGTAACCGTTCTCATTACTTGATAGCAGTGGCGATGTAGAGAACTGTATTGGCACTTTGAAAAATATGAAATCACGTAGTTTTACACCACTGCTCACGAGTATCTAAACATCTATGATTTTGCTTTGGGAGAAAAAAAAATAGTTGTTTACTGTTTAGTTTGGCGGGCTTTGTCGGCTGACATTACAGGCTTGTGCAAAGTATCTGTTCCTATTTTCGATGCCGTTGTATATTAAAACAAACTAGCAGCCTAAAAATAATGGAGGTCGCAACCGATCAGCCTGTTACTTATAAACCTAAAGGTGTTTGGAAGTATTTTGAACATCTGACAGACAGTAAATCCCTGGCAAAGTGTGTCTCGTGTGGAAAATTCGTGAGATGCGAGCATGGTAGCACGTCTGTATTACTAAGACATTTCAATAAACATCCCTCTATAAAAAAAGAATTTGAGGATGCTAAAAAATATGAAGTCGCCGCTGAAAAAAGGGCAAGTGAAGCAGACAAAAGAAATAGCAGCAAAAAACAACTAACTTTGCAAGAAACTTTTAAATGGCCATCTTCTCATGTTAGAATTACAAATTTGCTTTTTTTTTTTTTTAATTTTTCCTGATCCCGTCCCGTTTCCCGCGGGAATAATTTATTTTTCCCGAAAATTTCCCGCAGTACAAAAACCTATTCCCGCACACCCCTAGTAATTAGTAAGTAATTAAAATAGTTAACCAATGATGAGCGCGCTCTAAGAGAAAGAAGAAGAGTGGGGGGACTGAGCTTACAGAGAGAAAGAGAGAGAGAGAAGCGCGAGGTACTACTGCTCACTGTCTCTCACGGCACCACAGGAGTATAAGGGGGCAAGCAGCTTCAGTAGTTACTCGCGCTTCTCTGTCTCTGTACGTACAGTCCCCCCACTCTTCTTCTTTCTCTTAGAGCGCGCTCATCATTGGTTAACTCTTTTAATTAATTACTAATTACTAGGGACACATGTATTTCGCGATTTCATTTCATGTCAAGGTATTTCGCAAAACACTGTAGCTTTTTCTAAGAGTCATGGCAAATTGTGAGGGTGCAGCCAGTACGGTGACCACATTCTCATTGGCCCCGTCAAGAGCGGGACGACAACCTCTCACCGACCTCAGCCAATAACCACAGGAGAAAAGCTACAGTATTTTGTGAAATACCTTGACACTAAATGTATTCGCGAAATACAGGTGTCTCTACTAATTACCTATGGGTCAGATCAAAAATCGGCAAAGTCTTCCCGTCTCAGAAATTTTATCCTCTATCCGATCCAAAAAAAAAAAAGTGCGGTCTTTCATGGACACTCCGTATGTATGGAATATCTCTTGCTCGGAAACTGGTCTTCCGAAACGACGGTGCCCGGCCCGTGTGAAGAGGATACGTGTCTGGCGCAGTTGTGCTGCCACCGGTGGTCCAGGAAGGACAGCAGGGACGACAGCCTCCTCTGCAGGGGCAGCTTGGTCCTGACGCGCGGGTTCTGGGCCACCGACTGCACGCGCTGCCATGCCTGGTTGGTCCGCGGCCGCAGCTCGAGGCACACGCGGGTGGGCAGCCGCACCACCTCCTCGTCCTCTGGGGGGGACACGGCAGCACCCGCTCTCACCCCGACCACACGTCTTTACAACACCCTATCCATTACAACATGACCAAAATACTAACATTCATTGATTCTAAGATGCCATCGAGTCTAAAACACAATCGGTTCTAAGACAAAATCGACTATAAAAGTCTATCGATTCTAAGACACATGATGCCATCGATTCTAAGATGCAATGAATCCTAAGATGCCATCGATTCTAAGATGCAATAAATCCTAAGATGCCATCGATTCTAAGATGCAATAAATCCTAAGATGCCATTGATTCTAAGATGCAATAAATCCTAAGATGCCATCGATTCTAAAGCCCGCCGCAAACAGTACAATATTCCTTACAATATAGTAAGCTAGGAGTTGTACTGGCTCCACTACTAGTTTCTTCACTCGAATTAAAACTGGATACTAGTAGCTGTACGAGCTGGGCTACTGGTTTTGCGTAATAGACTGCGTCCTATTTTCGTTGCTCGGTGTGTTCCAACATTTAAGGAATGGCCAATCAGAACTCAAGGAAAACAGCACGAGGGGTTGTTTACACTTTTAAGCGTGCATGTTGTGATAAACATGGACGGAAAGAAGTGGAATAGTGACCAACTCCTCGTTTAAATAAATGCATACAAGAGCCTTGTTTGTACGCAGTAAAAAATGTGAATTATCATAATAAAAATTTGTTGTGGAGAATATTCTCTTAACAAAACTGAATCAAGTGCAGCAGAAACTTGTAGCGCACCTAGTGTTTCAGCTTGTAGCCTACACAGTACAGAAACCAGTAAGCAAACTAGTAGAAAATATTGTACCGTGTGCGGTGGGCTTAAGATGCCATTGTGTCTAAAACACTATCGGTTCTAAGACAAAATCGACTATAAAAGTCTATCAATTCTAAAACACAAGATGCCATCGATTCTAAGATGCAATAAATCCTAAGATGCCATCGATTCTAAGGCACAATTGAATCGGTTCTAAAACACTTTTTATTATAAGACAGCAATAATTTTACATTGCAATCAATTCTGAGATGGCATTCATTCTTAAGACACAACAAATTCTCGGACACCATTGTTCCAAGATGCCATCGATTCTAAAACACATTGATTCCGAGAGGCTATAGATTCTACGAGACATTTCTCTTTTGATCCTCAAGTTACCCTAAAAAACAATATTTACCGCAAGTGAATATGAACTACGGTGCATTAGTTCTTATAAGTATGTAGTTCGCTAACTCCACAGTGCTTCTCAGCAGTTTTTGGACAGGGGTTGTGCGTGTGCGGGTCAACCTTTTAATTTATTTGGCTGCTTCAACTTTAGGATAGAGGCTGCTCTTGCTGACACGTAAAGGGCCTGGTGCCTTTCTGAAATAAATACGAGACTAGCTTATATGAAGCGCCTGTTACCAGTATTTTATCTCTGGTCCTGGTTCTTGTGCCTGATGATGGACTAACAACTTACTCAATAACCTGATTTTTTCATACTTACACATACTTACACTTCCTATTAAAATAAAGTAAAAATTACTCCAAAGTTCAAACAAATGATAGCTGTGTGCCATTCATGTTAAAAGACTCTCGTTCCACAATGCTGAAGGAAGGCATTTCAGCATGGAAATGGAACTCAAGTACATTGAATGTTCATTAAATTATGAATAATTTTTTTGCATGCTTTATACTTAACAGTCAAAACTGGTTACATTCAAAATTCAAATTCTATGCTTGCTTAGGTTTGAGTCTTTACTTTACAAAAGATACCTACATCTAAATTTCACTATACTTATGGTTACAATGAAACACAAATACACCACACCACAACCAAAGTTAACTTCACCAAACACATATTCAGGTAAAAAAGCACACATTCCCCAAACTCACCATCCAGCCTATTTATTTTTCGCATGGTGCGGCACATCGGGGTTTTTATGCGAATGATTTTCCCTTTGAAACGTAAGTTAACAGTGCCCCTGTAGACCAACTCGTTTAACTTTGAGCAAATCTTTTCGTTCACGAAGCCCATCTTCTTGCGTAGTTCTCCGTAGTTGATCAGCCCATACAATTCCTGAGTCACTTTCTTCATATCTGGACACAAATTTGAATTTCCACCATGTTAAAAGTGAATAAACATAGAAAAAAAATTAACATTATTATTAAATACATAACTATAGCTTTTTGTTCTAAGCACAGTTCCCATACGCTTTCTTCTGCCAATTTCCCTGAATTTCCCTTTTTTTCCCTGTCTCACCTTTTTTTTTTTTCATGTATCTATAATGCATCTACATGGCAAGATGACAGATAAATTATCAAAACATTTCAACAAACATATATAACAAGCAGAATTGACTATAAAATATTTTCCTGCATACTAAACACAAGACTGATAAAACTTTAAAACAATTTTTTTTTTAATATTTGGAACAGCTGAAAGACTATAACTGCATCCGAATATGAGCCTAATGGATCCCTTAGCTAAGGGAGCCAATAAAAGTGTATTATAATGGATGCAGAATTTTAACAAGGGATGTCAATGCATTTCTACATGGGTCCACTAAATCCAAGATTATATTAGTCATTTATGTTTTGCTGAATATTCCTAGATATCACAACTCTTACAAGGCTAAGTGCACATTAGTACCACCAAAAAGTGGTGTTAGCAGTATAAGTTTTCGGATACTATCCATCTATTAGAAAGGCATCCTCTACATTATGGTTGCATTTGCTAAGGGACGTAGCGATGTGTGTGCCATGAACACAACCCTGTGTGTTCAGATACAGCATGTAGATATTTGGCTGTACTTTAAATTGATACACCGATTTTTTTATCCATCAAGTTTAATAAATGTCATTAAAAATCTGATGCTGATTATTACGGGAAAGCAAACTTATAAGTAAAAATACATAAAATAAAATTTTAACTGGTTCCTGAGTCTTCTCTGTCTGCAGGAACACTGCTAATCAGGGCACGCACCGTGAAAGCAATTTCACCAGGCATTCTACGATTCGGCACATTGCGTTATCTCGCACCAAATCAAGTCGTTTGCGGGTCTGGGCTTTTCAGGTGAATTCTGGCAATTTAACTTGGCTGCAGCATCGCATTACTATGCTGACAGTGTTTTTAGTTAGCTTAGTACAGTGTTTCCAGTTGTTTTTTAAGTTCGTAAAGCTCTTTTCACACTGTCCTTTTTTTGGTCATCAGGCTAACGGACGGCAGCGAGATACATTGAGGGGCATGAGCTAGTACACACCACGAACACCCGGCAGTTTCGCAGTCTAGGGGTCGTCCATTAATCACGTGATGTTTTTTTAGCATATTCTTAACCCCCCCCTCCCCCCTAGTGATTTGTGGTGAGGTTTCAGAGTACCCCCCCCCCCCCCCCCCCCACCAATAAATCACGTGTATTTTTTTGGTACAAAATATTTTTAAAAATTTCAGAATATTATCTTTAAATATAGGTATAATCTAATTTAATTCTGGAAAATTAAGCACAGTGATAAAAATGTCCAGACACACATTAAGGTTGCAGGTTTATTCTCACTGGCATAAAAATAATAAAGGAAAGACTTTTATGTGATATACGCATGTATTCGGCGCCAAAATCACAGTCTTACTGGCGACTGGCAAGCCGAGCCGGGTGGTTCATGTTGCGGCGGGCGGGGATATTGTTGCCTGGCTACGGCGAGTCAAGGTCACGCGTCCATTTTCGGTTTAGTAGAAATCGCGCGAAAAAATAAATACACGTGATATCTCTCTACACACCCCCCCCCTCCCCCCTTGTGATATTTTGTGATTTTTCCTGACACCCCCCCCCCCCCTTCGAGCCTCACGTGATTAATGTACGATCCCCTAGCTACCTGATGATTTACCGGACTGCCACTACAATCGTCCAGTCGCCGGACGGCAAAATAGCTGGATAAATTGCGTAGTAGTATACTGCGCAGCATTAATGTGTTTACACTTACCGGCAGTTTATTGGGCAGTACATCCAGCGACCTTTCAATACGAACAAAGTGTCTTTCTATACAGTTGTACACAATTTGGGTGAACTTGACACTGATGATTTCACGTTGCAAATGAATTCCGAGAAGACCACGAAGTTCATCGAATGTTCTCACTGACATGTGAAAATAATTTTTAAATTTCTCATCATTGTGTCTCAGTTCTTTAAATTGAATAAACACTCATATTTAATCCCTTTTCACTAAATGACGATATACCCTAAAAATTTCACTTTTTTTTTTTACGTCTTTGGACCAAACTCAGCACAGCGCGGAATTTATATCTTCTGTCCGTGGCTGCGACAGCTGATGAAATCCCGGAAAAGTATGGTTTGAAGTGAAAGTGACTAAAAAATTTTTTTTTTGTCTGCCATCCAGAAACAGAATGGCAAAAAAAAATATCTCATCTTGTGGCCCGGCTTTGTGGATGAGCTAGGTGACCCAAGAAAAGTTACCCTCCATACCTGCTGCTTTATTCAATAATACATTTGAATGTACTAGCCGTTACTTCGTAAGAGACATCAAGCAACACTAGAGATATGCAGGGACGTAGGAACCGGGGGGGGGGGGGGGGGGGGGGGGGGACGTGCCCCCCTGAACTTTTTGGGTGGAGGGGAATGTCCCCCCCCCCCCCCCCAACTTACTAGACCGTGATATTTTTATTTTATAATATTTTTCTGCCCAACTTTATTTGTAATTTCTTCACTCATCAAATTTTATCTTAAGCAAACAATAATAATTTTAACATTGATGTATCCAATGGTTAGATACAAAAACTGCTTAAAAAAGCGCTATTTTGCACTTTTAAAAATCTAAATTTTCCCGTGGAGGACCCCCGAACCCCCCGTCTTAGTAAGAAGGGAATGGGTTTACATGACATCAAAATCATTATTTGTCCCCCCCCAACTTTATGAACACAGCTACGCCAATGGAGACATGAAATACGGTGTCTAAGTACGTACCCGTGTTTTCCGGAAACTTCAGGTACTTGGATATCTTGTGCCACGTACGCAGGTAGAAGAGGCGTATCTGCAGGCGGGTCTTGGCCATGCTCTCGGGCACCCCCTTCTTCCTGGCCTTGGTGGCGAAGTGGTTCTCGATGGCGTCAAAGTCCTTCCCGAACTCGTTCAACGCCTCGAAGAACGTGTTCTTCTCCTCCGTGGACCAGAGCTGGGTCAGCCTCTTCGGCTTGTTCTCCGCCTTCTCCCTCGGCTCCGCCCTCTCTCTCTGGTCCGGCCTCTCCTTCGGGTCCGCCTTCTCTTTGGGCTCCGACTTCTCCTTGCCCTCGGGTTTCTCCTTGGCGGCCGGTGCGTCTGGCCTCTCGTCGTCTTTCAGCTTCTCTGTAACAAGCGTTACAGAAAATAAAGCTCACTTTTGGGTTAGGTAATATTCTTACGTTGCAGATTTTCCCGAAATTAACAATAATATTCCGAAATAAACCTTTTTTTCCCGAAAACTTAGAGGTGTTCCCATACTTACCCCGAAAACAGTGACTTTGTATTGTGTATACATAATGTCTAGTGTTCCATAAACAAATTTTAGGAATTTTATTATTAATTCACGGAAAAGCGGCGACTTAAGAATTATACCTTATTTACCTATTACATGAATGAATTTCTACGAAGTTAGTTAAAATAAGCTGAAATCAGCCTGTTTTTTTTTGTACTTATGTATGATCTGTATTTTATGTACATACTTTGGAAATTGTAATAAAACAAGTTAAATTTTTATGTTAAAATTGCAAAAAAAAAAAAAAAAACAAGCATTCATTTCTACAGCTTTTCCCTTTGATGATGTACCAACCTACATAATTGTATTATGATTCTTAAAAATATGACACATAGGTAAAGAATAATATTTAGCTGTATATTGTATTTCCAGTATGAATAAATATTTAATCCAAGTACTAAAAATTTAAACTCAGAAATGTTGTATTTACATACTTTTCTATTAAATTTTAGCCTATAACTAGGAAAGTCTTTTTTTATATCTTACGTATATTTAGCTTGGCTAAAGTGCCATAGCACCATGATCTTATGGACAATTAACACACAAATGTATTTCACCCAAAATTATCAATATTTTGGTTCTCCAGGTACTAATTCACCAATGGGATTTTTTTAAATTGTATATTTTAGACATTAGTGATTTTAAATAGCTTCACAATACTAAGATATTGTATTATTTTAATTTAAATATTAACATGACTCCTACCACTGTATGCATAGTAGAACTAGATAAAACTATGTTTTCGAAGTGAAACTATATTATCAAATGGTAAGCAATGCAGAAAAAAAAACTTACCCTTTTTATCAACCCCCGCAGATGAAAGGCAGACAGGATCAAGTCGCATCTTCTTGGAAACTCTCGCGCTAGTTCTTATTTGAGTCGTTATTGAGCCGTCCGTTTCCTGGCTGTGAGTGACAGATCCCAGTAGCTCAGGTTTACCACAATCGAAAACTGCAGGCACGGTCGCGATTTTGTCCAGCGAAACCATGCCATCATTTCCTTTCACATGCTGATGGGTTTGAAACGTCGCATCCATCCTACAACAGTGACCTTCCACCATCGGGCGAATTTAGCGAATTAAATAATCGCACCATTGAGATAAATGCAACAGAACAGTGCTTGACACGTATACCACCATCGCCTATCCGCCCACGGAATTGCATGAATTATCCTTTCAACTGGAATTCCATACAGCGCGGAAAAAATTATGTAGGTAGCAAGTCACATCATCCACTCCAATAAAATTCCGCGATACGCAATTTACGGAAAGATTTTAATTCACGAAAAAATTAAATATTCGACCACTGCAAAACAAGTTCCTTGCAAATGGCGGGTCGGGTATTTAGGGGTGATTATAACTGTCTCAATGATTACTAAAGCGAAAATATTCACCCTCAATACCACAGCTCATACTTCAGCCTTCATTTTATTGTTGTAATAACAGTACAAAAGTGAAACACACACGATTTCATTACCCCAATTTACGTCACAACATCACGAACAACAAATCGTATTCTCAAACACAAAACTTTCATACCAACATAACATAAATTATATTACCCAAACGGAACACAGGAGCTACTCAAAATTGAAGTTAAATTTAGAAAGAGATAAAAATTAATGTTTGTAATGTTTATTAAATAGTAAAAACTTTCGAACTGCTACATGGTTTCAGGATAGTGATAGGAGCACGGAAAAAATTACATTTGGTAACTTAATTCCTACTGGCATGGAATTCTACCAAGAGTAGGCGTAGCGTGCCCGATGTTAATAGGGAATTTCCGATATAATTGACTATAATTTTATTTTTCCCTTTCGGTTTGTACATACATTTATTAAACCCTTTTATCTTCGTCTTAGACATATTAATTGACATTTTGTTCTCATTTGTTTTTCGTTCCAGCCAGTCAAAGTTTTCCTGCAGATGGTGTCGTTCTTCCACGACCTACAATGCAAGTCATCCGCATATAAAGAAACCCAACCCCATACACCCCTATAATATAACGAATAAAGCATTCCCAAGACACATTCTCTTCATTGTTTCTTTCCTTCTTCCAAGTCAGTTCCCCTAACCATTCTACCACCTCAAATTCTTACCTATCTGCTCCTAATTCTAACCCCAAAAATTACTAATAAACTTTTCGCAATTAATCTTCCTTTACCTGTATTTTCGTCTCTAAGCCATAATACCCGCCCTTCGACATTACGGCGTCATGTGACACCCTTGGAGAGGAGAGGAACTATGGGACACAAAAGTTGTTGCCTGTGTCTAACTCTCTACATGGTCGCAAGGAAGCATTTCACATATTTCCGTTCAAGCCTTTAAATAATTGTGCAATAATGTTCTGTCCCTCATTGTAAGAGTCTCCTGGAATAACATTTCACACCTTTCCAAAAATCCAAAACATTTTAAATAAGGAAAATTGAAGTTCGCAGGGACGATCGCTCAAGAACAATTCTCAATGTACACCAACATCATAGATTACAGAAAAGTTTAATTTAGTATTACATATTTAAATAAAAATACTATTATGTACAAGTATTTTCAAGGTCCGTCTTATTGCAATGTCTTAAATTGTGTCCAATAGACACAGATTGCTGATCGGGCCACATGATTATTTTATGTCATGGGTGGTATGGGCGATGGTGTGAATTGCCCTGGTTCGAATAGATAGGTTAACATGAACTTTTTGTCAAAATATGTATCCTTTAGTAGCATAGAAAGAGAAAACTCATGATATCTGCAGTTCATGGTTCCCATTTCAAAAAAGGTAAACATAAAACAATGGACGATGTGGTAGGAACAGAAAGCCAAGAAGAACAAGACAAAATCTTGATTAGTGTCACCAGCACTTCAAAGGCCAAAAACACGAATTTATTTTTGCCAGTGTGATTAGAAGTCATTTACTAACATTTACTTTTGCTTTACCGAATAACTAAATATTGCTGAACTTTTAACAACTTTTACAAGTTGAATTAGTATTAAAAACTAAAGCTGCATATTCATTTCCAATGCACGAAAACAATAAACAAATATATTATTAACAGCACTTTAATGACTTCTTTATAAATCTGACGGACACTGATCGGCCCACATTGTTATGACGAGTTTCGCTGTAGGTGTGTCGTAACAACATGACTCTCTGACATAATGCGTGGGGGAGCCAACATTTCACAGACGAGAGAGCCATACCCGAAGTTCATACTGGTTTCCCCCCCCCCCCCCCCCCCCCCCCGGATCTTTCATTAATTTAGCTATCCTAACCAAATAAACCGTCCACAATGTTTTAAAGTATTTATAATGTAGCTAACCTAACCTAATTCCCTTATTTTCCCATCTCGCGTTGTAGGCGGAGCCAAAGCGTACAGTTAATCCATAAAAAATGACACAAGCCAAACGGTACAGCACTGGCCAAAAAATTGGCACAAGCCAAAATGTACAGGATTTGACATGAGTAAAGCACTGAGCATAAATATGACACAGTACTGGCCATTAAAATGCACGATAGAAAAAAGTACAGTACTCACCATAAAATGGCCCAAGCCAAAGAGTAAAGCACTGGCCATAAATTTTTTGATAAAAAGTGTACTTCACTGACCATAAAAATGCACGAGGAAGGGTACAGAACTGGGTATTAAAATTTTTGTGATGAAAGGTATACAACATTGGTCACAAAAATGATTGAAAGCATACAGCACTGGCCTTAAAAATGGTAGAAAATGCACAGTACTGGCCATTATAAATGCAATGTTGAAGGCATACAACACTGACCAATAAAAATCTTGGTAGAGGCACACAATGGCCCTGAACCATAAGTAAATACAAGATTGTGCACTAATGTTTAATAAATTTTTAAGGTATACAGAGACTCAGTGGCGTAGCCAGGATTTGTGTATGGGGGGTGTTAAGAAGCATGCGCCCCCCCCCCCCCCCCCGCCGTATTAAAGCGGGGGGTCGGGGGGTCCTCCCCCGGGAAAATTTGGATTTTAAGGTGTAAAATAGTGCTATTTTAGCAGTTTTGGGTACTTAAATTTAAATATTGTAAGTATTGTAATTTATTAATTTTAATATGAAATTTGTTTGAGTGATGAATAAGAAATTAATTAAAGATTTGGTGCTAAGGGGGGGGGGGGTTCGAACCCCTAAAACCCCCCCCTGGCTACGCCACTGCAGAGACTGTGTAGGAATAGAGCTTGTATGTTATGTAGTGAAACGTGTCTGCTACACACCGAAATTTAAATATTTGTGGTACACAGTGTACAGCACTGGTTAAATTACCCTGAACCATTAGCAAATACAAAGATTGCACACTAGTTTTTTATGATTAATAATAATGGAAACAATGCTATTTATAAATAATATTGAATACACTTAATCTAAGAGTTAAAAATTAAAACTGAGAAAAAACATTAAGATCCAAAAGATTCTTTTTTTTCCTTTCTTTTCAGAAATCTATATAAAAGTTTGTTTCAGAAACACTTTGAAAGTATTTCTAAAAAGATTAAACATAACTTACTTCCATGTCAATCTCATAAGTAAATTGTACTCAGTAATAACATTAACATTAGTCCAAAATAAAATCCCTTTCGGCACAGCCTACAGATATAGGTAGATTTCGAAGTACCTATCTATTTATTCTGGAAATATTTTGGAAACTTATATAAACTTCTAATACATTTTAAGAACTTAATATACATAACATATATCCAGTATCGAATAGCTAACAATGCAGCATTGAATAGCTTAGAACGAATTTCCTATTATGTATATGAAAACTAAAGTATTTATTTAATTTTTTAACCTTCAAACATTAATTTTCGTCCCTTGCACTAATAATGTGGTCGTATAAATATTTAATTTGCACCAAAGTTAAAGTAAATATTAAGATGGTTTAAAATAAATTGAAATGAATTTGATAACAAGAAAGTTTAAATTTTTTTAAAATTTCAACCCATGTTTTTATGGTAATAATCATTTCATTAAAAATTGTTTCAGCCAAAGTTTTAGATAAAAATTATAAGATTAATACAAAATTGGTACAAATCTGATGTTCTTATGAAGGGAGTTATGAATTCTTTTTATCCTCCAACCCTTGTTTTTTCAACCCCTTGAAGTTATTATTGGTCATATCTAAAACTTATTCAGACAAAAGATTTTGGTATTACTCCTACGAGTTATAATACGTTCAAACGGATGTGATATTTTCCATATTATGTGAGTTAGAATGATTTTTCTGTTTTTCAAAAAACCTTTCCCATTTCTACCCATTATTGAACTCGACAGAGTTTTTCCACTACTAGATTTTATGTATCAGTTTGGAAGAGATTTGTGAAAATTTGCGAACAGTTATCGTGCCCACAAAATTGTGATTTATATATATATATATATATATATATATCTCTGTGTGTGTGTATATATATATACACACACATATATACACATACACACATATATATACATACATACACACACACACACACATTGATGATGGTTTTGGGGTCTATAGACCATGAAACGTAAAAACTATCTAAAAATATTTTCCAAAAGGCGTAACATGGTGATGGCTACAACAGGTAGTATTTCTTTGAAGCCTATGTAAAAGGGTTTGTTTTTTGTTCAGGAGCATTTTGCCAATCCTGAGTACCAACTTCAGCACCACGTCTGTCCACGCCAGACGGCTGCGACATAGCAAGTTGTTTGGACTCGTTCAAGAAATAATTAGAGAGAAGCCACCGAACCAAGTTTCAAATACTTCGAAAATTAGACATCACAAAGAATTATTGTATGTAGATCCAGTCTCGTTTGGTTCTGCGAAGTGCTGAATAATTACTATACAAATACAATATAAACATAATGTAATACTAGGAAAAGTCAAAAGGAAATACACACAAAAAAAAAACACCACATGTTTTAAACAAGTGTTTTATTTAAAAAAAAAAAAAAAAACTTTTTTATGTTAAAGTAGTATACAAAAATTTTTTTTTATATTGTACACAGATTATCAAAAATATTACAATCTTGTTTGCCTAAAGAACTAAGTTATACAAACATATAACAATAAACTGAAGTTTCACACTATTCAATGATTTAAATAGTATTTATCTTCTTTACCAAAATATCAAATATACAGATTTTTGCAACTAACCCAGCAATTGTCTTAGCAAATATATAATCTTGTGTCTAATAATTAACATGTTTATAAATGCCTATGAATTATCTGTTGGGCAATAAATTTGGGGGAGTAACCCAACACACTGAAAGTAGATTTATAGCAGGGCTGCCACATATTTTCATTAAAATACAGAACGGGCCCATTATACACAAATACAATAAATTCTATAGTACTAGAAAATTTTGTTATTTGAGGAAAAAGATTTAAAAAAAATATTTAGAAGAAAATTCAACTTCAGCATCTTCTCTGTATGTGGTCAAGGTCTATATACCTATTATTTATACCTATGGAAGCTATCAAAGAGATGTTTCTATCTGCCAAAGACTATGGAAATGTTTGTTTAGCTTTGAAGGAAATTTCAGAAGAAAAAAAAGTTTTGACTCATATATTATTTTATTCATGAGACTGGAGATTCGGATTCAAGGCATGCTATTTATGTCTTGAGGCATTCGAGATTCAGAATTTTGAAAACTACTTAAAACACAATTCTTATTCACATCCCCTGATTATTTATTTACCTGCATTTCGCAAACATTATTTTTCACTTAAAGGTGGGTGTGTTATTTTTTACTTCAGGCCAATTGCAAAGTAAAGTAAAAAAAAAAAAAAAAAATAATGGCAAGGCTTTAAAGTCAAAACATAAGCTGAAAAAAAAAATTCTTACCAGGTATACATGGTGAACCAATTTCAGGACTTTTGAGAATCTTTTCATCAAGTTTTCTTACGATTTTACATAATAGCTCTCTCTTTCCCTCTCACGCATGCACACACGCACGTACTTACACACACGCACGCACTTACACACACAATTTGAAAAGGAACAGCCAATTTTTTATCTTAGAAAGCTCAAATGTTTTCAGAAATACTTTCCACACAATTTAGGTGCATAATCTCCATCTATTTATATCTAATGTCCAACATCCGACTATTAACTGAAGTTGAGGTGTCAAAAGACCTAAAATGCAAGTTATCAAATTGGAAGCTGGAAATTATAAGTTTTGCTCGCTTCCAGCACAGTTAATTTTGTTTCAGTACCTTCTTTGAGTACTCTGATCGTACTTTTTAGTTTCTTTATTGTAGACACCCCGGTTTAGAAGAAACTAAGGCTATATATATATATATATATATATATATATATATATATATATATATATATATATATATATATATATATATATATATATATATATATATATATATATAAATAAAAAAAAAACCGTCAGCCAAAAACGGTGTCTGTACACGGTGTAATTTTTTTTTAAATAGATGCCATCTTACAATTGAATGTATCTTATGTTCGAGCTGAAAACAGTGTCTGTCCAAAGTGTGATTTTTGTTTTTAAAATAGATGCCATCTTACAATCGAATGTATCTCATGTTCGAGCCAAAAACGGTGTCTGTCCAATGTGTGATTTTTTAAATAGATGCCGTCTTACAATCGAATGTGCCTAATGTTCGAGCCAAAAATGGTGTCCGTCCACAGTGTGATTTTTTTTTTTTAAGAATAGATGCAGTCTTACAATCGAATGTATCTCATGTTCGAGCCAAAAACTGTGTCTGTCCACGGTGTGATTTTTTTTTAAAATAGATGCAGTCTTACAATCGAATGTGTCTTATGTTCGAGCCGAAAACGGCGTCCGTCCACCGTGTGATTTTTTTTATTTTTAAGAATAGATGCCGTCTCACAATCGAATGTGTCTCATGTTCGAGCCAAAAACTGTGTCTGTCCAATGTGTGATTTTTTTAAAAAAAAATAGATGCCGTCTTACAATCGAATGTATCTCATGTTCGAGCCAAAAACGGCGTCTGTCCACGGTGTGATTTTTTAAATAGATGCCGTCTTACAATCGAATGTGTCTTATGTTTGAGCCGAAAACGGCGTCCGTCCACGGTGTGATTTTTTTAATTTTTAAGAATAGATGCCGTCTTACAATCGAATGTGTCTCATGTTCGAGCCAAAAACGGTGTCTGTCCACAGCGTTTTTTTTTCTTTTTATAAAAAGAATAGATGCCGTCTTACAATCGAATGTACTACCGGCTCGCTGTAGGAAAGGTTTTGATGAAGATCAAAAAACTAACGAAAACTAGCTTCTACTGCGCAGCTTAGGTCTCCCCCCCTTTCCCTTCTTTGCGACAGAGAATTTCCGTCACTCCCCTCTCTGTCGCAAAGAAGGAGAGGGGGGGGGGGGAACCTAAGCTGCGCGGTAGAAGCTAGTTTTCGTCAGTTTTTAGATCTCCGTCAAAGACTTTCCTACAGCGAGCCAGTAGTATGTTATGTTCGAGCAGAAAACGGCGGTCACGAGGAGTCGGCGCGGCTGCGCGACGCCCAGGCGCGGGCGTTCTGGAACAGCCGCAGCCAGGGGGAGGCCTGGTGCGCGCCCTCCCCCCTCCACGCGGGGGGCAACCAGGGCCACTGCCAGAGCTGGGTGCAGCGCTCCGGGTGGGGCATCATGGCGAGATGCCGGCCGTCGGGCGAGCACACTCCCGCCACGCCGCCTGCACACACATTTCAATAAACTGTGCCCTTCACGAGGCTAGGACACCGATATCAATGCAATCCGGCGGACGTTTGGCAACCGTCGATATATTTGCTATGCCAAATATCCTACAGATACCAGCACTATCGTGCAAATTATGCTGTGCAATTCTAATTTTGATCAAGTACTTTTAAAGTTGTACATATTTACCGATTTACTTGCATATAGATCGCCATCGCAAATATGTCGCACCCATAATTTGAGGTCTTGAATTTGGTATTTAAGATTCCCCCCATAGAGGTCGCACCGGTAATTCATTACACATACGCAATGCACCACAGTAAAAATTTTTTTAAAAAAAGTCCGCAAATTGATGGAAATTTACAGTCAATAGTGCGCCGTACGCGGAGATAGGTCGTTGTACTCGATCAGCTGTTGTTACGGCGCGGCGTAGCCGCCGGCTGGCTCTCTCTGTTCTCTGAGTTGCGCACGCGCAGTATAACTCACTCAACGCTCCGCCCAGACTCGTGACCTTCCATCAGCAGGCAGCCAATAGACGCGAGCTTAGCAGAAAAAAATATAAGCTCCACCTCCCGTGTACCAGTTTTGTCCAGTTCTAATACCAGTTTATTGGTATACGCACCAGTTTTCTCGCTGCCGTGACATGTTCAAGTTTAAGTTCATCTTGATGTCTTGATACCAATAATTAATTACGATCCCCAAAAATAAATTGTTAGTTTAAAAAATATGCGTCAACTGTACAATACTTCCGAAATTATAAAATACGTATAAAACAGTTACCAAGACTTTGCTCTTTTTATCTTGTGAAGTTTGTCTCGTACCAGTATTTCGGCTAAGTTGTGACATAAATACAGTATCAGAACTTAACAATCAGCCACGTTTATGCATTCGTGAGTTTACGTTTTTCCCTTGTGCATTTTAGATTGTCTCCTGCTATAATTACTCGGACTTTTACACACCTAGGCTTAAATTATTACATGTTTAGAAATAAAAGCAACTTTTCATGTTATAAAATTAGTATATTTTGCGATTTAAAATGTTCATTGCCGACTATAAACGTTACGTTCTTCACTATGTTTTTAGGCCTACTAGCTAATCTTATCTACGGTACTTTCTGTTTGTTTATGGTTGTTACGTGACGTCAATAGCGGGATGGATTCGATTTTTTAGACGTAATTCGCGTGAAAGTATTGTATTGGACTAAACGGGAACTAAACGGGACCTGAAGAATATAGTGCAAATAACGGGAAAACGTAAATAACGGTAACATAAATAAGGGGTTTCGCTGTATGTGTACATTGTAAATAAATTTGCCTATACCTATATAAACTTTTTTTTGCATTTTAAAGCAAAATATTGCAAAAAAAATTCTTCAAAAATTTTTTAAAAATTTTTCTTCACATATAGGTCACACTTAATTTCCCCCCCATCAAATCTGGTAAAATTGCCGCGACCTATATGCGAGTAAATACAGTATTTCTTGTTATGGCCTCGAAAGTGTACAAAATGTATTCTATAATAAATTTGCTAGATCATAAAATTTTTTTTTGCCACAGCAACATGTTTGGTACGTCCCCTGATGTTCATAAAAATGTTTATATACAAGTATATTTACAAGTAGAAGGCTTTTGAGATTTATTTACTTATTTTTTTATTCTCAACATGCCCGCCAACAGCCGAGGGCTTCAGCGGCGGACAAGAAACACGCAGGCGAGGACAAAATGTTTAACTGCAGATACAAGCCCGCTTTCCACATGTCGGTACCAAAAGCAGGCAAGCAACAACACCTGATGGGAATCCCCAGCAGGTAGGTACAACGGCAATTGGCCAACACACCAAGGCGTGTGTGCGCCACATACTTGCAGTAATAAAAAATAAAAATTACACAAACATATACAGACAACACAAAATAACAAACTACATGGATGGAAAATAATGACAATAATAAACAATAAACATCGCCGCAGAAAAAGAACTTGGTGAGTATTTTTTTACGTCGACCTTGACCCACAGGGGCTAAAGGGAGTATTAGTATTATCCTACATTATTTTCTTCAATTATTTTGTATATTTGCATGTGATTTTAAATAAATTCATAACTATACTTTATCGTGAATAAAAGGATTTTTCTATCACACGGGACCTTATTGTATGGTTTTTTTAAGGCAACATTTTCATGTCAATCCTATCATGTACTGAAAACATAAAATCAGGTGGTGTATAGTTTTGGAATAACTGTTTGTATGTAACCTCTTCATTTTTAGCGTATTATTCATTAATCAACAAAAGTTACGTTTTCCCAATTTCTTGAAAAAATCATGTTTCTATGATTTTGGGAAATTTCTATGGTTTTTTGGAACTCTTAATTTTTATTTATTTATGAATGATATACTAAAACGTAAGAGTGTATGTTTTCAGTACATGCTAGGCATGACATAAAATTAGTCTCTAAGTTCATAAAAATAATAAGAAATAATAACTTGTTTAGTAAAAAAAGAAAGAAATAATTGATTTTTAAGACTACTGTGATGCGTATAAAACAAATTATGTAACTACATTGCTGCAAAAAGAAAAAAAAAAACTGTTCCTTGTTCTTACCTACACTTCCATTTGGATTCAGAGGATAAACTTCCGTTGGATTTCCAGCATCATCCACATATTTGATTGCGAAGCAATTTTTCCTTTGCATCTGGGATCGTACTTCTTCGTTTCGGTATGTAAAACGACCTGGAAAAAAAATTTTTTCCTTCAAAGAAAATATAAGCTACAAATTCATTAAATGTGCTAGTTGTTCTACCAAAAAATATATAATTATTAACAAAATATATCATTGACACCATTTAAGTGTTTTTGGTTTTTGCCCACATGAAACCATCAGCTATCAGGGAAGGTTATTATTTGTATTTCACTAGTAAAAAGAAATTCTATTATTATGTAAAGAAGAGCAAGATTTCTGCTTGACTAAACAATCTCTATCGCTATTGTAACACTAAATAGAAAGGCATAACAAAACGAAAAATATTAAAATAATTGAGTGTTGTAAAGATAAAAAAAAAATTCACGTTAATACACCATAAACAACAAAATATGTACAAGATAAATCATAAAATAAACTTGAATAAAAAACTTATTTATATCCCCAAATTTCTTAATTAACATCTAAAATTCATTGAATGTCATTGTTTTAGTATGTTGTTCGTTAAAAAAAATAATGAAACAATGTACGGACAAAATGAATCATTTTCAGATAAAAAAAAGCCACTTTGTTCCATAAAATAAAAACAACTGCTGATAGGCTTATGAAAAAAAAAAAAGGACTAGGAGAAAAACAATCTGTTAAAACTTAGATATCGGTTGGAAAGGACGAAGGAAGGATCGCTACGTGGAAGCGGTGCAAATCAAGCCAAATTTATGATATAACTTTGATTTCCCAATAAACCTCATCATTAAAACACTTCCCTCATCACCTAAGAAATTCAGTCTGTCTTTTTCCTGTTGCAGAAAATTCCCCGATTTTCCAGGTTTTCCATTGCAGAAAATTCCCTGAAAATCACAGGTTTTCTACAACGAAGAAAATGCTCCAACTTTTCCAGGTTTTCCGAATGTCAGAAAATTCCTCGACTTTCCCAGATTGTCCACTGTGTTGGAAAATCCCTTGACTTTTCCAGGTTTTCTACTGTGTTGGAAAATCCCTTGACTTTTCCAGGTTTTCCACTGTTTTGGAAAATACATGGACTTTTCCAGGTTTTCCACCATGTTGGAAAATCCCTTGACTTTTCCAGGTTTTCCACTGTGTTGGAAAATACATGGACTTTTCCAGGTTTTCCACCATGTTGGAAAATCCCTTGACTTTTCCAGGTTTTCTACTGTGTTGGAAAATCCCTTGACTTTTCCAGATTTCCACTGTGTTGGAAAATACATGGACTTTTCCAGGTTTTCCACCATGTTGGAAAATCCCTTGACTTTTCCAGGTTTTCCACTGTGTTGGAAAATACATGGACTTTTCCAGGTTTTCCACCATGTTGGAAAATCCCTTGACTTTTCCAGGTTTTCCACTGTGTTGGACAATCCCTGGACTTTTCCAGGTTTTCCACTATGTTGGAAAATCCTGGGACTTTTCCATGTTTTCCACTGTTGAAAAATCCCTTGACTTTTCCAGGTTTTCCACTGTGTGGGAAAATCCCTTGACTTTTCCAGGTTTTCCATCATGTTGGAAAATGTCTGGACTTTTCTAGGTGCTCCCTGGTTCCAGCCGCGCTGCAGAAGCACGCACGCACGCACGCACGCACGCACGCAAGCGCGGCGAGTTACCTTCCCCGTGGGCGACCCAGACGCCCATCACGCTGCCCTCCATCCCCTCCAGCATGACGGCGGGGGACTTGTCGATGCGCACCGTCGCGAAGCGGCACTCGAACCTCCCCGACAGGTTGTGGTCGAGGGCGACGTCCGGGGTCCTGACTTCATCGCCGCCCGACGGATCCTCTGCAAACATTTCATCGCCCGGCAGGTAACGGCGTTCAAGGAGGAAGAATTAGAGGAGTTATGTTTTTAACATCTGCCTGCATTATGCCTAGAGACCGGAAAAATTCACGATTTCGATGACCTCTAGGATAGACTCCACAACCCCCTACATACTCAGGCAAATGCCACCTGCTCATTGGCTACTGACTCGTGACACCTGTCAACTGGGACGCTTGCGATTCGATACTTTTTGGGTTGAAGATTTTCTATTGGCTCAAAGTCCTTCAGATAAACTGTAAGCCAATCGCAGAAGCAATATAAAGGTACAGTTGTTTGGATTCTAGCATATTGTGAAATGAATACACGAATTTTTCCGCTCTCTAATTATGCCAATTTAATTTATCTTTGTCTATGTATTAGGCTATTCATTGAATTATGTCAAAATTTAAAATAATATATATATAAATGATAAAAAAAAAACTAATCCACTCTTTCATATACTGGCTGGCATGCTTGTTTCTGATCTGAAAACTGTCAACTTTAACACTGTGCAGTGTTTTGATTTTTTTGGACACGTATTTATCCTTATCGGTATGCAGTCAGTTCTAATTTATTTTTTAACAACCTGCCGGACTCTCTTCTCGGTAAAATACTTTAGCTTATGATGTGGATGTTAGTAATGGTTCCGAATTACTGTGTTAAATCAGGCTTTAATATTCTCAAAATATAAGTGACTACAAGTAGCAAAATACTCTACAAAAAATAACCCTAAAAAATTACTTGTCCCCGCAAGATGAGAAAATCTTCTGTGATCCCGAAAGTTTTCCAGACTTTCGAGATCCTGCACAGCCGTTATCATAAATGCGTGAATAGTTTTTTTTTTTTAAAAGTATTTTTATTTGAAATAGAATCGAATTAGAATATAAAATATCAATTTTGATATTCGAAAAATTTGAATATTCGCACAGGCCTAGTTTTCATGCAACTAGAAAATAAAACTTTATTAATCACATAGTTTTACAGAAAACATAACAAAATGTGTAAGGACATTTTGGTGCTCTTTAGCAAAACCCTACCATTGGTTCTTAAGCTTGTCTCTTCCCCCCCCCCCCCCCTCCCGGCTTAGAGTTGCAGAGCCGTAAAATCCTATGAAAAGAGCGCCTGAGCTAGACAAACGGATGCTTCCTGGTAGCTTTAGAAGATTGATGGGTTCCCCTGGTGGCAGTGAAACCACTTGAAGGCTCGTTCCGGGTTCCCCAGGATGGCCCGGCCAGGTACGGACACCACCGCGGGGGACGACGCAAGGCGGGACGACGGCTCACCTGGCCCCTGGACGCCGACCCAGCCCAGCAGGCTCATGAGCTGGCAGCCGTTGCAGACGCCCAGGCTGAACGTGTCGGGCCGCGCGGCGAACGCCCGGAACTGCGCCCGCAGCGACGGGTGGAACAGCAGGCTCGCCGCCCAGCCCTTGGCCGACCCCAGCACGTCTGCGACAAAACACACCGGCCGCTCCGCTCGCCTCTTACGGCCCTGTCGCGCCGCCCACGACTTCCAACCTGTCCTGTCAAAATAAAGTTGGAGGGTCATGATGTTTGTTGTATTTGTAAATACTGCTTACCCTAGATTTATATTAACTAATCCAAGTGTTGGACGCTTCAAAATTCAAATATAGCGCCATTTAACTGCCATTAACTCAAGCGATCCTGGTGGCTACCAGGAAAGACTCGGTGGTTCATCTGGTACCGCCGTCATCAGACATCCGGCTATCGTTTTTGACTTTCATGTTATCTGGTAACAGTTTCAGTACGAAACAAAAGTTGGATGATATTTTTTTCCATCAAATATTTGGCATGTAGGAGGATGGGTTCTAAAAATATGTTGGATTGATGGATGCAATTGGTCAAACAAGACCGTGCCTAGTAAAAATGTAAATGACATCCGTTTACGTTACAAAGAAGAAAGAATCTTCAAAATATGCGAAGAACAGACGGGAGATAAAAAGAGGTTTATAAAAGTTAAATAACTAAAATAATGTTAATATGAATGATGTATGCAAAATAAGTTTATGTGTAAAAAAGAATATCAGGGTTTGACCCCGTTGGGAACGGAAACCGGATCAGCCCAGTTGGAGGCCGACCGCTAGAAGCAGAAGAATGCGAGGAGGGCGGCTGACCTGCGTAGCTGAAGCCCCCGGGGAACACGACGCCTTGGAACTGGTCGACGGTGACGCTCGAGTCGAGCAGGTCCTGCATCGTGACGTCGAGGACCTGGAACCCGGCCAGGTGCAGGGCGACCGCCATCTCGCGGTCGCCGTTGGAGCCTTCCTCCCGTACCACCGCCACGCGGGCCGCCGCTGCGGCGAGACACGCACACGTCCGCGATACCACCTGCCACCTCGCACCTCACACAATGTCCCCATCAAGAACAGTAACTGCTGCAGGATGTCCCAGTTCCAATAGTAGATGGATTACAACCGTTAAATCTAGACTATTTACAACAAATCATACATCAAATTGAAGGTAAACTAACCTGGTTTTTCTTACAAATATACAGCATGTCTACCTTTAGTTACACTGCACACATACAACCTAAAGTCCAATTCTTCCCACACTTTGGCTAACAAGTCCGGAGTAATGGAAGCAATAGCCTCTTCAATCCAGTGTCTCAACTCTGGCGAATCATTTAGGTTGCGGCGGAATTTTAGACATAAAGCCCAAAGGGGAAAAAAAACAACGCATGGCTTCTCAGTTCACGAGAAAGTTCAAAACATTTCTAAATTTAAATTTTACTTTTTTGTCAAGGTCTTATTATTTTTCAATACTGTTAAAATGAATAAAAAAATAAAGTGTTAAATACCCAAATTCACACATTTCTCAGTAAGCCTCAAGCCATGTCTGCAGGTTATCAGCTACAAACCACTTTAAATGAAATTTAAATAAACAATTTTTTTTTACTTAGTACATGATATTTAAGGTTTTTAATAATACCAGAAACTAAAGATTCATGAAATTACTTCTATATATTTTAACAGCATGATGAGCTAAATTAGCTGAATTTCGCAGCAAATTTGTGTTTTGCTTAATGCATTTCGGTGTTTCGCGGCGTACCGACTTCAATTTCGCCGCTTGGCGGTATTTTCGAAGACCTTCCGACGATCCCGGCTAGACGGCAGGCCTCAGAGCTGCACCCTTCGACAACCCTCCCCTCACGACAGGAGTTCGCTCGCCACTAACTTGCGAAATTTAACCCGCTAGCTTATACTAGCTTATCCTACTGGCTGATCCTACAGTAGTAACGAACAAGCATTTATGAGACACTTAAGAGGCCACTCCAGTGTTTCAGGGGCACTACGCAACCCGGGTTAACCTCATAAGATTCAATGCTATTTTCATTTTGCTTACAACTAATTAACTAATATAGATTTTGAAATGATGCTTGCTTGATATGTAAGACAACGATGCTCTTATCAAAGCCCCTTTCTTAAAAAAACGTGCATAAATTATGATTTTATACTAATATTCACTAATATGAATAAGTGTATTGTCTAGGTTTGAACCATAATTCATGCACGTTTTTTTGAAGAAAGGGGCTTGGATAAGAGCACCGTTGTATTACATATCAAGCAAGCATCATTTCGAAATCTACATTAGTTAATTAGTTATAAGCTAAAATGAAAATAGCCTTGAATCTTATGAGGTTGACACGGGTCGCGTAGTGCCCCTGAAACACTGGAGTGGCCTCTTTAAGCCGAATTCCAACAAATTCTGACGGTTTCGCCGCTATTTTTCGGTGCTACCGCTATTCGTCATGTTATCGTGTCTCTGGAAACCACTCTTACGCTGAGCGCGAGGCCGGGGGACGGGGGTCTCCTCGGGCGTGAACGTCAGCGCGTACTCCGGAGCCCGGCGCTCGCCCAGCTTCTCGAACTCCTGCCTCGCGCAGTCGGGGTCCGCCTGGAGGCACTCCAGGCGGTAGCTGGTCTCCTCCCAGGTCTTGTACAGGGACAGCAGGTCCTCTCGCAGCACCTCGCTGCCGTCCACCGAGATCGTCACCTGCGAGGAACCACGCACGCTCCCGCGAGTCAGGAGACTTCCCGGCCATCGCACGAGAGTAGGATGCAGTTGCAAAACAGGGATGGATCTTGGAATACACACACACACGCACACACTCATGCACGCAAGCGCACACACTCATGCACGCAAGCACACACACACATGCACGCAAGCGCACACACTCATGCACGCAAGCACACACACACATGCACGCAAGCACACACACATGCATGCAAACACACACACATGCACGCAAGCATACACACATGCACAAAAGCACACATACACACACACATATATCTAACACCACCACTACCACCACCAAAAACAACACAAACAACAACAACAAAAACAACAACATGTAACTCAGTACACATCTGAAGTTAAACATACCTATCTGGCGATTCAAACTGTGCATGTTACTGTTTCTTCAAACAATCCTGCCGTTCGGAACACACCAAATAATCTCCGAACGAAATATGAGAATCGCAACAAGGTAGCGCTTAATCTATGCGGGAAACGCAGGGACGGACTCAACAGCGCTCTCTACGCTGCTGGTTTTAACAATGGAGGAACGCGAGCGCGCTGGTGGCAAATATAAAAATTGAAGGCACTCGCAGCTGACTGTATAGGATACCTTTATCTATTTACTGAAACAAGCACATGCGCACCACCCTCTCTGTCTTTTTCTTTCGTTCATCTGTCTCTCTCGGTTCCATTTTTTTTTTTTGGCAGAGGACGAATCACATCGCACAAAGAGAACAAAAACGAGCCCATCAATATATATATAGCGAAGTGCTCTCTTTACAGCTCTTTGGCTGAGTACCTATTCTCTGTTGTTTTTGCATCACATACGTTTCACAACAACATTTCATGAAAACATTGCATTAAAATTCAGCCTTGAAATTTTACTCTCACCCCGCCCAAAGAAATTTCACTTCAACAAATAAATAAAATTTGGGCTAAGAGGGCCTATTATCCTGAATAATATCTAATAGCGGTAAAACGTAATGCAAGAGTCCATAATTAAGAACACTTGAAAGTTCTTTCACACAGCTCAAGAAATAATGTACAGTAAAGAGCTGGTGAGAAAATCTGTGTTCCAACAACAAATGAAAAGGGAGGTACAGGAATAAATTTACATGAAAAGCCCTAGAACAGTAGTACTAGTAATGACAAGAAAAAGAAATAATGAACGAGGAAAAAGGAAATGCAATCTTTACCCTTCCGAGGTACCAATTTTGCAAATGGCAGCAACAAATATTTACTAGCTCTGCCACAGACATGCATCACAGCGTAGGAAAAAGGAAAAACACCCTATTCAATAAAAAATACACGCTGTTGCATTATGGCAATTATACTGATAATATGAATGAAAATATGTAACCACCTCAGTGTGCGTGACTGAGCCTTCAAGGAACAAAAAAATAACGTGTGTGAGTTTTTCAGTACTCGCCAGAGATGTAAAACATGTAACTTCGGTAACAAGTACTTGTTCTCAACGTTGCAAATACACTTACAATACGACAATCAGACATGAAATTTAACACAGAAGTCTTTAAAATAATGCAGAGCGTGATAAATCTACACAAACTTTGTTTTCATCTGACTTTCTTGAATTGAATCTCACGTACTTTCCGCACGTGCCGCTAGATTTCATTGCCAGAGCAGCCACGTGGCCTACTGAATCATATGATTTGCAAGAGTGGAATTTTAAACTAAAAAAAAAAACGAAACGGCGAAAAAGACTCGGGGAAAAAAAAAAAAAGACACTAAACCCAAGCTTTGTACCTGATTTACAATTAAATTTCTGCTTGTTGAATTTTGTTTTAACAGTTAACAGTATAAATTTAAATCTTCGGCTTTGCGAACTTCGGTTGGCGCCGTTCGCCCCGGATGGCAGCACCGTGGTTGCGACAGTTTCCCGTTCCTCGACTTCTGTCGCGTTCACGAAATTACACCGCGTACAGAGAGCCAAGATGTTGCACGTCGAGAGGGGGCAGAGAGACTCACGAGGGACTCCAGGCCGTAGCCGATGGACCGGCCGATCTCGGAGCACGGGACGCCGAGCGCCCGGAAGGCGGCCCGGACCTCGCCCGCGTGCCTTGGGAGCACCTCCAGGACCCAGCCCACCTCCTCGCTGAACAGGACCTCCAGGGGCGCCGCCCCCGTCCCCCAGGACACGGCCGCCCGCAGCCCGCTGATGCCGCCGAACGCCATCTCCAGGAGGCACGTGACGAGGCCCCCGTCGCTGACGTCGTGTCCCGCCAGGATCCTGCCGCCTGGCACAGAGGCAGGGCCGGCGCGTCCATACAGGCGAACTAGGCAGCCGCCTAGGGTGCCAAATAGCTGGGGGCGACGCAGCACGACACATAACAGCTGATACGACATGTTTAACCATTATTGAAACTAGATGAAAATTGGGATTTTTGTAACAGTTTGGAATGTTTATATTGATATAAGTGATCATTTAAAGTCCACGGTGACCTGTTTATGATTTGTAATTAAAAAAAAAAAAACCAACAACAACACCACCACCAACAACAACAACCTGCTTACATTTGATTGTTGACAAAATCTTAAGGCTTACGTGATGTGTTTTGAGACAAGGAAAATTTTTTTGGGGTGTCCGGCCCGGGGGAGGAGGGGGGCATTAATGATTTTCGCCTAGGGCGCCAATTTACCTTGCACCGGCCCTGCACAGAGGAGTCGCCCCCAGCGTCGGCGTCGACAAATACCCAAGATGGCTCGTGTCCAAAACAAGGACGGTCGAGACAAGTTCCGGCCGTATTTACTGCACATCTTTAGGGGACAAGATTACGTGGTATTATCTTTGAAATATTTGTGCAATGGGAGCGCATGACTTGATGTAAGCTTTCGGACATACGCCATTGCTAAAGCACATGTATGTCTGTTGAAGAAGAAAAAAGAAAAGAAAAAAAAGACAAAAACACAAATTAAGCAAAAAAATTGCTGTTGTCAACAGGATATAAACACCACATATATTATGTATGTCTGTTGAAGAAAACTACAAAAAACAAAAAAGACAAAAAAATTGCTGTTGTCAACAAGATATAAACACCACATACTATATGTGGTGTTTATATCCTGACATACATGTGCTTTAGCAAAGGCGTATGTCCAAAAGCTTAAATCAAGTCATGATTATGTAGTGGATTGCGATAAAACCGAAATAACACCGCAAAGCATAACAGAGAAATGCAAGTTAATACACCATAATCATAAAGCATCAAAATGCGACTAAGATGAAATTAATCAGCATTTTAAATGAAAATTGTTAATTTTTTTTAATTTCGAGCTTGCAAACTGTTTTTCATAAAATAAGGGCTTGAATTCACAAAAAAAAAACCTCTTTTTTTATAAAATGATGGTGTATATTTTTTGTAAGTAGTTTCTTAAATTTTGCTTTATTCTTCTGCCTTAAATCCTTTGAAATTAATGTTTGGTTATGTTGATTCCCTTATAGAGTGCGCATATAGTGAATATCGATATTGATAGCTTGCGGATTGCATGCAACGTGTGCGCTCTGTATAGTGCTGAGTTAACTACATTTGATAGCCTGCGCTCACGAGGTAAGTGTGTACGATGATGATAGTTATGCGTTAGTTCCAGCTCACGTTCGGATCATGGCTTTAGTTTTTCTATTTGAAGTCCAAAAAATGTTTATATTGCATGACTTATTAATTTAAATTGTTTGGCGTGTTTTTGTATCTGCTAATTTTTAAATAAACGAACTTTCCATGAATTTGGTTTTTATTAATAACTTTACCTAACCCAAAATGTTTTTTTTTGCATAAAAATCGCACCCCCATTTTTCAAACTTTATTCTAGTATTAAATGTGCGACAATTATGCGATAAAACACGGTATTATATATTTTTTAAATGTGATACGCTTGTACTAAATGAGAAAAATATTTTTACTTTATGCCAATTTGATTTAGAAATCATATAAAAATTGTGACTAAATTTTGTAGTAGTTTGGTTAGCATAAACATTAGAGGTGCACCGATATGACTTTACCGATTACCGATTCGATTACCGATTATGAGAGCAATAATCGGCAGATACTGATTCAGTTACCGATTATAATGAAGAAATTTTTTTAAGTGTAATAATGCACACAAAAATTTTTATTCCCATGTGAATTTAATAACAAGATTAGGTAAAATTGAGAATACGGTTATAATAACAGTATAAAAATATATAAAATACACTATTAAGTCATTGCAAAGTGTAAATTAAATTAACTTCTATTTATATTTGTTATTGTAAACAACTTGAACTACAGTCTAATAATTGTAATTTACAATGGGTAAGTTTTTGTTGCGGAAAACTAGCATTATTATTGACTATCACATAAGGTTGCATCAAGAAATTACCGTTTAACAATGTAAACATGCTGCTTTATTTTGTTCACTTGAGTTTATAAAAAAATGTTTCCACACTTCACTTTTTTTCTCCCTACTCGCCATCTCACTATAATTATATAAAAATGACTAAAAACCAATTCTAGCACATGTGATTTTATTTATGTTGACTGAATACGTATATAAAATTATAAATACTTTTTCACTTTTCACTTCACATACAAATAACAAACGGATAATGTTACCAAAGACGCCCATAACAAGTTTGTATAACGCAGTGATAAAAACTAGAAGGTATCGGGACCACGATTTTGAACCGCTACTACGACTCGAAAAGATCGATTGTCATAGAATCCACTGCAACTGTTTGTGGTATTTTGATTGCGTGCCATCTATTTTGCGTCTCTGGCTATAGGTAATGTACAAGGCCACTAAACAAAAGACAGAACAAAAGACAAAACGTAAATAAACGTGTAGGAAAATTTATTGTTAGAGGCAATGAGATTTATTAAACTTAACGAAATATCTGTAATTATGATATGACGGAGTTAGATGAATTTTGTAATATATACAAATATTACTGTATTTCGTCCTAAAATGTGTAACAAAATAGTACACGGTAAAAACCTACTTTACGCCGGGACGTAAATAATCGGCAAAGTAATCGTTAAGATAATCGCCGATTACGATTCATCGGTATCCGCATCGGTGCACCACTAATAAACATCATTACTGCAAAGTAACTAAATTATGGTCCCTTTAGGTTTGTATTCGTGAGGTCTAGGCCTCGACCAAGTGAATAATCTGAACTCATTTTAATATTCTATTTGACTTTGCCAGGACATTTGCTATTTGTTTTATTTTAAGCTTTAAAACGTGTAAATATTTCTTTATTTTTTTTTGTGTTGATTATGTTTTGCTTGAAAAAAGATGGTTTAAAAAAAAGGCAATCTGTTTGCTTTTATGAATGCTCAATATTATTATTATTATTATTATTATTATGCAATGTTGTTTTGTAATTTTCATCGACTGAAGTTATACATAGGGCCCAAATGGTTAATCATAATCACTTAATCAGTTCAAACATTACAAACATTAATTATTATTATTTTTTTTTACTTCACTCCTGTATTTTTTAAGATAACTTTTCAGAGAACAATATTCACAGTTTGATTAGACTTCACGAATATTGTAAAAAAATTGGTTTGACATTTGCATCGGTTTGAAAAACTAGTACAGTAGAACCTCGATGATACGTTCCCGTTTCATACATTTTCCCGTGTCATACGCCGATTAATTTCGGTCCCGCCGAAAGTACTATATTTACAATGGTTTACTTTCCCGGAACATACACTTATAAAACCATTAATTTCCCGTTTCATACGTTTTTACGAAGCGGAAAAGTCCTAAAATCCACAAAAATTTTTTATATTCCTCCTTATAAACTCAGTTTTAATGCTTTTATTTTGAAAAACGATCATTGTTTACATTTGCAAACGTAAGGAAATAACTATCACACCATAGATATGGATAGTATCAGGAAGACTGTGCACTTCGCTAGTAGCATCTATGGCCAGCACCAAGCGAGACTAGTGGCGCAAACAAGAAATGATCATGAAAATGGTGCACGTGCTTTACCAAGGCACGGATCTCATATTTTGTGCAGTCGTTTATCTTTGAACTGAATATACCCGTTTGTTATTGTTTTTTTACGATTGGATTGTTTTGAATTTTACGTTTCTCAAGTTAAAATTTTATTGAAAATTGTTCTGTTGCATAAAGTTGTTTGTAAAATGTAATAAACAAGCAAAAATTTCTGATTTTTTTTTTACAATAGCCTAATTTTTTTAATTTCTAATTTAGGCTTGGTGACTTTTCCCCCCTTCCAAGAAAGGACTTCATAACATTTTTTAAGGCCACTGTTTCTCATGTCAGCTTTACTTGATTATGGACTGTATTTTACATTTCTGGTGGTTTTATTATATGTATATATAATGATGAATTCATATCTTTCATTAATATAATGCAATTATTTACACATATATATATTTATGTTTAATCTAGCACTGTGCTGATATGCTAGATTGGAAAAAAATTTAATTATTGCCATTCCCTTTTCATACACTTTCCCGCATCATACACCATTTTTGTGCCCTCCGTTGAAAAGTGTATGACAGGGGTTCTACTGTATTCGTATAGTATTTTGAAGGTTTTCCTGCCAATAACTTGGCTTTTATGAATTATTATTATTATTATTATTATTATTATTATGCAGTGTTATTTTGTAATTTTCATCGACTGAAGTTGTACATAGGGCCCAAATGGTTAATCACTTAATCAGTTCAAATTTTTCTAAAACCAAACAAATTTTTTTTTTTTACTTCACTCGTATATTTTTTAAGATAACTTTGCCGAGAACAATATTCGCAGTTTGATTAGACCTCGCGAATATTGTAAAAAAATTGGTTTGACATTTGCTTCGGTTTTCAGAAAGTAGTATTCGTATAGTATTTTCAATTTTTTCTCTGTGTGCTTCTATTTATGAAGGTTTTCTCTGTCGATGACCTGGCGGGGGGGTCCCCGGCCATGGATGGGGTCGTCACCTCTGATGAGCTCCTGGGTGGCCGCGAAGGCGTCGCGCAGCGCCCCGGGCCGGTCCACGTCGGGCGCCCGGTCCCCCAGCTGCCCGAAGCACTGGGCCAGCGCCGACCCGCCCAGGCGGCTCCTGCCCCCGGAGGGGTCCACGTGGAGCAGCACTCCCTCCGCGCCCAGCGAGGGGCCCTTCAGGTCCGGCGTGACCACCTTGGTGACGTCGGGGCAGGGGGCGTAGGCCGACACCACCAGCGTGCCTGCACGCACACACACACGGCGAGCAGAGCGTCCGGTTAAATCGATGAACGCCGGCCGGCTGAACGCATGAAAAAAGTGTCCCGTTACGCACATTGTCCCGTTACGCCCATTGTACGCTTGCGCCGCATCTATCTCTCTTCCACTCGATTGGAACAACCATCGATTTGACTTTTTCGAGGCACATTAAAACTTGAAACACTCCCATTCATTTCCTACTTTTATTCCTATCATCGCCCCATCCTTAACAGAGTAACACAGATTGGAAAGAAGTTAAAATAGCAAACATGTATGAAAGCTATAGTTGAAATAATCTCTGTTCGTTAAAGTTAGTAAACATATTTGAATTAATGAGTGCACATGAAAGTAAATTTTATCAATTAAATTGTATATTTCATTTCACTCCTTCTTTGTATCCATACAAAATAGTGATAATTCAATAAAAATGATTCAATTTTATTCATAAAAGTATGCAATAATTTCATCATGTTTTGTTATGACTTTGTCACGTTAAACTATCGTCCGTGAACCGACTTTAAAGACAAACAGTTTTTTTGACGTGATAACGTCTTGTAAATCGATAAAACGCCGGCTGCACGCACGAAAAAGCGTGAGACACTGTCGCGTTTCCAGCTTAGTGCAAGCGAGAGCGCGGAACAAGCGATAGTGCATGACGATAGCTTGTGACGCATCTACATACCTCTCTTCCACTACATGGGGCCAATGCGTTCCGAGTAGGAGAGAGACAGAGGCAGCACACAGCCTACAAGTGAACTGTTTTGTCAAATTGTTTATAAAGTGAAGAGAAAAGTTAATGTGGTTTGCATGCAATTTTTCATCAATGTTTTCTTATGACGTGGTCATGTAACCGTAAACAGACTTTACAGACAACCCCCTTGTGTTTTTTTTAGAACAATTTTATTTTTTAAAAAATAGTCTTTGGGAGATATTTTTATTTTTTTATTTTTCATAAAAGCTGTTTTGTAATACTTACTCCACCAAAATTTATATGCTGCATATTTACAATAAAAATAAATTAGCGAGCATTTGTGTTTTAAAAGCGATTGAATACTGGAAATTGTAAGTTTTTAAAAAAGTACACATTTTGTGCAAGTTTTCTTGGAGCATATTCTATATTTTTTTTTAGGTGTGCTAAGTATGTACTGAATTAGAAAAAAAATATTTTTACTTTATTAAAATTGGATTTAGAAATTGTATAAAAACTGGGGGGATCGATGATTCTTTATAAAAAGGTATATTGCCCCCCCCCCCCCCACCTGGAAAATTAGTTGTTGTTGCGCCCCTGATACTTTGAGACGCGGGGGGATACGCACCGGGGGCCTTGACGACGTCCCCGCCGACGCGGGCCGCCATGCTGAGGGAGTCCTTGCCTCCGTCAGCGGCGACCCCCAGCTGCGCCATGAGCCGGCACATGGCCGCGCAGGCGTCGCGCAGCGCCGCGCCCTCCCCGGGCAGCTTGGCCGCCCACATCCAGTTGCCGCTGCACTTCACGTCCTGCGACACCGCCGACAGACATTCCAACTACCCTTCGGGCCCTCGCAGCGACACCGCGGCACGCGGCCGTTACCACCCACGCAACCGTCCCGCCCCGGCGTCCAGCCGTTACGACGAAACAAAATGTTTGGACTGTTTCGAAATAAATCACAGAACCGTCTCGCCCGGCGTTCGGCCATTACGACGAGACAACATGTCTGGATTTGTTTCGAAATGAATCACAGAACTGTCCCGCCCAGCATCCGGCCATTACAACGAAACAACATGTTTGGATTTGTTTCGAAATTAATCTAAGAAAAGAACTGAAATGTATGGAAATGTTATCTAACTGTAAATAACAATGTGAAACAACCACCAAAAACTTGAAAAAAAAAAAAAAAAAAAAAAAAGAAAAAGAAAAAAAAAATAGAAATGAAGTACAACCACATGAACCAAACTGAATCGAAACCTTATTTTATCAAACAAAATGACAGTTTCGAAGTAAAAATATTGAAAATTTACAAACAACCGTAAAATAATAAAAATTTGACAAGCGCTGCATTTTTCGATTCATTATTAATAAAGCCTCATTTACTGCTGAATGTTAGCAATTATTTTGTGATTTGTGGTGAAAATGGTCTGAAAACGCTTATAAGTTAACAATTTAATGCTTTTTTTTTTTTTTAAATAACCAAGGGAAGGAACCTTTGGAACCCCCTCACAATGTGGGGGCATTCCATACACCCCAGACCTCCGGTACACCTTGTCACCACAGTTACAAAGCTACCGTGTACAGACAAGATTATATGGTAAATTACGATAAGCTGAAATAACACTGAAAAGCATGTCAAGACATCATATAACATCGAAATGAAACCAAAAAGCCATTAAATTAATCTGCTAATTTAATCAAAACTCAATTCAGATTAAAAAACTTACTCTTTTAATATATTTAATTCAAAGAATGTAAATTTTTAACAAGGAGATACCAAAAAGTATGTACTAAGTAGATTGGAAAAAAGTTTGCATTTGACTGATATTGCAATTGTTATTAGTAACTAATTTTTACAATATGACATCGGAAAATTTCACAAATGCACATACCTATACATGCTGATTTATTTTTATTGTTTTCAGTAGTTAGAGACATGTACCATTCAAAATGATACTGTTTTGGTGAAATAAGTAAAACTGTGCAAGTAAGTGTCATATTTGTAGAAAATTGCATTATTTTTATGGATAAATAGAGTTAGTAAAAAATAAAAACAATAACTCCAAAATCTCTTGTTTTCGACAACGAAATTGGCCTAAAAATAAAACCACAAAATCTTGTCTCTAGTTATGGGTGGGGATACGGAAATTTCATGCATTCATTAAGTCGCAATCTAGAATGCAAATCTTTACGCTCTCGTACAGTGTTCATGACTGGATGGCAGTTATTCGGAAACGCCAATTACACCCAGCTGGGAGAGAAGAGTGTGGAATCAGGTAGTGGTGAATAACAAAGACATACAGGCTCTCACTAAAGAATCAGCCAATGGGAAAGCAAAAAAAAAAGGTTGAGCCAACCTCCCCGAGGAAACTGTGAAATTTCCGGGTCTCTTCTAGTTAGTTATGGGCATAGATCTCGGAAGGAGTCAGAAGGGGGTCACATCCCCCCCCCACCCCCCCGGAATTAAGAAGCCCATCAATGAAAAAATCCTGTTTCTACTTGCAAAAATGTGACTGTGAAACAGGTTTTTGATAGAAGAACTGTGTTTTGGAAAATTGTCTCTACGTCATAAAGTTTTCTGTTTCTTGCATGTACATAGGCCAAAATGTGGGCAGCATACAACATACAAGTACCCTAACCAGACTTGTGTTGGTTAACCTCAAGCACAAAACTCCCCCCCCCCCCCCCCCCCCAGAAACACCTACTTTTTAGAATCCTACAAATTTTCACCTCTGCATGGTGGAGATAAGAAGTTGGTGTGTGTGTGTGTGTGTGTGTGTGTGTGTGTGTGTGTTGTGTTTAGCTCAGTAACAGAAATAATTAACTGTGTAGCAACCTGAATAAATACACAAACAAATATATATAAGTGTTTGTATGCAAGAGTGAGTAAACAGAGGATGAGTAAATACTGTTCCAAATACAAACAGTAAAAATAGTCCACTAGGATAGTGCAGGAGTGTCCTACAGGAAAAGAGAATACGTACCTACATCGGTGTTACATTATGTAATGACATGCTTTGCTATGTTATTACGGTTTCATCATAACTCACCACATGGTATTTTTCTTATCTATTGCTAACGAATAATGAAAATTCACATTTGATTTGGAAATGTCGAATCGAATGTCAAATTATTCATGAGTATCAATTTTTTTTTTGGATAATACTCTGGGACCCCTAACAAAAAAAAAAATGGTGACCGGCGGTCTCGCGAAAGCAACGCTCATCGACGACGGAAAAAAAAAGGACCTTACCTTCAAATCGGATATCGCGGCGAACACCAAGTTGCTCAGGGACTCAGCGACCGTGAGCCTTGCCCCGGCAGCCGGGTCGATCAGCCCTTTGATTGGCTGCTCGCCTATCGCAGTCGCCACACCCCTCCTGGACAGCCCGTCGCAAAGAAAAAAAAAAAATCAACTACGCACATCCGGGACAGAAAATTGTTGTTTCTCCGAGAGTGTGAAGGAGATGTTAGAAAATGTACCTCAACAGAGTCAAAGCACAGGATGTCCTAAGGAATTGATCTGTAGACTTTTTCAAAACTTTTAATTCAAATTTTTGTACAATTTTTACATATCATAGGGTCATTTATACTCACACACAATAATTATTAATTTTATTAAACAAAAAGTCTCTCTTTCAGAATTACTTATATAGGAAATTGATACGTGATACGAGTAAACATGGAAATATTTTAAAAATGGTAAAATTGTATGTTATAGGTCCAGTGTTAAATTATTTAAATTTATTAAACAGGAAATCTTCTTCAGTCTTGGTCTCATATACATGTTAAACTTTTAATTTTTTCCGCCATTACTTCTATTTAAGTGGTATCAGGCCTCGCCATCTTGCCATTTCAAATATTTTGATACAGCTCACAAAAATGCTCCCATGCTAACATTTTTGGTCCGACTCACGCTGATGAATATCTCATGGGCTTAGCTCATGTGCTTGTACGCCCACGAATGTTTGCGGGCGGGAGGATGAAATGAAGAAGCGAGCACTCACGGTGGAGAGCACGGACAGCGCGGCGACGGCCACGTCGGCCAGCGGGGCGTGGAGGGGCCCCACGCACTGCTGCTGGGCCACCAGCCCCGTCACGCAGCGGTCCACCTTGCTGGTGAGGTAGCGCTTGCTGGCGACCGCCGGCAGCCGCAGCACGCGGTCCAGGGCCGCGCGCACCGCCAGGCCCGGCGGCAGCGCCAGCGGCGCCACAATCGCCGGCCGCCGCTCCAGCCGGAACTCCTGCGCACGCCCGTACTTGGTCTGAAGGAACTCGCACTTCATTTTGCCGCGTAGCGCGCAAGCAAACACAAAGGATTTTTTTTAAAGCTTTGTGGCGATTCTCATAATTTTTTTTTTTTGCACTGCGTAATATAAATTCTTTGACATATATCATACAAGAATTTTTTTTTTTGCATCAACACACAAAACAAAACAAAAACCGTTCTGTACAGAGTCGTCTTCTTAATGGTTGTGTTTAGGGACCGGAAAAATTTGTTGGTTCAGTGACCTCCAGTGTAGACTCCACGATCCACTACATACTCGGGCAAAAGTCGCCTGTTCATCGGCTGCTGACTTGTGAGACGTCTGAACTGGGATACTGTGATTCGATACTTCTTTTGATTGAAGGTCTCTTATTGGCCCAGAATCCTCCAGTTCAACAGTAAACTAATGGCAGAAGCAGCAGAACAGTATAATTATTTGAATGTTAGCTTGTCACAAAATTAATCCGCGAATTTTTCCTTTCTCTTATGTTGCGTGCATAAAATTGATTATATTAACTAACTCCTCTAGGCGGGGTCCGCGCGGAGATGATCGACACACACACATCTGAACTGGAATAACATAACAGCACCTCTTTTGCATACACCGCACGCGAGAAGTTGTCGTATTTCCAGTATCCCTTAAGGAGACTTCGCACGCCGGGACAAGACATTTGGAGCTCGGGGTCTTGAAATTATTCAATACCGCTCGAACCTTCCTGGCGACACCCGCCTGATTCACAGTTTGTTGCCTCTATAACATTCACCGCACACAAAAAATATTTTCAGAGTCCCAGACCACTAGGCGAGGCCTTGATCGCCGGGACAAGACACTTGGGGGCTGGGGGTCTTAAAATTATTCAAAACTGCACGAACACCCTTGCTATCCCAGCCCGATTCACAGTTTGTTGCCTCTATTTTATTCACAGCATACGAAAATTTTTTAGATTTCCAATACCCCTTAGGGAGACTTTGAACGCCGGTAGATTTACCTATTCTCGAGGTATAAACATTTTCAGAGTCCTATAACCCTTGTAGAGACTACGATCTACGAAAACTTTCATAAATGTGTCTGCGATAAATTTTTTTTGTTTTTTTCCACCACTATGCTCGACAACATTGGGAAACTATGTGTTTTGCTATCCTATAAAACACGGTTCGTACCATCTTTTGCAATAAAAATTTACGTAATTTTTTGAAACTTCTTCACTTCACCACCCTCACCACCATCCAGAGTTAGATAACTATTTGTATGTACATCACAAAATCCCTCGAGAAAACAACAATGTTGAATAGTCCATGCACAAAAAATAATTTCAATGGTTAGTTCAAGTCTTACAGATAAACACCTACTGTCCAAAATTATCTCTGGAAATCACTGAAATTCGCAACTCTAACATTTAATTTGATTACTTATTACACTTACTCTACAAGTTCAAAGTAAGGTAGTAAAAATACACTTTTTTAGTTTAAAAGTGAAACACTAAATATGCAAAATGAATTCAAAATACTTTTTATGTATACAACTTCTCATCATGTGGCCTGAAATTCGCCAACTGTACTGCGCAATATGCACAAACGTTGTTTGCCGTCAAGTTGGAAACAAAAGAACATCAAATGCCCAAATTTACCCATTACTTGCAATCAGTCTTTATTAAGGAGTTCTTTAAGGATTCTTAGTGAAATTTAAGAACTTTAAAGGGCTCCCATTCACTTGAAGACAAATTAAGGACTTTTTAAGGATATTAAGGAGGCATACGAACCCCGTATAAGGCACAGTCATAGACGGAATTTACCCTCTCATGAAAAATAAAAATCAAAAAGACTCGAAACTAAAGCAACTGCAACAAAGACTAAACCTTACATACTATATGCAAGACACAATTTATACATTGGCACATGTCTGAACTAAAGGTTCCCTGACAAATCTCTGATTTTTTCTAGAAATTCAAAATTCTCTGAGGATTCCCGGTTCTCCCTGATGCTAGACGACCTGTACATACTATTATTTACTGTGCCTTTAAAATTTTTACAACTTACTTTCTGCGGCATCTTCCCAAGTACCAACTCCAGCTCCAGGTTGACCGGATGAACGACGTCTTTGCGAACGTAACTGCCATCCAGGTAGCTCTTGTCGTCCGTGTCTTCTTCTTCCGAGAGTATTATCTGCAAAAGTAACAATTCAAAGTAACTTCATTCTCGTGACTAAACTAGAAACATGTGGATGAATATTATAAATAAGAAAACAGTGATCAGAGGCGACGAGCGTGCCAACATGCGCGACTAATAGAGGTTATATTTCTATTATGTTGGTAGCTTTTTTTTTTTTTTCGAGACTTAATGAGCGGTTTAGCGGGCAGCTACAACCTGTTAATTTTGTATTACAGTGATGCGCGCGCATCTTAAAATTTCACTCTCATAATTTTTTTCATAACGCGCCTAAACAAGTATAACTTCGAAAAAATTTTCAAGTCGGAGTTTCCTTGAAAGGGTTATGCTGAAGTAAAAACAAATCCCCTCCTAATTTGCTTACGAAACTGCTGGGCGCAACCTTTACTAAAGAGATGGCCTCGTCTCGCATCCCAACTCCCGCAGTAAGGCCGGTATTCCACTGTAAAATATTTTATAAAACATCTTTTATAAAATAGATTTTCCATCTTTTAATAAAATATTTGATGAGTGCTTATTTTATAAAAGTTCTAGGCTGTCAAGTACACAACATAACAGATTGTTGTCAAAGAAGTAGTCAGTAATTGCATAGCATTTGATTGTTTGTAGTGTATTAAGTGTTCATTAAACAGTTAAACTTATTAACCACATTGAATTGTTTAAAGAAAACATTACTATGGATGACAGGCCCCCCACATCATTCTGTGGGCCCCGTTTCTATAGGCCATGATGATAACCCCCCCCCCCCCCCCCTATATTAAAAAGATTTAAAAACATTTTTTTGGTTTCTATGTATATTGTTTTAGTTATATTAATTCTTAACCTTAATCACAATTATTTTTGTAATATTCGTGCTTTTCACTGTACAGCATTTCATTACATTCATACTCAGCAATCAACATTTTTGTCGTTTCCACACTCCAAATGTATTTATTTGTGGGCTTAGTGGACATTTTTTAAAATTTACTACAGTGAATCGATGTAAACAACAAAATTCTTTTATAAAATGTAATGCCAACCTATTACTTTTTATAAAATAAATTTTATAAAATATATAATTTATAAAATATGACCTATTACTAGAGACCGGAAAAATTCGCGTATTCATTTCACGATATGCTAGAATCCAAAAAAAAACAGTACCTTTATATTGCTTCTGTGATTGGCTTACAGTTTATCTGAAGGACTTTAGGCCAATGGGAAACCTTAGACCAAAAAACTATCGGATCGCAAGCGTCCCAGTTGACATGTGTAAGGAGTCAATAGCCAATGAGCAGGTGGCATTTGCTTGAGTGTGTAGGGGGGTTGTGCAGTCAGTCTATCCTAGAGGTCATCGAAAGCGCGAATTTTTTTCCGGTCTCTACCTATTACACTGTATAGAATCTTGGTCAAAGATGTTTTATGAGATATTTCACAGTGGGACACCGGCCCGAGGCGGCGTCCTCCGCACCTTCCCGCAGTCGAGCACCGTGCCGACGAAGTTCACCGGGCAGCGCTCACGGCCGCAGATCCGCCTCAGCAGCGGCACGTCCCCGGGCCGGCAGAGCACGGCGTCGTTCTCCTGGTACTCCGCCCCCCACAGCTCCAGCGTCGAGATGGTGGGGTCGCCCAGCTGGAAGCGGCGGGGCGAACACCACCGCCCCCAAGGGTTCCACGATCTCCTTCAGCACGTTTCCTGCGGGGCACCGGCGCCAACGTTCCACTCGCTCCCTTTCCTTCCGTCCGGACGAGGGGGCGAGACTCTGTGGTCGAGCGGTCGAATCCCCTGTCCCTCTCTCTCCGAGGTGACGCGGGCTACCGTCTGGGCTCAATCGACAAAATGGACTGTATAATCACTAATGATCACAAGCTTCTGCCGTCGCGCACGGTTGACTTACCGAAGCGAGAACCAAACGAGAACGAACTGGCCACGAGACGGCGTGGGAGCTGAAAGCATCATGATTCCAACGCTGCAGGCGGGAAATTCAAATTCAAACATTTACACCCGGCCTGAACAGTTACTCTTAACTCAGTTGGGGTCTGAACATGCAATCTCCCACTATGTAGTGGGAAACATGACGTTTGTTTCAGTGAGGCAATTCCTCGCGGCACACCTGTTTTCCTCACCCACCCACACATTCTGTTAATTCTTCCTTCGTCTCTAAGTAAAACAAACTAGATTTCGGCAAAAACTAACAACTAATTCATTCATTCCAATGATTACAACCAAAGTCAAAATTAAATGTATGGGCAGGATATTGGAATTCATCACGGGGTGAACAAAAATACATATTTTGGAACAATGTTAAGTATCCTCCTCCCAAAAAGGTTTCTTAAATACCTATAATTTATAGTGTACACAAGATAACAGTGTTATTCACAGGAGGAATCAAACTAAAAAAAAATAACTTTCTGCACAGCCTACAGGTGTAGGTAGATTTCAAAGTACATAACTATTTTTCTTCTTTTTGTCCTCCAACCCTTGTTTTTTCAACCCTTTGTAGTTATGGTTAGTCGTATTCAAAATTTATTGAGACAAAATATTTTGGTATTACTTCTACGATTTATAATACATTCTAATGTCTGTGACGTTATCTATATTATGGGACTTACAGCGATTTTCCTGTTTTTTTTAAAAAACCTTCCCCATTTTTACCCATTTGGTCGGATACTGACCATTAACAAACTAGACCAAGATTTTATGTATCAGTTTGGAAGTGATTTGTAAAAATTTAGGACAGTTATCGTACCCAAAAAATTGTGATACACACAGACATACACACACACATATATATACATACACACACATAAAGTTGACAATGTTTTTGGGGTATATAAACCATGAAACTATATAAATATTTTCGGAAAATCGCACCATGCTAACGGCTAAAATACGTAGTATTTCTTTGAAATCTACCTAACAAAAAATTTAATAAAAATTAGAAAAAAATAAGCCCAGTTTATCTTGTCCCGTAAAGTGATGATAAATTTTCAGATGTTCCCGATACGTAAAACTTGAATAATCTATGTCTATCAATCATGTGCGTGTGTGAACAGAGCACCGATGAAAGGTAAGGAAGAAAATGGGTGCACCGCGGGAATACCCCTACCGGCTTTCAGAAATTCCAGCCACTGGTGGGGAGAATCTTATGTCGGTCGGACTACCACCGGGGAACGGAACGTGATTGTCCGAGGGATCTCTCCCCTTTTCATTTGTTAACCCGGCCCTCTCAGCCGGGTAGGGGCCCCCCACGGGAGAGGACACGGAATGTGCCGTGCACCCCGTGGACCGGAGAGGCGGGAACGGGAGGGGATCGCGCGGGAGACCCACCGTTCCCGCCGGCGCCCTGGTCGTGGATGCTGCAGATGGGGTTGCCCGCTCCCAGCTCCAGGCAGGCCCTGATGACCCGGTGCAGCTTCTGCTCCATCTCGGCGTCGCCCCGCTGCACCGCCCCGAAGTCCAGCTCGCTCTTGTTGTCGCCTTGCACCTGCGCACGGGGCCACACCCCCACGTCACACCCGCGCGAGGCAACACAAGGGATCGTCCATTAATCACGTGAGGCTCTAAAAAAAAAGGGAGGGGGGGGGGGGGGCGGATATCCACGAAATATCTCAAGGGGGGAGGGGGTGTACAGAGATATCACGTGTGTATTTATTTTTTCGTGTCATTTCTACTTATAAGCCTTACCTTTATTATTTTTTTATGCCAGTGAGAATAAACACCTGCAAACCTTAATGTGTGTCTGGACATTTTTATCGCTGTGCTTAATTTTTCCAGAATTTAATTAGATTATACCTATATTTAAAGATAAAATTCTGAATTTTTTAAAAATATTTTGTACCAAAAAAATACACGTGATTTATTGGGGGGGGGGGGGGGGGGGGAAAGTCTAAAACCTCACCACAAATCACTAGGGGGGAAGGGGGGTTAAAAATACGCTAAAAAAATCACGTGATTAATGGACGTCCCCCCCCCCCCCCCCCAAAAAAAGGCACTTCAAACAATCTTTCTTTTTTAGAGGTTAAACGAAAAATAAATTGTGTCACATTAAAATTTAAACATGTAATGTGAAAAATAATATCACTGAACAGTGATTGAACATTTATTGAATTGTGTATTTCAATCAACGGCACGATACCGTAAAAAAAAAAAAAAAAAAAAGTTACTGGGAATTGGTTCACGGATGACGGATGTTGTAAATCTAAAAAATGAAAAAAATGAAAGAAAAAAAAGGAAAAAAAAGGGGGGGGGGGGGAGAGAGAGAGAAACATGACAATAAAAAAAACTAAAATTCGAATTTCCTATTAAAAAGGGGGGGTTGTCAAGTCGGTCTAAGGACGATAATTTTACGTGATAATGTCATAAGAAAACATTGATGAAAAATTGCATACTTATTCATTTTCAATTATTAGGTATTTACAGTTTTTTGCAAATTTAATTTAAATAATTTGTTTAAATATAATCACGAACAATTAGTTAAAAAGCCTGCCTTAACCTGTTTGATATTATAGAAGATTTTCTCGCACGGTGGTTGGCCGGTTCTTGCACGCTCGGCTCAGGCGGAACGTGACAATTTTTTGTTTATCGATTTATAAGACGTTATCACGTCAAAAAATTGTATTTATTTTATTTATTATTTTTCACAAGCCCACAAATGGCTGAAGGCTTCAACGGTGGGAAAAACACATACAGACAAGGAAAAACAAACAAAAATGGCCAATCAAATTACGAGGACACTCTCATCTGTTGGTACCAAGAGCAGGCAAGCACTACCTGAAGGTACCACAACACTTTAAATAAATGAATTTAAAAAAAAAAAAAAAAAACCACGACACATCAAACACAAAAATAATATGACCAAATGACAGAATATTTACAACAACAATTTGCAGTAAAACAAAGACAAAGATAGTGCAAACATAGTGCATAGATAGCTAGTAAGAATTGCTACACAATTTTCGAACCTTCGAAAACTACCACCGAATCTAAAATATTTCCAAAACCAGAAATTTTTGCAAACCAAACAATGAGCCGTATGAAATTACGCAACACACAAAATTAGTTAGAACTTAGTTGCTTCCACTTATATTCTCAGAACAACAATTAAAATTTTCAGAGAAGATAATTTTAAATACTTCTTAAATAAAAGTAATGAGATATTTACATTCACAGCTATATTTTATTAATTAAAAAAAAAAAAAAAAAACTGACTGCAAATATTTAAGAAAATTCAGAAAGAAAATACATGATTACAAAATTTTTTTATAAAGAACTTAGCAAAACCACCAGAAATCATACTTAACTTACATTAAAGTCATTTCCCACTGTTAAATATTGTTTAGGGATTATTTTCTCGCAATTCTTGAGTCACACTTTTTTGCAAGGCTCTACGTATAGCTCGAGTATAACACACAGGGGAGTAGCTGGGGAGAGTTAAAGCCCGTCTACAATAGCAATGTCCTAAACTGTGTCCGAAGGACACTCGTCGCTGATTGGTCCACGTGACCCTCTGACGTCATGCGTCAATTGGGCGAAGGTCCGAACCTACCTGGTCCGAAGACATTCGTCAATTTGAATTTTTTTTGTCCCCTCCTGTGTACTTCGGACACAGAAAAAAGAACAGAACACTCACGATATTTGAATTTCCGGTTCCCGTTTGAAAACATGGTGTTTGTTTTTGTTATTGAAGGAAATGGAAGGTGTTGTTAGTCACTTATAACTTATATAACTTTCATAAGTTCAATCTCAAACTACAAAGCATCAAAACAATAAACAAAAACATTTGGTTTGGCACATTTACTGCGCTCTGGTGACAACTTTAGAAATCAATACATTCGGACATCGGACATCGCAATTGTGGACAGAGCAGTTTTCGGTGAGACAATGTGACGTCACTCACATTCGAATAAGGACACAGACCACGCACAGGTTCGGACTATTGTAGACGGGCTCTTATTGGGACGTATCCCCCAACAAAAATTACATTGAATGAAAAATATTTACACCTGTGATGGGACGATAAAAGTACTAATCAATAAATAATCTTAACTACCTTATTCACCTAAAAACAAGACAAACCTGAATGTAAGACGAGTCCCAATTATGCAAATAAAGGTTCCAAGACCAATTATTAAGTCACCTTATTCCTTTCTTGCTTAGTAGAAACCACTGGACAGAATCGAAACAAAATCAAAATTTTTATATATATATATATATATATATATATATATATATATATATATATATATATATATATATATATATATATATATATATATATATTATTTTGCACAAATCACTGTGAAAATTAAAAATGATTAACTAATACTTAATGCAGTTAGTAATACTTATATTCAATATATATTAAAAAAAAAATTAAAATAGACAATATGTATATTTAAACAATATTTTCAACCTAATTTTTTAAAAATATTTTTCTTTCGGTTTCCAGACTACTCTAAATTTTTTGGGTGGTGTCTCAATGAAAAACATTTTGTCTTATTTTTCAGGTGAATAATGAATAAAGTATTCTTCAGACAGGCAAGCATAAATTTCACACGGCATTTAGGGATGAATCGCCACACCCGCGACAGTTATCACTCGAAACAAAATAACCGAAACAGTTCCTACCTCCACAGAACTAGCTGCCCCTCCTCCGACCCCGATCCGGTACACCGGACCTCCCAGCTTCACGACCTGCATGCCTTCGAACAGAGACACACACACAACCCTTGGATTCCGACGAGCCTTCGAGACCAGTACAGCACGTCAAGCGTTTGATTTTGCACTTGGTAACTACAGTTTGTGCTAGCGCTCATGCTCAGCGTTCACAACTGAAGATATAGCTAAACACGAACTAGTATTTAACACACACACACACACACACACACACACACAAAAAAAAAACCCACACAGCAATTCCTAAACTGAACCTTATACACCATCTCATTAAATAAAATTTTCATTTATTACACCTTAACGACTTTTTTTTCTTAAGTGAATACGAAGAAAATTTTTATATCTGTAAGCCTTTTATGTTGAATTAATTCAAGTGTTTTAATGCTGATATTTTTTTACTTCATAGTTTTTTTTTTCAGCTTTACAGGAAATAACATTGTGTTTCGGTAGTTTATTTTTTGTGTGTCAAATATGGGAAAAAAAATTGGGGTCATCAGTTTTGCCAGCTAAATTGACCCTCCTATCATTTTGAAAATAAATAGGAGATTTTTAATTCCACCTCGGGTGAAACAGCGTTCACTCCAGAAGTTTTTTTTTCCTTCAGCTTTACAGGAAATAACATCGTGAGTCTGTAGTTTATTTTTTGTGAGTCAACTATGAAAAAAAAAAAAAAAAATTGCGCGTCATCTGGTGATCCGGTACGTCTGGTACTTTTCCAGGTCCCCCGACTACCAGACTACCAGACTACCAGACGGTATCTCCCACGATCACCAGACGCAAAATTGCAGAGCAAATACACCTGTAAGATGGTGCTTGGCAGCAAACACCCGTTCATCGTGGAACATAAAGATAAAACATTTCAATACAGAACTAAATACTAAAACTAAATCCGTTGTCGATGATTTGCGGAGTTCTGCTGGAGAAACACACAAGCGGGGCCTATAATTTCCATGTACGTACTAATCCCGAACTGCGCCTAAAGCTGCAGATTTATAACTTGGGCTGTGCAGAACGCTTCCAACTGTAATTAATAGAGTTTTTCCGCCTTGGCTAATAATTAAAGGTTTCTACTAGTGACGGATCTAGGTAATTCCAATATTCTCGAATCCCAATCTTAAATTTTAATCCCAAAGAGTATTTAAAATATAAACCTTGAATTACAATCTATGGCTCAAGGGAAGGGGGGGGGGATGTTCTAGTACTTAACCCTTTAAATAATATATTCATGAACTACATAAGTTTTCAGAATCAATACATATTGTAATTTTATTTATATAGTCACATGTTAAAAGTACAATATCTTGGAGAATGGTAACATGATAGGAATGAAGAAAAAAAAATAAGTGAACTAGCCAACTTTAGAATCAGTGTTGTATTTTATAATTTACATTATTTCCTCTAATTTTTTGACGTGAAAACGTCTAATAAATCGATGAACGCCGGCTGCACGCATGAAAAAGTGTCCCGTAACGCACATTGTCCCGTTACGCTGTGTTCCGTTACGGTCATTGTACGCTTGCGCCGCATCTATATCTCTTCCACTCGATTGGAACAACCATCGATTTGACTTTTTCGAGGCACATTAAACTTGAAACACTCCCATTCGTTTCCTACTTTTCCTATCATCGTCCTATCCTTAACAGAATAACACAGATTGGAAGAAGTTAAATAGCAAACATGTATAAAAGTTATAGTTAAAATAATCTGTTTGTTAAAGTAATAAACATATTTGAATTAAAGAGTGCAAACAAAAGTAAATTTATCAATTAAATTGTAGATTTCATTTAAAAATAGTGATAATTCAATAAAAATGATTCAATTTTATTCATAAAAGTATGCAATCATTTCATCAACGTTTTGTTATGACGTCACGTTAAACTATCGTCCGTAAATCGACTTTACAGACAACCAATTTTTTTTAATGCTTCCCGAATTTAGAATTCTTCAAATACTAAGGATTTTAGGGTATTTGAGGATTCTAGGATTTATTTGGCCCAGTCATTCTTTTTTCTTTTTGCTTAGTTGGCTTAATTTCTTAAAATAGATGCTCAAGTACTTAAATTCCTCGGGCATTCCAGACCACTGGATGCCGAACCATATGAAGTCTACTGTACGAAAATATATAAAATTAGTAGATACATATTACTTTCTATAAATAATAAACTAAAAAATAAATGTAATAAAAAATATATATATAAGAAAATAATTGAATAAAAATACAATGTAATATATTATTATGTTTATAAAGTTAATAGATATATATATATAATAGTAGATAAATATACAAAATTAGTAGTAAAAATATACAGTTTGTGTGTATCTCTCTCTCTCTCTCTCTCTGTGTGTCTCTCTCTCTCTCTCTGTGTCTCTCTCTCCATCTCTCTTTGTCCGTCTCCGTCTCTCTCTCTCCGTCTTTCTGTCTCTCTCTCCGCCTTTCTGTCTCTCTCTCCGCCTTTCTGTCTCTCTCTCCGTCTTTCTGTCTCTCTGTGTCTCAGTCTCTCTCTCTCTCTATAAGTAGATTGGTACATACAGTAAATTTCAGCTGAAAGAGTTGGCGGCCCTGTACCTTTCTCGGGCGCCATCTTGTCCACCATGCCGGCGTCCAGGCAGCCCACGCCGCCGCTGAACATGACGGGCTTGACCCACTCGCGGCGCTCGCCCGACGCGTCGGCCAGGCCGAAGGAGCGTGCGAAGCCGCACACCACGGGCTCCCCGAACTTGTTGCCGTAGTCCGACGCCCCGTTGCTGGCCTCCACCAGGATCTCCAGCGGCGGGGCGAAGTTGGCGGGGTACGGGGCGGGCTGCTCCCATGGCAGGTCGTAGCCTGCGGCGAGGGAACACGTCACAACAAACTGTTACGCTGTGCGTGCGGCCCGGCTAGGCACACGGAGAAACCTAACAAAAAAAAAAAAAAAAAAAAGACAAACAACGTTCCTCGGGAATTTTTTCATTACGACGGTTGCTTCCGACGTCATTTGGAAAATAAAAAGAGTTTATTAAATTATTTTCGTTTATTTATTTCCAATATAAAAATTTAAAAAAAAATGTTCCCCCCCCCCCCCCTCATCATTACCATGGCCCCAGTACACAAATTCACAAATGAATATCAAAATTAATTAATTATTATGAACTGGAGTTAAACCCACGAATTAATAATTATTAAGTATCTCAAGGAAATAAGTGTTTTTAAGGCTTTCCATGAAATTTAACCAAAGTAATTAATAACAATATTTTCTTAACAGCTCTGCACCATTTATCCTTATCTACATATTAAATAATTATTATCCTTCATATCAAAGTTATTCTTAATCAATATTCTTATGACAAAAAAAAATGTATGAAACAAATCCTCATTGTGCAATGCTACAAAACAACAACAAATTTTCAGAGAAGATAATTATTTAATACTTCTACGAGATACACAAAGACTGTTATCGGCAATAAAAATATTTTGTGCCATAGGTATAGTTGTAGCTACCGAGTTGGTAGCACTGCTTTAGTTTAGAGAGTTGGGAAATGGAGGAAAAGGTGTGTGGAAGAAATGACTGTTATTATGTGAATAAAAGGATATGGTTAACAGCATCACTGCGTTTTGTTTTTTTTGTAATACTGACAACAAAGACAACATCAAAAACATAAAAATAATACAACCTAAAGACAGAATAGTTACGACAATAATTTCCAGTAAAACAAAGAAGAAAAAAGATAGTGCAAGCATAGTGCGTAGATAGCTGGTAAGAGTTAGTATGCAATTCTCGGACCTTCGAAAACTACCGCCAAATCTGAAATATTTCTTAATACTTGAACATTTTTGCAAACCAAACAATGAGCCGTATGAAATTATGTAATAAACGAAATCGGTGAAAACTTAGTTGATTCCGCTGACATTCTCCGAACAACAACAAATTTTCAGAGAAGATAATTTTTAGTACTTCTTATTGAGATACACAAAGACAACATCAAACACAAAAATAATACAACCTAAAGACAGAATAGTTACGACAATAATTTCCAGTAAAACAAAGAAGAAAAAAGATAGTGCAAACACAGTGCGCAGATAGCTGGCAAGAGTCAGTATGCAATTCTCGGACCTTCGGAAACTACTGCAAAATCTAAAATATTTCGAATACTTGAACATTTTTTGCAAACCAAACGACGAGCCGTATGAAATTATGTAATAAACGAAATCTGTGAAAAATTGGTTGATTCCGCTGACATTCTCCGAACAACAACATATTTTGAGAAAATATAATTTTAATACTTCTTAAATAAAAGAAATGAGATACTTACATTCACAGCTATGTTTTACTAACTAAAAAAAAAAAAAACTGATTGCAGATATTTAAGAACATTCAGAAAATACATGATTACAAAAAAAAATTATAAAGAACTTAGCAAAAACACCAGAAATCATACTTAACTTGCATTCTAAGTCATTTCCCACCTTTTAATTGTGTCTCATTGGCGCAAAAGTCAATAGTTTATCTCCAAAAAGCTTCGACTGAGCGACCCAACCACAGATGTACGTGTTACGTATATGTTTAATTTGATTTCACACAAAAATTGGCTATTTGTCTCCCGTTGAAGCTTGAAACATGAAAAGTCTAAGATTCACAGATCCTCAGTCACATGCAGTTTTAATGTACGTGAATAAATTATGTTACTGTACCAGGTTCGTTATACAGAAATGGAAATGGTGGAAAAATTGTTGTTAATTGAAGTAATATTGAACCATACGTTCAATTTAATTTTTTAAACCATTTTTGAGGTAAAGTAATATTGCTTAGGATTTTTACTAAGTATAAATTTAAAAAAAATATTAAAAAAGTTCACAAAACAAAAAAAAAAATTTTTTTACTTCACACAATTCAGTATTTTTCAAAATTAAGTTTTATAACAGCCATGCTGAAAACAAGATCACTTGCCTCTCACCAAGGCAATTTGAATTTGATTCCCCAGCGAGGTCAAAAACCAGGATATTTCACAACAAGTGTGTCTACCCATATCTACAATAAAAATTTCCCTGACAACTTTTTGTTTTATTAATAATTTACTAGGCTTCTGCAAAAACTGTTTTTTTTTTTTATTATTCAAATTGAATTTTGAATCATATATCAAATAGTTTTCGAATCAAATTTTAACATACAGGTGACATTTTTTTCTCCACACTGCACAGAAGTCCAAGAAATATTGATCCGAAATACAGTAAAATAAAAAGGTGTAGAATAAAGGAAATATAAAGAAATAAAAAACGGCAAAGCATTTTCTCAAACCACGAACTCTGAAGTTAGAAAGTTGTTTTGTTGATAGATCATATATAATCAAATATGATTATATACATTAAATAGATTATTATTGATAATTTTTATTATAATTACAAATTATTTGTTACAAATAAAAAAAAATGTGTGAATAATGTTGCAGTACAAAGCTACATTTCTCAATAAATCTACTTAGCCTCACACATGACATTTTTTTTCAATAATTTTTTTTTGTGAATGAGTCCCACAAGGTGAAATCCTTTCTATATATTGGTAACAGATAATTAAAATATATATATATATATATATATATATATATATATATTAAATTTTAAATGTCGAATTGAACTAAACTATTCATATATATCAAATTATTCACGAATATTGAACATTTTTCGAATATCCGCACACACCTATAATTTACCTATTTTGTGATTGAAATAAATAATAAAAAAAAAAAAAAAAACAGACTCCTCCATTCCCATAGCTGGCATAAAATTAAATAACAAAGATTGAAAATTCAAACAGAATCTGGCATTTGCCATTTTATAGATTGTATGACCAAGCACTAAAACCCCATCTGAAAAAAAAAAATCTTTCACAGTCTGGGTGACAACATACTTGAGCATGAGATTTCCCCCTCAAATTAATATATTTACCTGAATATAAAGTGATGGTTTTTACCAAAAGTGCTGTTAAAGATGAAAAACATATGTGGACTGTATCGAGATGGTTTTAACCGACGATGGAACATAAATTACACGGTAGCATCAGCCCGCACCATTGCGACCTGCCGCCATCATGCCGACGAAAACAAAGACTGTTTTTTATTTTTGTTTCTCGCTGCAGGGATGCCACTCTCACGGTTTATGGACGCCAACCCCTTGCAGTGTTCCAACATGGTGCCAACTGTAAAAAAGCTGGGGCGCGGGTGATTTAAAACTGTGCCTACCACTCGGCCCGGTACAAGTGGCCACAAAAAGTCAACTCACAACACAGTTCTATATACAAGAGTTCACGCTAAGTACCAAACAACTGCTAAACCTGAAAGCAAGAGATGCTCATAATTCCATAATTTACAGCCGGGGGGGGGGGGGGGGGGGGGGGGGGGAAATAGCTTATTTGAAAAGAAAAAATAAATAAATAAAACCACATGCTCTGCCTCGTAGCTGCGTCACTAAAGCCCCTTAAAACCACCAGTAATTACTGCCTTCCGAACCCTCCGCTTAGTTCAAGTGAGTCTCGGGATATTTGACACCCCCCCATCACAAATTTTTTTTTTCGTCACGAGAAAGTCGCTGGGAAAGTGTCGGGGGAAATAATTTTTCGGACAGATTTGCATGGACAGTTATTGATCCCCGGGGGCGGCTCTGGACCAGCCGGGGACGCGATGTGACGAGGCACCGCCACGCACCTGGGATGAAGAGGTTCCCCACGCAGTAGCCGGCCGTGCCCGCGATGTAGTGGCCTCCCCGGCCGACCGCGTGAACGTCCCGGAGACGCCCGCCGGTTCCGGTCGTGGCCCCACTGGGGAACAACAGCGACAAGTGAACCGAGGGCGCTCCTCATTCATGGATAAAGTGAGAAGAGTCTTTCAATACTCGCCAGTAAGGGATCGTCCATTAATCACGTGTGAGGCTCGAAAAGGCGGGGGGGGGGGGGGGTCGGGAAAAAATAACGAAATATCACAAGGGGTGGAGGGGGGGGGGGGTGTAGAGAGATATCACGTGTATTTATTCTTTTCGCCCGATTTGTGCTAAACCGAAAAGCGATGCGTGACCTTGACTCGCCGTAGCCAGGCAACAATATCCCCGCCTGGCTCGGCTTGCCAGTCGCTAGTAAGACTGTGATTTTGGCGCCGAATACATGCCGTAAATCACCTTATAAGCCTTTCCTTTATTATTTTTATGCTAGTGAGAATAAACCTGCAACCTTAAAGTGTGTCTGGACATTATTATCACTGTGCTTAATATTCCAGAATTAAATTAGATTATACGTATATTTAAAGATAATATTCTGAAATTTTTAAAAAATATTTTGTACCAAAAAAAATACACGTTATTTATTGGGGGGGGGGGGGGGGGGGGGGGGTAAGTCTAAAACCTCACCACAAATCACTAGGGGGTAGGGGGGTTAAAAATTTGCTAAAAAAACATCACGTGATTAATGGACGACCCCTAATGTGTAACATCTAATCTCGGTAACAAGCAAATACTTCTTATGAGATACACAAAGACAACATCAAACACAAAAATAATACTATAACCTAAAGACAGAATAGTTACGACAATAACTTTCAGTAAAACAAAGATAAATACAGTACGAAGAAAAACACAAATATGCTTGGTAACCTTTCTAAGTTGTTAGTGTTGAATTTTTTTAATTTTATACATTTTCTCCTATATTTATCTTGAAATCCTTTTCTTCAAATCTCAAATGCTCAATTTAAATTATAATAATACAAATACCGTATTGGCCCGAATATAAGGCGACCCCGAATATAAGGCGACCTGCAGTTTCAGGAGGCCAAACAAATGTAAAAATAATTTTTGGTATAAATTAATGTGAAAATTCATTAGACATACATTTTGTGTTGATAAATTGTTTTTGCATTTATGTATAACAATTAATTTATATTTATCACATTACTTATTTAAAATAAGTTTGAATGGCCTACCCTAAAAGTCAAAAGAAAACAATTAGAAAATATTTACATTTTTAAGTATTACACTAGAAATCTTTTCGTATGTTTACTCTAATGAAGCTGCATAATTGTCATCTTCAGAGCTGTTTATTTGTCTAGGGCTCGTTCCCCGCCGTTCCACCAATGTGTGATTGTTCATTTTTCACAGTTTACTGTATCTACGAATTTAAAATTTTTACAATGGCTATTAATCCCTCTTAAAATACAGCATTTAACTTTCCGTTTGACTTAAGCTACATATTACCACAGAACAAGGCGTATTACTATTTAGTAGTGTGTTAAACGTAAAAAAAGCAAACAAAGAATGCATCTTGCCGGAACAAAACAAGTGGCTAGCTGACATGATGAAGCATACGGCCAAGAATAACTTCGGTTACGTGACCGCGTATATTTGTCCATATTACTCTCTGACAGAGAGAGTCTGTTCTATGAATTTGAAAGAATAATCTATTATAATTATGAAAGGTTTTTTACATAAATAAAGAGTGGATTATTAAAATAGCTTTTGAAGCAACGTACCAAATTCCTATTAATATGGCGTCTTCGTGCGTGTTCGGCAATGTTCGTTTTACAACAAAGAAATATTGTGGAAAGACAGTTGGCAGCCGTGAATTTCCAAACATTACATCCGAAATGTTTGTAAACGTAAACAATCGTTCTGAAAATAACTGTGATGTTTTAGTACAAATATTTCCGTTAAAAATCTGAAGAAAAATTACCGTAAATGTTAACACGCGATTGTACACAAAGTACAAATATGAATTGTGAAATAAAAGGTTGCCATTTTGAGATGCTTCAACATTCACGTTTTTACTCAAGAACAAATATTTTAATTTTCAACTTCAAACAATTGTCAATTACTGCAATATTAGGTGGATTTATGGTTTTTCCCCGTGTGAGGTAACAAAGTTTTAGTTAATATAAAAAATTGTGAACGTTTTGTTAAACAATGTTTCTACTGTAGCTTTCAGCTTGGAACTAATGTTTGCGGTTCTGACGTCTTGGGTGCGAAAATAAGGCGACTTCCAATTTTTGCATCTCTCGTTTATGTAAAAATGGTCGCCTTATATTCGGACCAATACGGTAAGACAGTTAATACTTCGTCCAACCATTCATACAAGTCAACAATTGAATGACTAATGAATATGCTACCTTTGCAAATACAAATCCCTGACAAAAAAAAATTTAACATAGAATTCTTCAAAATAATGTGGAGCATGATAAATATACACAAAATGTGTCTTCAACTCAATTAATGAATTCAAATCACACATAGCTTCCGCACCCAGTGATAGAATTTGCATGCCACAGCAGTTTTTCTCGACCATCAAATCATTCCATTTGCAGACCGAAATTTTAAACTAATTAATGAAACCAATCCGATAAAAGCGAAAAAGACTTGAAAAAAAAATACATATACTAAACCCCAGGTTTAGACCTGAATTTCGACAAGGAATGTTATTAAAATACTGCCCATTTATTTCAAATTCACTGAAGAGTTAATACTATAAAGTTTTCCTTAGTCTTTGTGAATTTTGATTCAAACCATTCACTACAGACGGCAGCGTCGTGGTTTTTACACAATTCCATTCCTTGAGTTCGGTTGCATTCACAAAATTACTCACACCAAACGCCGTATACCGAGAGCTAAGATGTTACACATAATAAGAAAGCATTTATTTAGCACATTTTTTTTTCTTTCGTTCTAAATTGAAATTAACATTTACAAATAGACTTACTCAAAACTTACAAAAGTATAATATACACTTCTTATCAACTGAACTAATATTTCAATCAGGTCAATCTACAAAAAAAATTACTGATTCCAGTTTCAATTCTCCTATTTGGGATGCAATTCTTTGATTTCAAATCCTATTCCATCAGATTCCATACTCTTTATGATAATGCTTGTCAAAATCCTCCAGTTTTACATATTCAAATAAAAAAAAAGTCTGTTATTTACAAACATAATTACAAATGATGATTACTGATGATTACATTTGCAAACAAATACTGGATGGCTTAAAGTCTAGCAATACTACTGTGGATGGTGGGCCTATAACTTCTGAGAATCCAGAGTGTTACTAAAACTAAAGAACCAATTTAAAGAAATTCAATTTCAAGCACAATTACATTGATCAACTGCTTCAACAATTCGTGGTAAGACTCTTCAAATATGTACATTAAACAATACTGCTACATATAATGATGAAAGATAAACAAATGTCTGCAACTAAAACATTTAATAATAAAAAAAAAATGCAATGTTATAAGCCCAAAATCGTTATAGATGTACATTTTCTTGTCATGTTTCTCTATAGGCATTTACCCATGACTGTATGGTATCAGTTATAACCTGCTTTTATTTACTTTACTTTGAAAAAAATCATAGTTATAAACTAAATATGTAATTGGTTTTTACTTTGTACATTACATTTTAGATTTCCAATTAAAAACCTAAACTAAAGATTTATTAAAGGATAGGAATTGTAGATTTTAACAGCTACAATGAATTCGGCTTACAGCTCGAAACACAGATCCTATCGATTCATTTCATGGCTGGACAAACAAGCTTTATAAACCTGTTGAAACCAAGAGGGATAGCTCAACAGGTATTACAATTCTCAAGCGTAATTACTGCTTTAAAAATTAAAAAAAAAAAAAAAAAAAAAAAAAAAAAAAAAAAAAAGCCATTACTCATGTCACTAGCAAAAATTGTAAATTAAAAAAAAATGTGTCTTGGCTATGCTATAATGGTTAGCTAAAATTTTTATATAACCCTTAATTTATTTATAAGTTGAAAAATTATGCTCACAAATTGCTGGTCACGCGATAAAACTTTTACTTGTATTCCAAAGAACATGGGTTCAAACCCTTATTTGGACACCCAGATTTCTGTTTTCTTTTTAGGAAAATATGTAGATGGTTCCTCTCTCTAAGCCATGATCAATTCTTCCTGGGTTTTCATTTCTACTGACCTTAAAGAGATAAGACTTAAAACTAAAACCAAACATATAACACTTTTGGCCCTTTAGTTTGCAGACCAATTAATGGCTAAGTAACTATTATGTCATCTGTAGGGACAGATTATTTCGTAAAAAAAAAAAAAAATTAATTTTTTTTGTATCAAGATAATTATGAAAACACCACTGCATCTTCCTCAAACTTTAGGCATTAGGATTGTGTTTATTAGTACCTATGTATGTAGTTATTTCGAGATAACTCACAAATTTTCAACAGTAGAATAACCATATAGCCAAGACTTGCAGATCAAAGGCAACAAGAAAAGATACACTGCTAATACTAACAAACTTTCCTTAAATTCTAAAAAACAGTCCAAATCTTCCGCATAACACAACGGTCCCACGTGAAATGATCAGTTTTGTTTTCAAGTTTCTCCAGACAGTGAGTGTTAACGAATATTAGGTTGTAACGAGGTATGAAATCTTGGGGTGAAAATTATAGGGACACAAATCCGAGCAGGGACGGAACAGCCCCTTCAAGTGGCCCACCTAGTCAGGGGTGTACTTTTGTGTTTTCGAGGCAGGATGATACGCACGACACTCATTGGTGCTTCCAGAACTGTATCTCGTGTAATTGCAAGGCTATGAACTGTTACACGGTGTTCTCACTGTACATAGAACAACTACAAGATCCAAAGGGTAATCATTACATTATATGGCGGAGATATAACGATAAAGGTGTAATGCAAGGCTTTTGAGTGTTTTCAAAAATCCGTACCGGGAATTTCATGTCAAATAATTATTCTTAAACACAGGTGTTTTAGCCATTTTTCAATAATATAAAACACTGTTAACAAATAAAATACGAAAACAGAACTACCCATCCGTCCTCAGCGAATGCTTAAAAATCTTTACCAATCAGATATCCTGAGCCATGGGCGTCGCAAAGATATATTTTTTGGGGGGGACTTCAATTGATTTAGTGTTGAGGAATATCCATCCCCTGGAAAGAAGCGGGGTCCTCCCCCGGGAAAACTTGGGGTTTGAAGGTGCAAAAAGGTGGTTTTTAGGCATTTTTCTTTCCTAGATATTTTAATTATAGTTGGTTGCAATATATAATTTATTTTTTATAAAAAAATATTTTCAGAGAACAAATTTGTAAAAACACAGTTAACATATCTGTATTCAGTAGGGGTGAGCCGATCACCACATTTGCCGATCATGCCGATGCCAGAAATGTGGTACCGATCATGCAGATTTTTTTGACCGATTAGTGCTTTTTTAAGTTGGTTGTAAAATATGCTCCAAATTACTTGAAAAGTATTGCATAAAGATACAAACGTGATCACTGTTGGTAAAAAATATATATGCACGGTGTGTGTGTGTGTGTGTGTCTATATATATATATATATATATATATATATATATATATATATGCGCGCACAATATATTTCACAGCCATGAAATGACATTAAATGTCTAGACAAATTTGTGGTGTTGAAGCCACGTGTCGAATTTCCACCACGTGAAATTTTGGCTTTGCAAAGGTTGTGTCTTGCTTTCCCCTTATCACCTACAACAACGGTAAAATATTTCCAAACATAGCTGCTTTTCTTTGACATTTACAATGAAAATGCAATATTTAACTGGAAAATATAAACTCAATTTTTAACTCTGACTTTCACAACATTAACAAAATGACTAAACGAAAAATGTGATGAAAATACTGTTGAAAACACGCCAGACAGTCGAGGTCAACTATTGTGAAAGTGGTAAATAAAATTTTCAGATTTCGTCATTAAAAATTAGCAAAAGCGGTGTTAAAATACACTTAAAAACACAAAAGCGGTGCTAAAAACTTGAGGGAAAAAAAGTGTGTGTGTTACTGTAAATATATCTGAAATTATTTAAGTTAAATAATTTTACCTAATCATTACTGAATACCCTAAACAAATAGGTTACATATATTTATATGACAAACTTTTGATTTAGACACTGATTATTAGTTTGATCCCATAAACTAATCTGGAAAACTATTAATCCCTTTAACAAAATCTATAACACACTGTTGACCAACTAATCATCATTGTCACGCCATTCGAAAATGAATGTTTGTTTATATTTTTCCGCTTTTTGGCGCGATTTAAAATGCTTTCTGCTTGATATTACGACGCTGTTCCAACTATATGCCAGCGCCCCCGGCTGGCGTGGTATGGCCACTCACGTAAGGCTGTTCCAAACACCGTTTGCCCAATCATCTGCTTGCTTTTGTATTTATCCGGTGTCGCTGTTCCAAGCTGACGTTAATGCCCCGAGCGGTGTGCGTAGGCTTTAAAACTTCGCCTGTTTGACTTATCTATCCAAACATTATGCCGGAAAGGAAAATAAACGCCGTAGTTTTTCGTATTTTTACAGTATATTTTTGGGTTTAACAAAATAACGTGAGCGTGTGTAAGCTTTTGTTTGCTTTAGAGCATTTAAGATTAATGTTCAGTGGCGGCCATGTTGCGGTGTTTGTTTACCAGTGACGAGACAAGTCTTTTTTTTTTACCCAGTATTTAAATTTCGCGTAAAAACACTGTGATTTCACGTTTTAATTAAAAACGCTGTGTTATGGTGATTTCGTGTAAATACTGTATTTTACGGTGATTTCGCGTTTATCGTCGTTTAATCGCAATCGCGAAAAGAACAGGCTCCTATAGCATGAATTATTAAATGGTTTGGTGTGCTTTTGTTTACTTTTTTTTAACAAACGTACTTTTCATGAATATGTTTATTTTTTAAGAATAACTTTACTTAATTTTTTCTGCAGAAAAGATTAAAACACGTATGTAACGTAAATGTTACTTAAAAACGTCAGGCAACAGTTCTGAAGCAAAACAATATGTCGGCGCTTTTGTGTTACCTACGTAAAGAGATTTTTTTTTGTCTTCAGAAAGCGGTAATCGGCAAAAAGGATCGGCATGCATGAAGCCGATCATGCAAATGACAAAATGACCATAATCGGCCGATCTTAATAATCGGCAATCGGCATCGGCTCACCCCTAGTATTCGGTATCGGACCAGATTTTGATTTTACACGAAGATCGAATTAAAAAAGTGCTCTCACTTTACCACGACTGGACTAAATGCACCATGCGCAACATATGGGTTATATCTAGGGGCCTGTTCTTTTCGCGATCGCGATTAAACGACGATAAACGCGAAATCACCGTTAAAAACAGTTTTTACGCGAAATCGCCATAAAACAGCGTTTTTACACAAAATTTTGTATTAAAACGCGAAATCGCAGTGTTTTTACGCGAAATTTAAATACTGGTTAAAGACTTGTCTCGTCAATGGTAAACAAACACCGCAACATGGCCGCCAAACATTAATCATAAATGAACTAAAGCAAACAAGGCTTACACACGCTCACATTATAATGTTAAACCCAAAAATATACTGTAAAAATACGCAAAACTACGGCATTTATTTTCCTTTCCGGCATAATGTTTGGATAGATAAGACAAACAGGCGAAGTTTTAAAGCGTACACACACCGCTCGGGGCACTGACGTCAGCTTAGAACAGCGACACCGGTTAAATACAAAAGCAAGCAGATGATTGGGCGAACGGTGTTTGGAACAGCCTTACGTGAGTGGTCATACCACGTCAGCCGGGGGCGCTGGCATATAGTTGGAACAGCGTCGTAGTATCAAGCAGATTATCGGGTGAACCAGGCACAAGCATTTTAAATCGCGCCAAAAAGCGGAAAAATGTAAACAAACATTAATTTTCGAATGGTGTGACGATGATGATTAGTTGGCCAACAGTTTTTATAGATTTTGTTGGGTCGTTACCACAACGCGGAAATACTATAACGCTGAATGTCAAAATTGACCACAAAGCTGAAATACCATAACGCCGAATGTCAAAATTGACCACAACGCCGAAATAACAACTGAATGAATTTGTGTGCGTTTCTAATGTACCTTAACGCCGAAATACCACAATCAAATCTTTCCTTACCTTACCTTACCTTACCTTACCTTACCTTACCTTACCTAACCTAACCTAACCTAATCTATCCTAACCTAACCCAACCTTTTTGGCAGCCCTGTAATGACATTTTTCGGCGTTGTGGTACACAGCAGTTTTCTAGCTGTAGTCGTTGTGATCAATTTTGGCATTTCGGAGTTGTGATGCGTCCTCGATTTTGTTAAAGGAATTAATAGTTTTCCCGATTAGTTTATGGGAACAAACTAATAATCAGTGTGTAAATCAAAAGTATTGTTATATAAATATATGTAACCTATTTGTTTAGGGTATTCAGTAATGAGTAGGTTCAAGTAAATTTATTTAACTTAAATAATTTCAGATATATTTACGGTAACACACACACTTTTTTTTTTTTTTTTAAGCACCGCTTTTGTGTTTTTAAGTGAATTTTAGCACCGCTTTTGTGTTTTAAAAGTGAATTTTAACACCGCTTTTGGTAATTTTTAATGACGAAATCTGAAAATTTTATTTACCACTTTCAGGGGGCCCTAGTTATATCACAGAAATCATATTTTTAATATAACCTACGAAACTAAATATATTATTGGAGGGGACGAAATTGAAGACTTTTATTATTGGGGGACGGGGGACGGACGTGTCCCCCCCCCCCCCCCCTCCCGGTTGCGACGCCCATGCCTGAGCAGTCTCTAAATTGCATGGTATTTTTTTTTCCCTGAAGTTCTCCACACCGTCTGCGCCCCTCGGCGTCTCACCTGAAAGGCGCGACGCCGGTCGGGAAGTTGTGCGTCTCGGCCGTGAAGACGAGGTGCTGCTTGCCTTCGACCACCGAGAACTCGCTGCACTTCCCCGCCGCGGCCGGCCGGAACACAGGAACTACGAAACCTTCGATGGCACTGAAACGATGCACCAGCGATCAAACACACTTCCGGTCCACGCAGGAGCACTCACGAATGATCAATTAAAAAACTGTAAAAAAAAGTGGGCGTGTGTACTGTTGTGTATATGTTACAGTTGGTATGTGTGTTTATAGTATTGTAAAGTTGATGTTGTATATGTTACAGTTGGTATGTGTGTTTATAGTATTGTAAAGTTGATGTTGTATATGTTACAGTTGGTATGTGTGTTTTTAGTATTGTAAAGTTGATGTTGTATATGTTACAGTTGGTATGTGTGTTTTTAGTATTGTAAAGTTGGTGTTGTATATGTTACAGTTGGTATGTGTGTTTTTAGTATTGTAAAGTTGATGTTGTACATGTTACAGTTGGTATGTGTGTTTTTAGTATTGAAAAGTTGGTATAATTTCAGTGTTGTGAATTTGTTGTCTCGTAAAAGAATGGCCTGCTGGGCGTTCAGTTATATGTATTGTGATGTTGAAGCAGTAAAGTTATGGAAACGTCCACTGTCTTAGTTCATTACAGTCACAACATGTACTTATGTACCTACGTGCGTTAGAAGTTATACTTACTCCGCTTAGTAAAAAAAAAAAACTAACTTTAATTTTGCATACCAATAATTAATACGAATAAAATATTAAAAAGACTGGAGTGATGTAACAAATATGGTTGGTAAAGTATAAATTCATTCAAACTAAAAATTTGAAGTAAATACTCAGTATTCAAAATTAATATAAACACGTGTATAAAATTAAATATTTAATATGTGTATTCTAATTTATAAATTTTAATTGGTTATTAATGTAATAATTTATAATGCAAATAAATTATACACATGGGAATATAAGCTCACTTATATTAATAAACTTTAAAAATTTCATAAACACAATTTCTATCACTAATATTCTCAGTAAATACTTTTCAATGCATACCTGTATGAAGCATACCTGTCTGAAGCACCTATTTTTAAGCCTCTTATGGTCTGACACTTTGCTGTTTAATTAACAATCCTGCATAGTGATGCTACATTTATATTGCAATAAGACTTAAAGGTCTAATTAATGTCTAAGTAAATTTAACAGGAGATTCAAAGAACAATCTTCATGAAGGTAAAAGCTGTTTTTAGTAAGATGAAAAATTCATAACCATCCACACACATCCAGTAAAGAAAATAAAAGTGATCAATCTAAAATTCAAGCAAATGCACATACGTATGCAAATAAATAAATTAGTAATGCATCAAATAACAAATTCCTTGAATCTGAATACTGAATTCAAATCACGAGAACCTCAAATGCTCAAATATCCAATTTGAACATAAATCTAGTTCTCAAAGGGTCAAAAATAAAACAAGGACCTAGGAAAAATAGTAACTATTGGGTTAAAATATTCAACTTTTTAAATATTTGTTTCACAAATTAATTTCCCATACTGCAATTTTATTTCTATAAATAGTAAGTACATATAAAGGAACATTTTTGGTACGGCAATATGATAGGCACATACGAAGAAAAGCACAAATAGACCTAATAAACTTCAGAGTTGTCCATATTGGTTTTAGAATTTACTGCATTTTCTCCAATAATTTGCTTCAAATATTTTCCTCCTAAATTGTTCTTCTAATCTGTTTCCAGAAATTTCCAAGTCTTTAAAATACTTGAATTTCGGTGGTATTCTAGGGTTCTAGGATTCAACAGGTAAATCACTAAAATAAATATGAAATATTGATCTATAAAACTATTAAAATACAAACCTGCTGTTATCACAAAATTTAATAATGCTGTTTGGGTTCGTGGTTTCCTGCGTTTTGATAATCATGTCAATGAGCGATTCAGGTTCTTCAATGCCATCAATAATCATTTTCCCCTAAAAAGAAAAAAGAAAAAAACAGAAATTTCAAATAAATTGAACACAGTTCACAAGTTAACGCATAATTTTTTTTTTTTTAAAGCGATATAATTTAAAACTAGTATCACTAGAGGAAAGATTATATAGCAAATAGCAATAAAACTGAAATAACAGCAAAATTGAAATCAATACATCTCCAAACCAGAGATTAGGGAAATATACAGATGGAGCATAGGTCCGTTTCTTGAAGAGAGGGGGTGAAGCCAAATTGGTGTACCACACGTACTAATATGGAAGCCGTTTGTTTACAAATGTATCAGCTGTACCTGTATTGGAGGTTAAATGGGAGAAAAATGTCGAATCATATCATTACATTCGTATTATGAAGATTTATTTGGACTTTTAATATACGTACGTATATAAAAACATTAACCAATAATATTTTAATATAATTTTCTTCTGAACAGCTTAACTACAGTCATAAATAACAGCAGACTAGAACAGCTGATACAAATATAAACAAATGTCTGCCATCTTGGTATGTGAAAATAAAATAAAAAAATGGGGAAAATACGGTTTCACGTCTCACGGATAATGCTCCATCTGTATCCTTTCCTAATCTCTGCTCCAAACACCGACATGGAAGTCAATACGCAAGTGATTTTATATACTTGTATAGATAAAAATATACATAGATTGGTTAAAAAACATAGATTTTTAGTATTTCAATTGCCATAGAGTGACACATATTGAGATACAGAGATATATAGGTGTATAGAGCAGAGAGACATGAAGCCGTGCAAGGGGATTCCCCCCCCCCCCCCCTTTTCCTTTTCTTTTCTGACCCAGCGCTCTTAGCCGATAGGCCCTACCGCCCTGGGGCCCCCATGGGCATGGATGCGGATATGCCGCATACGCAACCGGGAAGGGCGTTAGAGTTTCGGCTATACACAGAGGCTGAGGCTACCCATCCCAGCTTATGTACCACCTCCGCCCCCTACCCCAGCAGAGAGACAGAGTGATACAGAGGAAGATTCAGCTACACAGACATAGGAGAGGGCAACCACGCACGCACCTTGAAGAACCAGTGCCGGCTGTGCTCGCTGTTGGACTGGGCCAGGTCGAAGCACTCCACGCTCGTCGGGTTCCTCCTCAGCTTGTTCCTGAACAGGTCCGTGTAGTAGTCCAGGTCCCACGAGTCGAAGGCCAGGCCTGCCGAAGGGAAAGAAGAAGTAAAAAATTGGTTGTCTGTAAAGTCGGTTTACGGACGATAGTTTAACGTGACGTCATGAACAAAACATTGATGAAATGATTGCATACTTTTATGAATAAAATTGAATCATTTTTTATTGAATTATCATTATTTTGTATTGATACAAAGAAGGAGTGAAATGAAATCTACAATTTAATTGATAAATTCACTTTTATTTGCACTCATTAATTCAAATATGTTTATTACTTTAACGAAGAGATTATTTTAACAATAACTTTTATACATGTTTGCTATTTAACTTCTTACAATCTGTGTTATTCTGTTAAGGATAGGACGATGATAGGAAAAGTAGGAAACGAATGGGACTGTTTCAAGGATGACGTGAAGGAAAATGGCTTACCCAACACCAAGATGCAGTCAAAAATATTATATTTGCGCCACGGACTCTGCAGCAATGCTAGGAGGTTCAGGTTAGCAAAAAGCAATATGAAATGAGCGCAACGGGACACAGAGAAACGGGACAATGTGCATAACAGGACACTTTTTCGTTAGTGCAGCCGGCGTTCATTGATTTATTAGACGTTGTCACGTCAAAAATAATCAACATTCAAGGTAAACCCTAATCCTTGTATTAATACGTGTATTTGCATTAATAGGTTCTCTACTAGTATCTAATTAATCTATTTAAGAACTTTTTCAGGACCTTTTAGTAAAATATTCTTGCTAATTTTTACAACACACGAATTACAAAAAAATAAAATCGAATGTCTTTAAACATAATACAAAATATTTCTACTCTGCGCAGGTTTATCAGTATTGTTCACCAGAACCTTATTACATCATTTTACAGTGTGTATGTCTATGCACTAATATACCATTTGAAAAAAAATGTGTTCAAAGTCTGGGTGATGGCACAGCGGAGCATTCCTCCGCAAATTACTATCCCTGAGGAATTTCCATTACTTTTCCAAGTTTTACAGTAAATTCCCTGACTTTTCTCTGAGCAATTTCAACTTCTCTGGCTTTTCCCAGACTATCTGGAATGTGTATGTACTGTACACCCTGTGTGTGTGTGTGTGTGTGTGTGTGTGTGTGTGTAAAAAAAAAAAAAAAGCACATGTAAGAAAAAACTTAGTGATGGGTCAGATCCCAATTTTTCGAATCCAAGAAAGTACCTCGGATACACCCCTCGAATCCAAATCTAGGTGTCGAGGGACAAAAAAAAAAAAGTACAATAAATGAAAAAAAAAAAATTAACTATAGTGTTGAAACATTCTTCCCTTTAAATGGTTGTTCCACATTCCTAGTTTCCAGAATCAATACTTATTGTAATTTTATTTAGTATATAATTAGATAATTACTTGTTCAAGTACAATATCTTGGAGAATAGGTAGTTAAGATGATAGGTATGAAAAAAAAAAATAATAATTGAATTAGTAAACTTCAGAGGTTATAAGTGATGAATTCTTTAATTGAATTTATTTTTTTTCTCGAACACTGAATCCTTTGAATACTGGGATTCAATAGTATTTTTATTTTGAGAATTTGATGGTATTTGAGGGTTTGATTTTGTTTGGGGATTTGATTGTATTTGAGGATTTGATGGTATCTGAAAATTTTATGGTATCTGAGGATTTGATGGTATTTGAGGATTTGATTGTGTTTGGGGATTTGATGGTATTCAAGGATTTGATGGTATTCAAGGATTTGATGGTATTTTAGGATTTGATGGTATCTGAGGATTTGATGGTATTTGATGGTATTCAAGGATTTGATGTTTTTTTCAAAGATTTGATGGTATTTTAGGATTTGATGTTTTTTTTCAAGGATTTGATGGTATCTGAGGATTTGATGGTATTTAAGGATTTGATTGGCTTAGCAAATATAATATATGTGTGTGTGTGTGTGTGTGTGTGTGTATGTATGTATATATATATTCCGAATCCACCTTCCCCATGGCAAGTCATTCCAAGAACACCGTGTCGCAGCGACGCCTACCCAAGTGGGAGTTGGCCTCCTCCAGGGCCTTCCTGCCCTGGCCGAGGACGTCCACCAGGTACCACGGCTGAGGGGCCACGTCCAGCCGGAAGCTCTCCAGCGGCGCCGGGTACCGGCACTGGGTCATCCGGTCGTGCAGAACGTCCACCAGCTGCCGACAAGGGAAAACAATGGCAGCCCCACGTTCGGCGACCGTCGTCCCCAGGCCGAGCTTCACTCACCGCCGCGGCGATCCCGATCGCCAGGGACAAGACTACATGGTCGATTGCGATAAAATCGAAATAACACCCGAGAACCACGTCGATACACCGCGTTAACACCGAAATGCAAGTTACATCATGGAATTATTCAGCATTAAACCAAAAAAATTAATTCAAATCATAAAAAAAAGATTAGTTTTTTTAATGTTTGAAATTCAAGGAATGTCGTTATTTCTGGACAAAATATTGTACCAAAGTGCATGGATCAAAAAATTAAATTAATTTGTTTAATTGTTCATCAGACCAATTTATTAAAAATTATATTATCGAGAAAAAAAATGCCACAGGTAAATGTTACCACTTTTTTGTGTAATAAGTATTACAAAACGCAGGATTTATAAAAATAAAAACAATAACACCGAAATATTCTGTTTTAAAAACGAAACTGAACTAAAAATAAAACCATAAAATCTTGTCTCTACCGATTACCGTACGCCAATATAGTTTTAAAATGAATGCCAAGTGGGCAAACAAGGGGAATGCATTCAACAGGTGTGTGCGAGAGGTTTGGTGTGGAAGCGGAAGGTGGCATTAAAATGCAATCATGTGTTGCACAACACCTACTATATGTGTCCGTAGTCAACTACGGAGCAGAGACTTGGACTGCAGACGGGAGAGATGCTGGGGAGATCAGAGCAACAGGAATATGAAGTTTACCAGGAGTATGCTGGCAGTCACAAGGTGAAGACAGGATCAGTAATGAGACGGTGCAAGCAAGAGGAGAACAGGACTCAAACGAGATCGTTGAAAAAGCAAGAAGGAGACGGTATGGCCAAGTCCAGAGAATTGGGGGAGAAAAATATTTCAAAGCAGGCATGAGGACTGCAGACAGAAGAGAAAACTTTTTCGCAATTTTTACCAAAAAAAAATATTGTCACACAACAAAATTTGTTTCATCATGTTAGTAAAATAACTCCTGAATTACTATAAAAATACGCGTTGCGTAGTAAATGTAGTTATTAAAAAAAATAAATAATGATGTTCTTAATTTTTTAGGTTACATTGCTACAAAGACTCAGTTTTTTTTCGTTAATTCAAACTATATATCTATATGAGAATACTAATATATTTTATACTCACTTTCAACTGCACAGTAATCGTATACATAAGATTTAAAAGGCGCAATAAGTTATGCTAATAGGAACAGCATATAGTGTCATCGTTAACACGTCACGTGACCATGTCGATGACGACTTGCGTGAATTTACTCCCTGTCCAAACCCTTCCCGTAGAAGTTTTCGCTTCAAAAAGAGAGGGCGGCTGGGAAAACGACGGAGTTGAAGCGTACAGGAAGAAGACCCCACAGAAGACAGAGTAGGAAGTGGGAAAAGCAGAGGAGACGACTGGGACAGAGTGAAAGAGGACGAATGGCTGAGGGACGGAGGAAGACGGGTGACATTTTACTTTTCCGACAACGTATTCATTAGACACTGTTTGTCATGTGTTCCAAACGAACCTGCTGCTTGACGGATGGGCTGACGGTCAGGCCGTCTTCCTGCCAGGTGACCAAGTACCGCGTGGACACTTCCAGCCTCGTCACGTGCTTGATGCCGACTGCCGCGCAGATCGAGACAGCGTTGCTCGAGAACGCAGTTGAGAAGTTCAGCCTGGCGAGAGCATTACACAGAGATACATTACAGTTATAAGTAGGGACCGGAAAAATTCGCGGGTTCGACGACCGGCAGGATGAACTCCACAGTTCTACGTACACTCTGTCAAACGCCACCCACTCCATTGGCTGACAGTCTTGTGAGACGTCCCAGCGTAGGAGCCTGTGATTCGATAAAAGCTTTGGTTTGGGTGTTTCTCATTTTGGCCCAGAGTCGTCCCAGGTGAGTTGTGAACCAATAGCAGAGGCAGCACTGAAGTACTATAACGATTTTTATTTTAGCCTATCGCAAAATGAATTCACGAATTTTTCCGGTCTCTAGTTATAAGAGACATACCAAGAGATATATTACAATGATAAGAGATGTACCATGATAATAGATATATTATGATAAGAGATATACCACGATGATAAAAGATATATCACAATACGAGAAATATAAAAATAAGAGCGACATCAACATTATAAGAGATATATCACAATGATCAGACATACATCACAATGATAGGTGATATAAAATAATAAGATATAAATCACAATGATAATATATTCATAACAATACAGTACTGCGTCGTTAATCCGACCTTTGCCTATCCAAAATTATGCGTTATCCAACATACAACTCCCCCCTCCCCCTCAACAAAACATTCTAAAATTTCTTTATAATAATAATCACAGGACTGAACTTAGTACTACTGGCTCGCTGTAGGAAAGGTTTTGATGGCGATTAAAAACTGACAAAAACAAGCTTCTACTGCGCAGCTTAGGTTTCCCCCCCTTTCCTTCTTTGCGACAGAGAGGGGGAGTGACGGAAATTCTCTGTCGCAAAGAAGGGAGGGGGGGAACCTAAGCTGCGCATTAGAAGCTAGTTTTCGTCAGTTTTTTAATATCAATCAAAACCTTTCCTACAGCGAGCCAGTAATAAGTACCGTATTTAACTTACGACAATTATTTATTAGTTTGTTTTTCGGTTAGTTTTTTTTCCCCCCTGTTGTTTTGTTGTAAAAAAAAAATTATTAGGTCCCTGATGTGTAAAATTATAACAATATTTTTAGGTTTGGTAGGCTTTTTCTCTTAATAGCATCCTCTCAGCTGACATCTTCACTCATCTGGCGTTCGAACGGCCCCCGCTCGTGCCGGACGAGCGAGACTCCGCCGTGCCTGCCTACCTCGGTCCTATCTCCACGAGCCAGCTGGCGGAGGGCGTCTCGGCCAGGCGCGGCTCTCGGCCGAGTCGGCCCGGCTCGAACGGGGGGCTCAGCACCCAGCGGAGCCTGCGCAGGTCTGCGTCGCTCAGCGGCGCGCTGCTCTCCACGTAGAAGCACAGCTCCGTGGCGAGGCCGCGCACGTGCGCGCAGCTCTGCTGCAGCAGGCGCAGCTTCCGGCCGCTGGGGCCGGTCTCCCGGTAGAACCGCAGCATCACCATCCCCGGGGGCAGGTCGGCGGCTCCCGAGACTCAAACTGGCAGAACAACCGTCTGTCGGGATCCGAAAGTGATATAAGTAGAGACCTGAAAAATTCGCGGATTCATTTCGTCATAGGCTAGAATCAAAATACGTTTGCCTTTTTACTGTATCAGTGATTGGGCCACAGTTTATCTGAATGACATTCGGCCAATGAAAAACTTTCAACAAAAGAAGTATCCAATCACGAGCGTCCCAGTTAACGTGTGTCACGAGTCAGTAGCCAATGAGCAAAAGTAATTTTCCCGCGTGCATTGAGGATCATGGAGTCTATCCTACAGGTCACTGAAAACACAAATTTTTCCGGTCTCTAGATATAAGTTATTTTGCACACTATGCCGCCTGAGTATTGGAGTGTTCCATGTCCACTGTTTAAGGTTTTTTTTATGCTATGGACACAAAATTAATACTAGTATTCATTTGTACTACATCCACACACGTCTACGCGCACACAAAAAAATTTTTGTTCTTAAATTTAAGACCAATATTATTTTGTTCTGTGTCATGATATTTACAGTTGTTTGAACTTTCAAATGCCGATACCTCAGTTCCGACTTCAATGGACACAGATCACTCCAATTCTTAGGCGACGACTTGACATTCGAATTAAAAGAAGACAATTGCTAACTACATCTGATCTCTAAAACAGTTCCCCTTTCACCCTGTGTTCAGCCCGGGCAATGCCGGGTACCTGCAGCTAGTCATTAATAAGATCACTTTTATGAAGTTATTTATGAAGTCATTTACTTATTTATTTACAAGTATTTGTCGCGCGCCCACAAAACAGCCGAGGGCTTTTAACGGCCAGCACGACACATCCCGACAAGGACACAAATGGTCACCGCAGATACGAGCATTCTTCTCACACCGCGTCGGAAAATATAAAGAATACAATAATATAAAAGACTAAGTGTACAATAAGGTGACTTATACGTAGAGACCTGCAAAATTCGCGGATTCATCCTTTGATAGACTAGAATTCAAAAACACATATACCTCATTAGATAAATTTTTGCTATTGGCTTACTGTTCATCTGGACGAATCTTAAACCAATTATAAACCCTCAAGCAAAGAAGGATCGAATCACGGACAAACCAGCTGAGACGACTTACAAGTCGGCAGCCTATGAACTTGCGTTATTTGCCCCAGTGTACAGGAGAATGTGCAGTCTATCATGAAGGCCATTGAAACCGCGAATTTTGCAGGTCTCTACTTATACGGATTGAAAAGAAAATTCCACAAAGTTCATGTTTAACTAAGTTTGCATGTCCATTTGCATGTCCATTCGATTAAAAATTGTAATTAATCTATAATTAAGATCATTGTTCTTTGTGGAGTATGATACAATGGATTGACTGTATTTATTTTTACATCTGGACACAAACATATTATATTTCTCTGACATGCTACAGAGCGCACCCGGAAGACTAGGATGAACCATTACGCCCTGGCGTATACTTCACTTTGAGAACCACTGATCTGTTTGCTGTGAAACTCTATTGAGAACAAGGTGTCAACACAATTGTTTAATAAAATTTCCCTAATGATTCCCTAACCAAAATTTGAAATTTCCTTGAATTAATTTTTTGTTTTAATAAATTTATCTATTTTCGCTATTTTATGAAGAAATAAAGCAAATCCGGCCTCTATCATCCCCAAAGTTACCCAATTTCTCTCTCCAATTTCTTTATATTTAATGTAACTTTTATCATCTGCGGTTCCTTTGCGTTGCCCCGGCTAAACACATTATAATATAAGGTACATCGCTACCGAGTTTCAAATCTGTAGGATGTACACTTGAAAAAATGGAAATTTTGATTATAAAGTTCCATTGATTGCACAGTCTCGGTGCATCAAGGCTACGCATCAGCAAGACCGGGACGCCAATCTTCAGCTTCTTTTCGTGGGAAGGACAGGTAACCCCTAGGCAAGATGTGACGAACGCACCAAATGATAGCACGTTACAAATTCAAGGCAACGCCATCTATTGACGAAGTTCTAAACTGTTATTAGTGCCTTTAGTTTGCCAAGGAGAAGGACGGGAAATTGCCAGACCTTACTATCTGACCGTGTGGTGGATATAGACAAAAAAAAAAGACATACTGCTGATTTTTCCTTTCTGTCCTCCCAGATCCCCTTTGATTTTTACAGAGCACTACAGTCTCCATAAAACAGTCTCAGGAATGAGATACTTAGTTTCATTTAGAAACTTCTCTGAAGGTGGGTATTCAGTCAAATTTTATAATTGCGATCTTATGTCTTCCACAATCATAGTAGCCGCTGCTCACTTTTCTTCGTTTACTGGTCGCCTCTGAACATCTAGATGCCAGGTTTCATTAATGATTTTGTGTCCAGTGGCTTTGAAACATACAACATACATAAGGTTTGCTTGTTGTAACCAAAATATCGTCGCTGTACTTCTGAAGGAGTCTTCTGACAGTGCCATCTTCTAAAATTGCATAGGTTTCTAGATATAAACGAAAAACTAAAAAAAGTTTGAATATTTTGAGGTTTTTTGCATTTTAACCTGTGAAGCCAATCTTCTACAAGAAAGCAAACTTGAAATTTTGATTTAGCACCCCATAAAACATACAAAACAGCTGAGAAAAAAAACTTCCCGCAATTTTGTTACGAAAACGACAGTTTTGAACACCGACTGAGTGCATTAAATGTGCAACTATCGAATAAAAGAGATTTCAGAATGCCAAAACAAAAAGAAACTCTCAGCAAAAGGCTGCAGAAAATTAAATTTTTGTGACCTCTAGATCAGTAACTGTTTATTTCAGGACATTTTCACGACTTTCATGACCTGTCCAGTTTCGGTATTTTTTCATAAGTTTCATGTCCAGCCCTTTAGTTTCGTTACTATTTTGAAACTTAAATCGCCAGTAGGCAGCCTTTTACAAGAACTCTGTCAAAAAAAGTATTTGTTCTTTAATGGAACTAACCATAAAAGTATTTTATTGTATATTTCCGAAGCTGAAGTTCGCCACCTTCACCAGCAACGTACCTGTGGACCACGAGAAGTGCCCGGGAGAGCTGAGTGGTCCCTGCGCGACCGAGCCTTCGCCGGTTACCGAGTGGTCTGGCCGGCTTATCTGACGTTCGCTGGTGACGACACGCGCGCCGCGAACAAGGTCAGCTCGAACTCTGACCCCGGGAGTCGGGTGTGTGTCACAATCGCCCCACGCACTCGCTGTTCCTTATCCCGACCCCCCCCCCCCCTCCCGTCATCAACACAACAACATGTTATTCAACGACACGCTCCATCATAATTAAATACCTCACCATGTTACGTCACTGCGCGGAGAATTAAGAAACCAGACCCGTAGCCGGCTTGATGGGGTAATACCCTAAATTGTTTTCCGACTATTAGTTTTTTTTTTACTTTTATTTAAAAAAAATTATAATATAACTAGAGTCTGGAAAAATTTGCGCTTTGGATGACCTCTAGGATATAATCCATAATCCCCTACACACTCAGGCAAATGCCACCTGCTCATTGGCTATTGACTCGTGACACCTGTCAACTGGGACGCTTGCGGTTCGATACTTTTTTGGTTGAAGGTTTTTCACTGGCTCACAGTCCTTCAGATAAACTGTGAGCCAATCAGAGAAGCAAAATAAAGGTACAGTTGTATGGATTCTATCATATCGTGAAATGAATATGCGATTTTTTCCGGTCTCTAAATATAACCCTATTTAATTGTTTATAAAAGGCTGTTTCTACCAAACTAGTCCTTATTTAATGGTTTTAATCAACTTAACCGCCGATCTTAATGTTAATCGTAGCACGTACTGAAAGCATGAACTCATGTGGTATGCAGTTTTGGATTGATCGTTCGCATGTAGCATTCGTCTTGAAACTATTCATGTTTAGTTTATAATTAATCAACTAATAAAGTATTAGGTTTCCCCGAAAACATAGAAACCTGAGTAATGATCTACGCAACCATATCAACTCAGTAAAGGCTAAATAAATTTGAAAATGAAGGTTAGATACAGAACAATCATTTTAATTATGACATCAAATTATACAAGATCAGTTTGTATAGCGATTTTTAAAAGAAAATTTGTTCTGTTAAAAATCTTAATCTCTTTCTGCGAAGATAGATATCATTTACAAAAAAATATTGGAAAAAAAGAAAAAAAAGTAACATGTATGAGGTTCAGATGATTTATTGAGAAATTTAGATTTGTTTTCTGCACCATTATTCACAATTTGTTTTTATATTTAACAAATTGATGATTATAATTTAAAATTATAAATACTCTATTTTATATATATAATCAGTTATACAAAGAAAACTATAATCAAACTTAAAATTTTACAGTAAGCAAAGGTTTTTTCCTTCTTTTTCCTACAAATTACACCTCTTTGTTAAAGGTACTTTCAAGTATATTCCTGCATTTTTTATTTTTTATTTTACTGTACTGAAAATAAATACCGTATCCAATCAACTATCCTGTATATTTGGATGTACCATGGACATAAATGGATTTAACAGAGTTTTTGCAAATCACGGATGGACCAATTTCAGGACTTTTGAATTATACAGTTTAATATTTTGCTGAGCAAATTGTATGATTCAGTAGTCGACGTAGCTGCTCCGGCAACAAATTCTAGTGGCAAGTGCGAAACTACATGTGATACGCATCCACACACCGCAGTTCACATTATAGTATTAACCGTTCAATGAATTTTCACAAATTGTGCATTATGTTAATAAAATTCCTTGTCGAAAATCAGGTCCAAAACCAGTGTTTAGTATTTTTTCAAGTCTTTTTTTTTAAATAAAATTTTTTCTTTTGTATGTCACAGTGTAATTTTTTATATTTACTACACAAAGTAAACATAGGTAATACAAAATACATCTACTATTCACAGAAACGTACCTATTTTTATGTTAGAAAGCTAAAACCATTACAGATATAAATTCCACATGATGAAGGGAACAGTCTCTAACTATTTATAATAAAAGTGCCACTATAAACTGAAATGAAACGTAAAACTCAAAACTGCAAGTTAGCCAAGGGCTGCCGGAAATTAAATTTTTGTTGCTTTCACGACAGTTGCTGTTTATTTAGGGACTTTTTCGTTAGTTTCATAACGAGTTCTTCAGTTTTATTATTTTTATAATTTCTTTGTAATTTTAGTGACACGTAGACACCCTTACTGTGTGAAAAATAGTTTTATTTCTTTATTAACATAAGATGATGGTTGCATTTTTACTGTTAAAAATCACTTTTAACTTAAATGGCTAATGGTACATAAATCCAAAATTTATTTTATATGACTAATTCCTACAGTGTGCAAATTTCTGTCAAGTAAAGTTTTGGGCACAATTACACACTGGATGTATTATTGTATTAATCTGAACCGTACATAGTAGAAATGGTATATTGTTAAACTCGCGAGAGAAGGAAGTATAAGGAAGGAGGAAGATTATTTATGTTCTGCAACTTACATTTATTCCCCATCTATTTGCCCAGGAAACATAACTTTACCCAGGATGAGTTACGTTCAAACGAGAAACACCTTCAGCACGCAGACAAAAATCCAAAAGCCATCGTAAGTCCCGCCTCCACTCCCCACCACAGCTCTGCCTCCAGACTAGATGTGTTGAGGTTTCACCAACAAATGTTTGGGAATTTTATTTATCTAGCATACACTTTTTTTTTTTTTTTAATGGTAGAAGCAATTTTAGACAGTCCATTAGTTCCAAAGACTAATTAAAAAAAAAAACAGATGCATACACAGAATTTCATTACGGTGGGGTGAGGGGGGAAATATCACCCCCCCCCCCTCTCCCGTGTCAAACTGAACTAGTCCAAAGGATAACTCAAAAAACCTGATAGGCTGATTACATTTTTTGACAGCCTTTGAAATTGAACAAGCAAATTCGATGGTGTCTCCCACGAAACATAGGCATTAAGTGCAGTCATTCTTAATGATATGTGTACTAATACGTTCAGAATATCCATACATGTATAAAAATCCACATACCTGACCTTAAGTTTTACCGTGGTGGTAAGTTAGCGAAAAATTATCTTGTTATTGTAAATTAAACAGCGCTCCGCTGCTTTAAAAATAACTATTCATATAACACACATTCACAGCATCATTAAATAATACTCACAAGGTTTGTACGAATTTGGTGGGAAACAAGGATTTCAGGCTGCCGGCTTCACTCAATTCTTACATAACGCGCGTTTCGCACGCGCGTCAGAACAGGTGGTTAATAAATCGTTCCAAAAAAAACGCACTCAATTGTTTTTATTTGCCCTGATTGGTTGGATCTTAGACCTTTGAAAGTCGGCGGCAAACTTGAGTCTGCGGTCAACATGAACATGGGAACGATTGAACTGTTTTCATTTACATTCCAAAACCGAACTTCGACACTAAAAATCAAATATTAACTAAAATCCTGTATATTACGTACGAGGAGTTTCCCCAAACGGAAATGTATTAAACATTTGTTCCACTATCAAAATGTCAATCATTGGACTTCCTGAGTAGGGTTATGTATCATGAAGTAAAATGCTCCACTATTTATACAGGGGTGCCCACAAGGGGGGGGAGGTAACGACGCAGACTGCGTCATTAAAATTTCAGGGGGGGGGTGGGGGTGGATAAAAGATGAGAAAAATGTATATATTATTTACATAATTATAGCTTCTAATGTGAAAATACGTTTCTGGTGCTTTGATAATTGAAAGGGATCTTGTAAATCAAATTGGCAACCCCGCACTTTCCTCAACAAAAGCAGTTTGGCATCTGTCGGTTCAGGATGGAAATATTACCTGATATGACCAAAATTATTATTAGAAAATCAGTTTTAATTAATGCAAAATGTAATAAAATATAATACTAAAAAAGTATAATATTTAAAATAATTGAGTAAATCATTGAGAAAATGGCATAAAAAATTTCGGGGGGGGGGGGGGGGGAATTGGGGGAGGGTCGCCATATTAGGTTAGAGGGGGGGGGGTGAGTCATTGTGTTTTTTGAGGGGGGGGGGGGGGGCACCACTGTTTTATATGCTGTTCCTTTACATTTCAAATATAGATATTCTGCGTGTAACGTAGTATCTTGCGAGTTGTTATACGTAACTCTCGATATTTCCTTAATTATTTCTTCAATTGGTTGAATGGTTATCGACTTCCGCCCACTACCAGAACTAGATACTCACTGGTTCGACGAATTCCACGTCATGTCCAACTTAATATCTAATATTGTACAATATTCTACAATATTTGGTTATATCTGAATTTCAAGGTTACACCCATGCCTTAACCGGGATTCGAACCTAGAATTCTTCGCTCTGCAAGCCGGTGTGAATCCGACTACGCTACGGAGGTCTGTTTATTGAATTAAAGCAATAATCGTACTTTTCAACCTCTTTAACAAACACGAAGAAATATTTAAAAATGAAAATAAAAACGAGAGCTGTGCAGAATGTTACGAGCAATTGCGCCATGAGAAGGGAAATGAAACTGATAAGGAAAAATTATTTGAGCATACAAGTAGAGCGAGA